>NC_079290.1:70360882-70661549 GCF_023638135.1 Falco biarmicus
GTCTGGTAAATATCACATTAATATTTTTTTCATAATAGATAGCTTTTTGTAAGAGTTTCAATGAGTTTATGCCTTCCAGAGGACACAGAATTAAGATTAGCAAACTTTGTAGAAAGTTAGTGTAGGGTAGAATTAAAGTTTTAATTGCAATAAAGAATTAGTTTCTATAAGCCACAACTGAAGAATTTACCAGAATTCAAATTAGGATTCACATTCATTTGATAAAATTCAAATAAAATAGACTTATCAGCAATACCCCCCCCCCCCCCCCCGATCAAGTGATTTGTTTGATAAAAAGACAACATTATCCCAAGTTCATCAACTACTCTGTGATTTTGAAAATTGTCCTATAAAATGTTGATTGATTATATTAGGGGGTCAAAAGTAATGCTGCATTAAATACTGGGAGTTTTTTGGCTGTGAGTTTGTGGTTAGTTTGTTGATGTTTTTTGTGTTGTTTTTTCCCGTGAAATGAACTGAATATGTGCCATTTGCTGAGAAAATAATTTTGATGCTTAACTTTTCTGAGTCTATCCAAGGCTTTTCTTGACAGAGTAGTTTTCTAGGAAGTGTCAGGCTTGTGCAGTGGTTGAGGTCTGTCTGTGTTGGAAAATTCCTATCCCTTGGCTGTGAAACTGCATTCATTCCTGCTTTGTAGCTGCCCTAGAGGCCTTTCTTCCTTTTGTAGTTGGCTATACTGCTATTTTTTTCTTATGCCCTTTCCGACTATAAACCTTTCCATTCATTTCCATTATATGGAAAGTTCATCACAAGTATTATTTGATCCTTTTGACTTCGCTGCAGAGAAAGAGTATTTTGCAAATGGGAAAGTCACTCTTCTTCTACAGCAAAGAGCAAGGCTCTTCTTAAACCCAGCAAAGTGGTCGCAGGACCTTCCAGCCTTCCTTGGCAAACAGCCTTTGTCATGATCAGCAGGACTAGGGCAGTGATAGTCCCCCACTGGTGAGGCTCCACCTCAAATCCCGTGTTCAGTTCTGGGCCCCTCACTGCAGGAGGGACATGGAGGTGCTGGAGCGTGTCCAGAGAAGGGCAGCGAAGCTGGTGAAGGGTCTGGAGCACAGGTCTCATGAGGAGCAGCTGAGGGAACTGAGGCTGTTTTGTCTGGAGAAAGGGCAGCTCAGGGGGGACCTTATTGCTCTCTACAGCTGCCTGAAAGGAGGGTGTAGGCAGGTGGCGGCTGGTCTGTTCCCCCACGTAACAAGTGTCAGGACAAGAGGAAATGGGCTCACGTTGCACCCAGGGAGGTTTAGTTTGGATATCAGGAAAAACCTCTTCAACAAAAGGGTTGTCAGGCATTGGAAGAGGCTGCCCAGGAAAGTGGTTGAGTCACCATCCCTGGAGGGATTTAAAACAGGTGTAGATGCGGTGCTTAGGGACATGGCTTAGTGGTGGACTTGGCAGTGTTTGGTTAATGGTTGGACTTCATCATCTCAAAGGTCTTTTCCAACTTAAATGATTTTATGATTATAATGCTTAGCAATTAAATTAAGCTAAATTAATCACCATCAGTAATTAAAAAAAGAGAAATGAATCCACAATGATTTTGGATGTTCCCCTTCTGTCGTTTTTTAAAATGTAGCCTTTATGATGTAGCTATGTTGAACATCTTTAATCTGCAGTAGAGGTTTCTATGCAAAATGGTCCAGGCCACACAGCTGTAGGTGTCAATCTGCAGCAGATCCCAGACTTGTGCAACCCTCTAGCAGTCTTGCCTTCCGCCTAAAGCTGATGTGTCAGCAATGGTATGCTTGATTTTTGAATTAATTAGGCGTTCTGCTACTGGGCTGTAGTTGAATTCATGAATTCATAATTCATGATTTCTGTGGTGGAAGGAAAGTGGTATGTTGGCTGTCCAGTGGTTGTGTTTCTTTTTTTAAATTTTTATATCTTGCAAGTTTAAATTACTGAATGGGTGGCGATAAAAGCACTGTTGTTGGGTAAGTATCGTATAATTATGATTATTTTCTGAATGAAATTGTTCCTTCCAGCTGTTTTTCCTTTCTATAGTGGTATTTACTTTAAGAGTTTTTGGTGGCTGTTTTAGTGGAGATTTGATTTACATGTTTTAATTCAGTTGGAAAAACTTCAATACCAAGAAAAAGCTTTTTTTTTTCCCCCCACTGTCGTTCTTCCTGTTGTTGTTTTTTAATACTCTCTGCAGTAGCACCCAGTGTCTGCTTTTTGAAAGCTGCAGGAACAGAGTGAAACAAGTAGGGCTCAGGGCATTTTCAGCCTTGGCAGACTTTTGGGGCGGCAGGGGGAAGATAGAGGGGTGGCAGGGAAGAGACTGGCTGTTGGGACAGCAGGTTTCTCATTGCTGCAGTTCGTGAGTGTTGCACTGGGGAGGCTGGACATGGGCATGGGCCTGGGCCTTGTACTCTGCAGCCGTGTTTTCATGGTGTTTTCATAATATACGTTGTACAAAGGTTGGAAAATGGGGAGCAGCGGTGAAGTGCTATGATGTAGAATTGTGAAGAGTTTATTTTGGAAAGTGTACATCTCTTGCATGTTCCTGTACAGCCATCCCAGATTCTCAGCATAAGTTTTTTTTAACTGTTATACATGCCATATTGTTTAGATCTTTCATTTTCATAACCAAGTGGCAAGAGTCCTGCAAGAAACATACCAAACAGGCTTTCAGTTAAGTTCATCTCCCTTTAAATTTCTTCCATACTTGCAGTTCCTAGCAGGTTGCCCACTGTGAGAGTAAGAGCAAGTAACTTGTATTTGAATCCCTTAGAGTAAAATCAGCCCTTTTAAGTTCATCTAGATGGCAGCTGCATTTGCTGGGGATGGCCATACCTCCAGTAAGGTTGCATGTAAAATCCCAAAGAGTAAGTGATGACTGATCTTTATTTGTTTAAGTTTGAGTAGTGTAGGTTTTTTTTCCTGCTACTCAGCTGACCTGGGGTGGACTGCCTGACTTTGTATTCACATGTTTGGTGAGGAGACCATAGTCTTCTAGAATGGACCTTTATGGTCTTGCAGGGAGGAGTAAAACCAGGAGGAAACCCTTGGGGGTGCAGTGAGAGAGGATGATCAAGAAGGAAGCTTTTTCTGAAATAAAGGTGGTGATTAGCAAGAAGTGCGTAATCTCCCTGGCTGGACAGGACTGGGATCACCTTGCTTGTCGTCCTGTGTTACAATTCTGTACACTGAGTGTCAAGCTTATGAAGTAATCACACTGACAGGTTAAAAGTAATCAGGAAATATGTTGCTAAATGTATTGGGAGTTTAAGCAGGAGTCCTGCTTTTTCAGGCTTAGCATTCAAATCTTAAATCTAAAAGCATTGCATTTCTGCCAAGGGTTGTGGCCTTTTCTTGGGAATGGTGGCATTGGATCAAAGTGTTTTTTCACTGGCTGATGGTACGTTTTGCCATATCGCTGAGGTTATCTTATAATTTCTGCTTTTTAAGCAAGTGGTAGTGTTGAGGAATGATTTAGGGAAGCTTGAAAACCAGGTGAACTGACTGAATAGAAAGCTGGACCAGACCTTTAAGGTATTTCTTTGGTTTTCATGCCTGGTGCATGTTATTGCCAGCAATGGTTAAATGGCCTGTAGTTGACCTTCTCCATTTCTTTGAAGGTTGTTTTTGACTGTTTCTGTACTGATACAAGAGGAAGTTGCTGAACAAGGTTACATGATTTATATTGTGCTACATATCCCTCCTTGTTTCTTTTCCTTAAACCTCTGACTAAATGTATGTGACCTCATGGGGTGCAAATAACTTGCAGACCTTGTAAATCACTGGCAAGTTAAATGTATGCTATTGTTTCTTAAATAGGTGCAGATACCTCTTTTAGGTCTAAACACAGGAAGCCTGGGTGTCTAATGAAGTATATAATACAGTATAAACATTTTGTAAGTTATCTGGGCACTGTTTCAGCAAGGTAGGTTAGCACATGCTGAAATCCAGCTATTCAAGTAGTTCCTATACTTCAGCATAAGGTTATGTGCTCAAGGGACTTCTCACAAGAGCTAAAGAATTTTGAGTTGTTTGGTTTGTTTGTGGTTGTTTTTTTTATTGAAAAGAACCTGTGTGACTAGAGACTTGTACTGTATGGTTTGTTTTAGGTTTATTCTTGATGTCTTTGTAAGTAATGTTTGTGGTAACTTTTTTTCCCTGTGTAATTGTTACCTGAACATTACTAATCTTAAATCTTAGTTAATAATTGATATTTTGTCATTGAGCAAACTTTTTCCTGGGCAAGAAAGAAGGCTGGAAAGAAAACATTTTTTTCTGAAGTGATAGAAGCCATTTGGACTTATCTATTTAATTACTTCTGCATGGACAGGAAAGATGTTTAGGGTGATCCTGCAGTGAGGTTCCTCCATGGATTGCTTGGTACTAGGAAACATCAAATACAGCCTAAAGTCAGCTGAAGCTTGTTTCCCTCTACTCTGGGCTTTTGATGGTGATGAAAAACAGGATATAACCAGAGGTTTTCTTTCTGGCTTTGTATCAGAGGATATTGGTGGTTTTTGGAGCTGTGAATCTGCACAAAGCAGCTTTGTCTCTGTGAAACTGTTTTTGAGACACAGCATAAACCCAGAGGGAAGTGAGCATCCTGGAGTTTCCCCACATAACTTCAGAGACTAACTCCAGAGGACTTTGCCTGTTAATGTTACAGTTTGGCAGGGGTCAGACAGCTCTGGGTGACTTTTGGCAAGCCTGGAAAAGAGACTCTCAGGAAAGGAAGAACTATCCCAGCCTGCAGTATACTGATGGATGTTTTGTAGTCAGATGGTTTCTTTTGAACTTTTAGGTCTGGAGTAGTTTCACAGGAGCACTGAAGCTGTTCACAAACTTGCAGCATTTGCGGCGTTTGTTGTTATCCCAGTTGCTGGGTGTCTGCAACATTAGGCCTGATAGAGCTGTGTTGCACCCTAAATGCTTGTGTGTTATGTAGCTGCCTCAGTAGCATGAAGTTTTTTTTGTTCGCTGTGTGTGGGTTTTTTTTCCTGATTTGTTAATATCTCATTGTGTAAACAAGCTGTATGAAGAAGGAAAGTTGTGTTCTGCTGTGACAGATCTTCATGGGAGCTACTGTCTTACAGAGATGTGTGCAGCAGGAATGACAGCTTGCTGGAGAAGTGCTGCAGGGCAGGAAAGGTAATGGTAGCTCCTAGTGGCTTTATCCTGGTGATGACATGTGCCATGTGGCAATGTATTGTGCATCCTTCAGTAGAGGTTCATGAGGTATGTGGCCCTGTTCACCCAAATCTTAGTCGGCCAAGGATGAAGACTGTTAACAGCTGTTTTGTTAACATCTTCACATTAAAAACCAGTTGCCTTTAACTCTCAGTGAATTGGCTAAGACCTCTGGCACAGGTACGTCTCCTGCGTGTGTCTTTTCAGGTGCCCAATCCTTTTGAACTGTTAGGTGAGCTCTGACAAGTAAAGTCGCAGACATTTGTTTGCAATATGTGAGGTACCAGGTATGATTTCAGTATGGTCCAGTTTCTTAACTGCAGAATTATTTTCTGTATTGCTAGTTTTTCAGCAAACAGAAGACTTGCAGGATTTATTAAATAATCCTTAATAAAGATTAATGTCTGCAATTGTATTTTGAATATTTGAGATTGAAATCTCATCTCTGTACATGAAGGTACTCGTTCTGCATGATAGAGAATCTTGTCTTATAACCTGCTTGTTTGAAACTTCTCATTGAAACAACTACTGTAATAAAATATTAAATAAATGATTGTTACAGGAAGAATGCAAAACAGTATCTAAATGAGATCTAGATCAAGAACTTTCAGAGGTAAAATTTTGGATGTTAAATTTATCTTTGGGAAAAGTTTCTTCTAAAGGCCTTAGGAAAAAAAAAAAACCCCAAACCTATTTTTTTGTAAGAAATTTAAATGGTAAATGCTTGTGGGAAGCCACATTGTCACACCCCAAACATATTGCAAAATAATCCAATAGCAGGTGAAGAGCTTTTAAGTTCTATCTCTGTCCTAGTAATACTGAAGTTTATAGCAGTATGGAGAAAAGCAATCAGAGGATAAAATTAACAATAACTGCCATGAGTAATTATTTTTATTTTGCTTCATCAAACAAGGCACTAATCAGATACATTCAAAAAAAGTCATGATTCTCTTATTCTCTTGGTAGCTTTTTGTTTCTTGTAACACCAACTATATACTTGACTTGATTACAGTAGAGCAAGAACAACTATGGTAATGCTAATCATATCTTACTACTTTTAAACCCAGTAGTACTTATGTGACAAAAATCCTACATTTATTCAGTCAGCTTCCTGAAGATTTCATTTACGTAGCAATTCATAATATGTTTACTCAGTGAAGTATGACAACTTGAAATACACAGTTCCAAAATAAAATTGCCCACCCCCCTCTGTCTCTTTCTAGTTATTCTGTGTGTGTTTACTGATCCACTATTAGAGAATTCAGGAGGAAAGGAATTGTTTCAAATAGCCTTTTGCAAAATCTCAGTGAAAGGAGAAGTGGGCCCACTATAGGTTGTGCAAAAATTAATCATGCCTGTAGTCTGTGGATTTAGAAAGCTGTAGAGTCAAGACATTTTGGTAATGTGAGATGGAAAAAAGAATGTATGAAAACTAAAAGTGAAAAAGCAATTGTTTTGTATTAAAAAACATGAATATAGAATACTTGTAACTTTATTCCTAGTCTTTACTGCAGAAAAACTTGACTGATGCGTCCAGAGAAAATCAGTGACTGCATTGTCGTAAGTAGAAGACATTTTTATCTTCTATCTTCTTTTTCCAGAAAGTAAGCAATATTCTTAGTCATTGCTTTAGTGGGGAAAAGAAAAGATTCAGAGACACATACAGTTCTAAAATACAATAGGAAATGAAGATTTTCAAAAAGAGAAAAGGGTGGGTTAACAGTTTTCAACTTAGAGAGTCCTTTGATTGGGGGTTGCTTTGATGTTTGAAGCTAGCAATAGTGTCTCCAGGATGATCAGCCTGGTTTTAAAGGGATTAACTTATGTGACAAGTGCTAATATTGAGAATTGATTTTGTGCTGGTCTTATGCATTAGCTGATATATTAATTCTGACAACTCTTAAACAAAAACACTAACCAACTAAAAGGCTTTTCATCCTGATTTAAACTCAAAGACTTTATGAAGTGACTTTCTCACACAACGTGGAAAGGGGGAAACAAATGTGCTAAGAAAAGGAGGTATTTTAACGCTAATGGAAGAGTCAAATAATAATAAAAAAACCCACCAAACAAACCAAACCCCAAACTAAACAGCATTATTGTCCAAACATAGGCCTGGCCACCCACAGCCAAGTTTTAAATTCCTTAAATTAAAAAATGTTTTTGATGAGAGTGCTGATGTACCACGAACTCAACAGCTCTTCTCTAGTGAGTGAGAGATGGTAAAGCCAACACTATTAAGGCTTTCTTTGAGATAGAGTGAATTAGCCAAAAAAATATTCCCTCTTTCTTCTGCAGGATAGGACTACACAGACCCTGACCTCTTACATTCTTCAAACTGTGCTATTTTAATTTCAGCATGCTGATATTCAGCTGGTTACAAGTGTCTAATTATTGTGATTATATGCATGCAGACTTCGTCACTTTTTTTTCAAATGGAGCTGGCAGTGCAAGAGAAGCTTGGCATTTTATCTGCTGTATAATTTGCTTGTTTTTATGCTTAGTGTAACAGCTTGCTGAATGAGTGCTGGAGTGAGATGAAGATAAACAACAAGAGGAGGATGGGCACCCAGGCACATGGGTCCTGAGTGGTCATTACATGTATCTGCAATGACCTATCAATGAGGTATTGGGAAGGCCAAAAAAGTGAGAGCAAACTCGGAAATAACTTTTGCTTGCTCATGTAGGCCTGTTGACACCTGCATCTTCAGTTTTTCTCCCTAGGAGGTAATTTTGCTGCCGGTGAATGACATGTATTGCTTGAAGAGGGCCCTGCGGTGGCCGGCTGTGCGCTCAGCTGCTGGGGTTCCCTCTTGGGTACCGCGGCTCCTCAGGATGTGCAGGGGTGCGTGGGGAGGACATCCATTACTGGGGCTCATGTGCCCTATCGTTTCTGGAGTGAAGGCAGCTAGGGACCATGGTGTTAGTCTGTGAGCATGACCTGGGTGGTAGCCTGCCACCAGGGCTGCTGCAGGCTGGTTTGCTGAGATGTGGCTATCACCAGCTCTCTGAAAGTCTAAGATGTCTTCAGTCAAAAAGAAATACCTAAATAATGTCCTGCCTGCTCCACTGGGGCAGAGTGGGAGGCAGAGACACCCCAAAAATAATCTGCTGTCAGGATGTGGTGGTGGCTCCTTGCTCGTCCTGTGATTGCTTGGAGGAGGGGCCTGACCTGGTGCCCAGCCCGGCCCAGCTGAGCAAAGGGCAGGAGCCTCACCAGCCCTCACGGCTTCGCTTCTTCTGTAGCCTGCAGTTACAGAGCCACCCCCATGGCTCTACGGCCTCACTGCCTGTCATGGCATGTATGTTTGGCCTCAGTTTTGCATTTACTTCCTTGGGTAGCTGCATGTGTTTATGGTTTACATGGAGTAATTTATTGGAAGCCACTGCCATATTCATTTTAACAGCTTCCTTCCCCCACCAGTATCGAGATGATAGCTAAGCACTAGACGCCAAAGGTTCTGGGTTTGGTTCCTAGCCACATAGACAGCTTGTGACCTTCCAGCATTGATAGATGGGGCCATGCTAGAAGCAACTTGGGTCAGACCAGGTGTTAATCCTAGTCAGTGCCTCAGATAGGTGGTGAAAGCTCTCCATGGCTATGCTTGCTGCTGCTGCCCTTACTTTCATCAGGGAGCCTCCCTGCCACGTCTCCACTGAATTTGACTCCTTGTCCACCTTCCCCCTGCTTTGCGTACACTGAGGCTGCGGGATGATGCAGTGACATCTGGGTAATCTCAAGACTTGGCCAAGTTGTTTCCACCCTGTATCATGGCAGGAAAGAACTTTTTGTAGATTAATTTACACCTTGAGAAGTCAGTTTAGTCACCTGGTGTGGGGTCTTCAGGAGGGAACTTCCATGACCTGCACAAAATACTTTTGTACGGTGCTTGAGTGGTTCAGTACTGCTTGGGTGCTTCTGCAGTGGACCACACTCTAAAAGAGCCTGCCAAGGGCTGTTACAATCAAGTGATGGTAGAGGATGTTATGAAAATGGCATGTCTTGCCTGCTTTTTTGGGCATGTCTCGTGGTACAGTAGGTAGGAGCTGTGCTAGGAGCCTACTTTCTCTCACCAAAGAGAAGATTTCAAACCTGTGCAGCAGGACCTCCTGAATTCTGTTTTTCCACTTGACCTTTTTGTGGGTTTGGAGTTGAAAAGTTTGTGATGTTTGTGGTTGTTCTTAAAGCAGTGGCTTGATTTTGTGTTCTGATTGCGTAGCTTTTAGAGTGAACTTTGGTAGCATATCCAAGTTTTTCTTTGCAGGCCTGAGGTTCATGCTCAGGTGGTTTTGGAGAATAAATTAGGCTCTGATATTACTCTGATAATCAGGATGTGGGATTTACAGAAAACACATTATGAGACTTGGCAGTAAAATGGTGAAAGGTAGGTTAACATCCCTTCAAAATTCTGCCTGAAATTAGATCATGGAAATTCTGTTACCTCTAAAAGGTCACTAGGTTGCAGTCGGAACCATTGCCTTGTGATAAGATTGCAGTTTATTCATACTTTGTTCTTTTGGAAATTCTAGCATTACAACAGAAAATTAATGTTTTCTCATCTGAAATTAAAAAAAAACAACAACCAGCCAATGTTTTGAGAAGTATTCTTAAAACGAGAATTCTGAAATACTGTTGGGGAGGATTGAAAGGCTGTGAAACTTTAAAAAAAAAATAATTAATAGTTTAAGGTAATAAATAGAAATAAGGCACATGTCTACTCTTGTGACTAGATAGAGGGCAAAACAATTGACAGAAATGTCAGTGTCATTTTAGTTTCAAATGCCTATATACATCTACATGTTTTCATGAAATACTAAGCTCATGGCAAAGTGTTTTGGTGTGGGTTTTTTTTCCCCTTTTTTTTCTTTTCAGCAAAGTATTCATTTGAAGTATTTTTAACAGTCAGTCTCTTTCTCTTCCTTGCCCCCCCCCCCCCCTTTTTTTTTTTCATCTGCCATATGCTGCATGTCTTCTTGCAAGATCACTGGGGATAGATATCTAAATATACTTTTTCTCAGTTTTTGCACAATGTGACTCTGATCCTGATGGGGACTTGAATGTTCTTCAGGATAAAAGTGTTGAGGAGTATGAAGCCATTTGTGAAATGGACCCTGTATGAATATGGCAGGTGCTTTTAGCCTTCAGCAGAATCAACATATCTCCAAAATGTGCACGTATTTCGATGGAATAAGGTACCAGCCAAAACCATGGGATATTAAGTAGAATGGCTATAAACAAGTGTTTCTACTCTTTAATCAGATTTTATATGTATGGTATATTGTCATGTTCTGCTATGAATTGCACATCTCCTGAATAAGGATTTCATGACAGGTATGTTCGAACTGCATTGAAAAATCTGAAATTAAAATAAGGAAAAGGAAGTGTAGAGAAATTTTATAATAAACACATCCAAACTGCCTTTTAAACTTTCTTCCATAGCAATAAAAGTAGTTCCTGTCTTTATGTATGATCTCTAACGTGTTAACAGTGGCACATTGAAGGAGCCATGTCTGTGGGAAGTGTTGGTTTAATGAGACTGCCCCATGCATTTGTGCGGTGCTGTGTTTTGATCTTGAGTAGGACTGTGGCTGCTGTGGGTTTTTGAAAGAACATGAGCAAGAGTCATAAACTGAGGCAGCAGTTGGAATTGCTGGGTGGAATCAGAAGAGCATGTTACACTGCCTGGGTATTTATTTCCTCAATAGATAAGATTAAGCAGGACATTTGGCTTAGCTCATTTCTGTCCTGGTCTGAAAAAAGCAATTTTTTTCAATACAATCTGTATTGAAAACAAAGCAATTTTTCACAGTACTCAGTGGCTAGGCATTCTTGGGCAAGCCTAGACCATGCCAGCATGGAAACTAGAAACTGTATAGGACGGAAAGGAGGAGGTGGTAGCAGCAAATAGTGACTTCACAGTACCATAGCAGGGCTGCTTCCTGAGCTAGTTCAGGTTTTTCTGTATGCTGTGGTTCGTGCCATCTAGAAGTACATATTGCCCCAAAGCACAATCCCTTTCAAAAGCTTTAAAATAGGCAAAGTAAGGTAAGATAATGAGAAGAAGATACTCTGAAGTAAAGGGACTGGTTTGGATTTACTGCCAAGGTCCTGAACAGACAGAGGTCTCATATGTCTCCATCAGGCTCTGATCTGTAACACAGTACAGCCCTTTTGTAGCTTGTTTCAGTAAAGGACATAAGGGTAAATAAAGTCATGCAGAAAACTGTAAGCCTCTTGACAGAGTAGTGTGGATAGCAGTTTGGGGAATGGCAAATAAGTTTCCTTTGTCCTCTTGTTTTTTGGGGTTTGCAAATCAAGAGTATGGAATGGAGAGCTTTCTTTGTGAGATCCCAAATGTGACCAGAAATGGTTTAGTCTAGATTACAGTTTTTGCAGCAAGATGGAGGGAAGAAGAAATACTATAACTTTATAGTATTTCTGTGTATGCAGAAGCACTTCTATCTGGCGATTGTGTGCTGTTTGAGAATGCATAGTAATCTTTCTCTAGCAGGACTAATAAGAAATAGAAATCTACTTGCACTCACTGGGTGAGCATGCCCCCTTCTTTATGATCTTGCCTTTTTACTTCCTCTGTCAGTGAACGTGAACTATTTTGGATTCAAAGGTATTAATTTCATTATGTTACAGTTTCCTGACAGCAGTTTTTTTTTCTGCAGCAGAGGAATCTAGAAGTGTAGTGGGTTTTGTTTTAAATGTTAGTACTGAATAAATAAACAAAAATTATCCATTTCTTTTAAAGTACACGTTATTTCAATGTAGAGATCTGGACTTAGTGTTTGTAGAAAGTAAACAATAACTTCCAGTTCGGGAATGTTATTGTTCACATTACTGCAACTTACTGGAAGAAATAAGGTCAGATTTACTGACTCATTTTAAGGATATTTTGATTATTTGTTTCTAAGTTGAGCAACTTGTGAGTTTGTTGTTGTTGATTATCTTCTATTACTGCTCACATCATACTTGGCAACTAGTTCTGTTTCCCCTACATACCATGCTATTCTGGATCTGTTGCCTGTGGTTGGGTGTTTTTTGCTAGCCATTTTTTCATGGCTTGTACTAAATGTTTTTCCCATCATTACATCTACTTTTCTTCATCTTTCCAATGAGATGTGTTTGTGGGAGCACTCTTGTATAACTGAGCTGGGATATAAAGTTTGCTTTTTGTAAGTACGTGACGTGAATTCTGTAGATTTAGGAGGTAGTCTGTGAGAATTGAAAGCACTGCTGGACCTACCTGCAAGCTTTACTATATGACTGCCTATTTGAATAAGCTCTTGTGGAAGAGGAAAGTATCAAAATCCGTTAAAATATTAATATATGAAAAAAGAAACCCTTCCAAGAGAGGACTGACTCATTGAGTCCAGTTCCTGCTGTTACAGGCACCCCACATCATATAATAAATAGTGCTCATATACTAAGTAAGCTGTGTGTTTAGGGTTCTGTCCTCTACTGCACCGATCTGGGATCTTGCTTTTCTGGTGGTGGGGAACCTTCCAGTTTCTGACAGAGATGTCACAAGTTTAGCTGTACTTGGTTCTTGTGGCAGTTAACAGAATTGTAAATTTAAGTAGTTCTTGTCTTTTTCAAGATTTACTGAATTGATAAGAGGGACACTTACGGTCCCCTCAGAATGCAAATACACTGAGCTTTTTCTGGTGTCCTGTCACACAAGTAGTTGTCTCTCTCCTCATCCATTTACTGGTGAGGCCTTTAGACTTAATGCTGAGGATTTTTTGTTTCACTGTGCTAGGTAAAATGTTGACTTGTGTAGTAGTCTGGTATTTGTATAACCCAAGTTTTGTCCCTTGTAGCATGTTTCCTACCCACCTTAAAGTTCTTGTTTCCCATCTCCAGTGTTTTAAGCAAAACTGGTGTATGCTGTAGGGTACTCAGCTAATGCATTTCCTTTATCTAGAAAATGAGCTGCTATGTTGAGACAGAATGTCATGTTGGTCTGATGTGATTTTTTTTGGGTGCTGGCAAACTGATGTTGTGTTTTGTTCTGTTTTCCTTTAGCCTCTTTCTTTAATTATGCCTCCCTTTACAATGTGTTCCAACACCATATGTTTCTACTGGGGTGATTTTTATGAGCAGTAGTTGCCTGGATGACTTGTTTTTGTTTGCCACTTTTTCTACCTTTTTTTTTTTTTGTTGTTGTTTCAATCTACTTATTGTGCTTATTGAATGTTTTCAGATCATATACCACCCTATATTTAATAGTTTTATTAAAGTCCTTGCACCTAGTCCTGCAATTTCATTTGCCAGTTCTTTAAGAATCCACAGATGGTGATTATTGAGGTTTTTCTAGTTTCAAGTGGATTAAGCTCTTTGAGTTTTGCTGCTGTTTTCATGCTTTCTGCCTCATAGGCATCTTGAATTTCTGAGGCTGTAAAGTAAGAAAGTTAATTCAATTTCAAAACTGCTGAAAGTCGCCTGTAGGGCACATTGATGTCGGATGCTTTGCACAAGTGTTGTGGGGTACCTAAGGGAAATTTTCAATCCATTGTTTAAAAGTAAGGATAGCGATGCCGTGGAAAACTGTAGAACTGTGTCTTGATTTCTTTTTTCACACCAATGGACTATTTCTCCCGCTGCTCCTCTTCACCACTCTGTGTGCTTGTTCATGCCGAGTGTGCAAGCAGCAGTAATTTCTCTTCTCAGTGTTCGCCCCGTCGTTCAGTGATGTACCGTCTGACAGGTAATCCTTCCAGGCACCTTGTCCTTTTGCCTAGGAGGGGGGTTGTGCTTGTGCTGCTGGTGTGCTGAACTCAATAAAAAAAGAAGCAATTTCTCTGCTACCTCTCAGGATTTTGCAAGGTCAAAAGAGGCAGAAACACTTGGCTGGGTAATGAAATGTGGTATTTCACAACACATGGTAGACCCCAAAGATGCTCTCTGAATGCGTGTAGTAAAGCTAGGTTAGATGTGAATGATGAAGGAGACAGACTGACTCACTTCGGTAAGTTTAAATGGTCTGTGTAGTTTCCAGTTCATGGTGTGTTAAAGGCCATTAAGATTCATAAACAGCATTTCCCCAGCTAATGAGGTGAGTGAACCCAGCTCACCTTTGGTTTCGCTGGGGTGCTACAAAGCAGGCAAGAAACAGATAAGAGAAGGTAAAGGCACCACAAAAAAGTGTATTTGAGAAAGGGTTGTGACTTTGTGGGGTGGTTCTTTCATTGATGACTTCTGTTAAGATAAAAACATTTTAAAAAAAATTGAACCTCAGCAGATGGCCTCATAATCTGTTACTGTGACTGTAAAGATGGAGGCTGAGCGGACTTCTGGAAGAACTTGAGACACCCTGACGAACGAGCAGTACAGCTCGTTTCTCCTTTCTTCCAGTCCCTCCTTGCCTTCCATTTGCCCTCCCCAAACCCTCGAGAGCAGATACAAACCCCATTAAATTCAGGCTGCTGCTTACAGAGGGAGGCTGGAGGGCCTAAAGCAAGTACAATTTTTGAAGCTCATGAAGCATCAACTCTCTAGCAATGGTGTTTTCCTTTTCAATTCCTCTGGGGGCTAGGACTGAATCTTTATTACTTTACAGGTTTAGAATTTAAGATTTTAAAATGTAAAGTTTTAGAATCAGCAGAAGTGAGAAGGCAAGGACTGTTCTTCTGAACAGGAGAACATGCAGTGGGGATGATGCTATTGCTTAAACAACTGCCTACCCCTAGACCCTTCTATTTGAATTGCTGTTGGAGAGGCTTGTTTAACTGTAATGTTTTTTGTCATTGCCAAGCCAACTTCTTTTAGAGCAGAAAAGGAAAGGCTTGCTCACATTTTGAGGAGTATTTGAAACCTACCGTTGCCTCAAGCTTTAGCTTCCTGTGCTGTGTGGTAGAGTGTCTGATAATGAAAGATGAAAGCTTTCTATTTTTGTCTTGTGAATGTAGCTCATGTTTCATGGGCCAGATTGGTTGATTTTTGTGTCTTCCTTTTCAGTGCTGCCTTTATCTTGAGAAGGGAGAAGGAGGGAAAAGCAGCTTTGCGAAGATGCTAAATTTAGAGTGGTTAGAAAAAGTGAGGATGTGTATCTTGGGTCTTTCCAGCTTTTCAGACAAGTCGCCTTAAGAGGCTGATAAATGACCAAGCATGTCAAGTTGAAAGGATGGTGTATGGGGCACCAGAAGTCCCCTTGCCCTTCACCCCAGTGAATATCACAAATGGCATATAAAGACAATCTTTTTCTCTTTGTCATTTATAGTATACACTGCAGAGATGGCTGTCTATGGTGTGTTCTGATCTAGACAAGCTTAAAATACACATTTTAAAAAGTTATGATTGGTTCTGTGTGCCTAGTACGTTAGCTTGATATAATATTTTTTCTTCACAGAAAAATATTCTCAAAGATGAGGGACAGCATATTTGTGGGTTTTTTTTTTTTTTTTTCCTAGCTATGCAAGGTACAGAGATGATGTTAAATGGAAAGAGGAGAATGCAAGAAGAGCACATAGAGGAGAGGTCGTGGTGTTCTGTGCCTTGGGTGTACAATATTTCCTGCCTTAGATTTATTGGGGAAACTTGCTTATCTGAACTGCGGTTATCCAAGTGTTTTTACTGTATGTATAAAAGCAAAATATGATTTGTATTTTCTTTCTCTAAGACTAATAGCGTAGCTGTAGAATTAATATTTTTTCATTATAGTTATGCATGTTGGGTCATTCTCCCACCTCACTTTGCTCTCAGATGTTGATATTTTCACATTTTTTTTAGGATGATGGATGCCTTCATTAAAAACATGTCTGCACAAGTACTGTGGAATGAAATACCATGTCTGTGCACAGTATGCTCCTGCTGTAGGAATTTTTCTGTGGAGACAAGCCTGCATATGTGTGTGTCCAGTCTGAAGTCTTCAGTGCAGATACCACCAGCGTTCTGCAGGAGATTGTAGTCCAGGATGCAGTTCTCTCTGCAAACCCCAGCCAAGAAGTTCTATGGCTCAGCTTTCCCTCTCTTTCTCCCTCAGCTGTTCACTGCTCTCCCTTTCCAACCTGCCAGTATAACTCCTCAGCAAGTGTGATCCATGGGAGAAAATAACTGTTCTGGCAGAACTGCGTTTCACCTCCTTCTGAACACAGGCATACCTGGACAGCATTCCACACTGAGGGTGGCTGAGATCCCCTGCAAAATAGCACTGGTTTTGTTACAAAAGGGTTAGGGTTGTTACCATTTATGGTAGATGCTGCTTTTTACGCTCAAACTGCAGCATCAGAATCAGAATGGCAAAGACGTTCTGTACCACTGCTGCCCTGTTCATTATGAGCTGGCTAGCATTGTTAGCATATTTCCAGTAGGTCCTACTTTTTGTCATAGTGTTATCCAAACTACTGTCTTGTGGAGCCAGGTGTCAAGTTTTCATTTTGTAAAATTCACTTTGATGCTACTGACGGAAGGAAGCAGCTTCCAGGTAGATCTGCTGGGTCACAGGCGTGTATGGGAAGGATTCAGCTTGCATCTGCTTTCATATAGCATCGGCAGCTCCTTGTCGGGCCCTGTGTGTGTAGTACAGAAAGAAGCACTGAGCTGCTTGGGCAGCCTTTCCTGCTGAGAAAGGGGGTGGTCTTTGGAAAAAAGCCATGTTTCACATGAAAGCATCTGGGAAGGCTTTATTCAGCTTCCTAAGTGTACTTTATTTTTTGGAAAGCAAGAGCTGTGCTTAGGCGCACACACAGTCATCAGAGGTTCCCTTGCTTTGAGTAAGTGGGAAGATTCACGGTGATTTGACTTTTTTTATGACAAACTCCCAGACTAGGAAGGTGAGACTAGAATACAAACAATGAACAGCCAGGCTTTGTACGAGAGCTAACGTCATGTTTGTTCTGCAGTATGAGCTCAGTGCTTGTTTTTACCTGGTTATGAAAATAAGAAGATTCTTACATTCTGCTATTTCATACTTGGAAGATAGCTTAAAGGGCATCTTACAGGCATCTTTTGATCCTACTTGTTATAATTCAGCATACTGTATTCAGAAGACCTATAAAAGTACATTTTAATCCAAGTCAGAATGACAAAAGGGAGTATATGCTGGAGAGCTGCATTTGGAGTATACTTGGAGTTACTGCTTTGTTCCTCAAGTGCTCTGAGAGGCAACAGGCTGTTGCTGTTTGTGAGACCTTTGTACACTGATTTCCTGCCTCTCCCCTGCAGTTTAGAAGCTCATGTACCCTGGTATGATACACGCTTGAACTGGTATCTTGATAAACAAAACAGGTTATGTTAAAGTCATCGGTGCGAGCTGGAGAGAGAGCATCAAGTGCACACTGTGGCTTGTGTGGAGAATACAAATAGGGAGGCCCTGTGGCCTGTTCTGGAAGGGACCCTGTTCACAATTAATTGCATGTGCATGAGTGTGCACTCATACACTGTATTCATGAGTAACTGCCTGGGTGAAAAGAACTGCAGAAAGATGACCTAATGTCTGGCTAAACAGTTACTGAATCTAGTTACGTTGTTGCAGGTGGATCATTCACAAAAGTCATGGGTGGTTTCCACAGAGTTGGTTATGTCTGCCCTGGGTGTTTAGCATGAGATAAGGAGCTCTTTTGCAGTGTATTGCAGGCTGGTTTTATACCTGCAGATGTTACTTTTCCACATGTGCAAATTTTTTCAACAATGCTGGTACTAAATGTTTTTTCTCTTAAATGAAATATGTCCACAATTAAGAAAAAAATATTCCTTGGTGAGCCAGGTTCCTGGTGGTACGGGATTGCTGGGCTATGACCAGTGGGGCTCACTGACTGAAGGAAAGAATTGGAAAGCGGCAGCGTTTAAGTCTAGAAATGGTAAATGCTGGTACTTGGCTGCATGCAGCTAGAACTGCTTTGTGAGCAGAGTCTGAGTGCCATAAAACAGCTGGTGAGACGTCTCTGCAAAATGTTTTTGGCTTACAATCCACAGCCCTGCTCCACGTATTACAGAGCAAACTTCAGTTAATGTTTGCATGTTGTTTGGTAGGTGTCTCTTTTTTAATGTTGCTCAGGGTAATTTGTGCTTTTTCCTGTCTTTCTTCTCTCTTACTGTATGTGGTGCAGTTACTTCTCTGCAATCTTGCTATTTCACATTTGCTTTATTCTCATTGCCCTGCTTGCTGCTTAGGGCCGTAGGGAAGGGGTTCAGTTCCTCCATTTGTACACTTGTATGTTGTGTTGGTAACCAAAGCTGCCTCTTCAGAGCAGAGCGAGGAAGGGAAGTACTGGCATCAATAATGGTATCTGTAAGCTCAGGGGTCAGCAAGGTCCCATGCTTCATCAGTGTGACATTTCCACTGTTAAAAGGGGTTTACTAGAGTGGGGAAGAGCTTTGTCGCAGCCAGGTTTAGAAGCAAAAAGGGCTGTGTACAATCACAAGCGAGTTCTTTACCTGCTCATTAGTGGTTCTGCCTTTATGACAAGTTTATTTGTGGAGAGAGAAATGACTATAGGAATCAACCGGGAATTAGTTTAATTGGAAACACCCATAATCATTAATGAATTTTCAATATAACATGTCTTTAATAAAGAAAGAATCTTACTTTTTTGTTTTGGTGGTGTTTGGTGGTTTTTTTGTTTTGGTTTTTTTTTTTTTTTGTTTTTTTTTTTTTTTTTTGGTCTGAGGCAATAATAGTGAGCAGCAGTACTTCTAATATTGGATAAAGAGTCTAAACAAAGGCAAAACCCATGTCCACAAGTAAACTACTACTTTGTTTTTTGTTTGGTGGTTGTTTTTTTTGTGGCACCCCTGCTCTTGTTTCAAATGGAGATTTGCAATACCAAAGGTTTCCTATGGAACAGAGAGAGAAATCATGACAGTTCAGTGAAAAGTGAATGCATGAAAAATTAAAATCTGTATTTAATATAAGACCACTGGGAGCAGATCCAGATGGAGAGATGGTGCTGCCTGGGATACTGGTGCTGTGTTTGTAGGAAGGAGATTTTATTGCTGCCCTGTCTAGGAGTGAGTTTTTCTAAAAGTTGTCAAGTTTTTGAGGTAAGTTTTGCATTATGTAATGTACAGTGACAAGAAGCGGAGCCAAAACATTCTGATGATAACATTTTGTGGTTCATAGAGGCACTTAATGTAATATTCTTGCTTAGCAGATGTAATTGTTGCTGATGAAAATTGGGAAGTTAATGCTTCTATGACCCAAGGCAAACAACTTTGAAACAAGCCCATTCCTGAAGTTTTCAGTTTTAGCAGATGCCTAGTTTCAGATGAAACGTCAAATACCCATGACTCATGGCCACCAACTAGAAGTGTTTTGTTGTTCCTAAGGGTACAAAGCAATTTCTTTTATGTTTTGGGCAGTGAGTCATGTCTGAAAAGCATGTCAATAGTGTTTCTAAAGGTAAGCTGGATACAGTGATGCTGTGGACAACATCTGGAGTTCATTCACCGTTAGTTTCTGTGGGGATGAACTCTTGATTTGCTGTTGTGGATTTAATCATAAAAGAGCCAAGTGGTTCATAAGGTTTATTCTGCTGGTGTGTTTGACCTCCTCTGCAGTCACTGGTGATGAAGAACTGTGAGCTTCTGAAGTTTGATACTGGTTACAGACAGATGAGACTGTTGATAGTTATGATTTCATTAGAGATGAGGCTTGGGATTGTGCAATGAGCTGATAAGGCCTGGCCTGATTCAGCATGCTTTCCTGTTGTGCATGTACCAGGATTTGCAAAACATGTAGGCTGCTGTTGCTTCCACTTGACTCCTCAGCTGGGTTGACAGCGCTGTCATATGGTCTTGTTGGGGTGTCCAGCCTCTCCATCAGATTAACTCAGCATCTGTGCTGTCAGTTAACGTCAGTATCATTTCTGACTTCTCTTGCATGTAAGGTGAAATGAAAGTGCCTTGCCTTTGCTGCGAGCTAACCTGAGAACAGTTCAGCCTCATGAAATTACAGGTGTTTGAAACATAAGACCCATTTCCCAGGCAGTAAGATTGGGGTGTCCTCACTTACTTTAGCACAGTATCTGTGGATGTGGGAGGGAAGCATTCTCACCTACTCTTCCAGGTGAAATACTTCTTGTCTGCATGTAGTTGGCAGTGGCAGTCACTGATTTGAGCTGCCTTGCCTGTCTGCAGGTCTGAAGTTGTTTTTTCCTGTGTTGGAGGGAGTTCTGTGCTCTGGGATAAATATTCTAGCCACACACGTGCGACTGTGTCTGAGTGCTACCCTCAGGACCAGAGGTGAGTTGGGCGTTGCAGCTTCCCAAGCTACCACACATGGAGTTTCTCTGGTTTTGGTAGCATCTAGATGCAAGAGTGTGGGGATTTGCACAGCTGATTTCAAGTCAGGGGTGGAAGAGTGTAGCTGATAGCTGGTATGCCTTTGTACCTTCTCCCTCGGGGGTCAGCTCCTTGCTCATGGCAGAGGGCATCAAACAAGCAAAAGGGTGGAAGTTACATGGCCTCTGGAGTGCAAGCATTTCACGGTTAGTGGGGCAGCTAGGTAGATTACTAAATTCCTTGGTGTCGCCTTCCTGAGAGGCATGGATTTGATATTGTGAAGGGTGTGGACTGCAGCAGACTTCCCCAGTGACTCTGCTTGTCTGCTGACAGTGTTGTAGACGGAAGGTAAATTGCTCATCATTGCAGTCTGACAGCTGCCTAGAGAGCAGAGTAGGATTAATTCCTGAAGTTCTCCCTTAACTATTTCGTTTACCTGGGTGGATGTTCACTACTGAATTTCTAACTCCTTTACAGGAATGAATAGTAATATAATTATCTGTATTGTGTCATGTGTGCTTAGCATCCTAGATAACACAGCTAGTATATT
The DNA here is from genome assembly GCF_023638135.1 of Falco biarmicus. Taxonomy (NCBI): domain Eukaryota; kingdom Metazoa; phylum Chordata; class Aves; order Falconiformes; family Falconidae; genus Falco; species Falco biarmicus. Next base: position 70,381,840 of record NC_079290.1, read on the forward strand.
GTTACTTATCTCTCTTAGGAAAAAATCTAGATTGTTAAAATAAGCTGGTAATGTAGTCTTATTCTCTTTAGTAGAGGCTGTTGCCTTGGGCTGTGGCTTATCTCATTAACCAGCCATGAAAACTGTGCAATTTTCCATCTTTTGCTCTCCATTTGGTATATTAACATTCATATTATGTATCTACAGTTAGTTCAGGGCAATAGTGGGTAGGGTATTTGTGTACTACTGGTGTATTTACACAAGGCTGCTCTCTGATTGCAGACTCTGGAGTTGGGTCTTTTAATGAATGTGTTGATGGAGCTGCTCTGTAATTAAGTAAGAAAATGCCCTATTCATTGGCAGGTTTGCTTACCTTGTATTGTGCCATTCAGTTACCTATTGAGGTGTTACCCTGTGAATGTACTGGAATAACAACAGGCTGTTGGGAAAGCAGGTAGCCAAACAATAGCCTGAAATAAAATACTTTCTGGAGGTCTCTCAGGGGTGGTTAATAGACAACTCCTGAGCTTTTAGCAGTTAAAGTGTCAGCTCTGAGATCTACCCTGGTTACAAAACATGTTTTGTCTGGCAGTAGTAAGGATCAGTGAGCCGAAGGGTTATGAACAGTTAAAAAAATCCTTTCTGACAGAGTTCAGGCCCTTGTTTTGGAAAAGCTGTTGAGTATGCAGGAGGTAGGATTTCTCCTGGATCTCCAGGAGCACAGGAGTTTAATAGTCACTTAGGTAAGCAGGGCTTGCAGTAGGTATTTGGTGTTTCAAACCCATATTCTTCTAGTTCTTTTTTTCTACTGATAAGATTCAATATTGGTTGGAGAAAGCTACCTAGCCACTGGATTTAGTATGGCTACAGCCTTCCAGGAGGGAGAAGACTTGGCGTACAGGGTCCTGGGAGATGTGGGCACTGTGGGCTGGGTGGAACTGGGTTGAGTGGGAGCAGGCAAGCTTGGGAGCTCAGAGGGGTGCACTGGCAAGGGCTGGAGCCAGGAACCCAAATATGCCAACTCCAAACAGTGACACTGTGGCCACCTTTGCCGTCTTTATTAAAATTGTAAATGGTGCTTTGTGAATGTATAATAAGAGACCCGCAATTTATTAGAATATTTTTCTGAAGATGGGAGTTAGTGGCTTTTTTGGGGGCACCTGGTTTATCTGGGACTTTGAAAGGGACAATTTTTATAAAAGGAAACTTTATTACTGCCTATAGTTCTGGGACAGATGCTACATGTTGTCTTGCTCTCGTTGGAAAGCAAACATATATACAAACAATATAGCTACAGTGGTGTTAAATGTTGTGAATAACCCGAGATACTGTATTACATACTGTTTTAAGATTTTATGCAGCCAAGCATGTTATCTTTCACTGAAAGAACATTTCCTACAATTTTATTTTCATAATCTGCAAGGGGTTGCTAAGTGTACATAGCAAATGGATTGCTACCTGCAATATTGTGAAGAATATTGTAAGAAAACCTTGATAATGTTTTTTGCTCCTTTAGTACTGAAGAAGTCTTGTGGAAAAATGTGTGTACCCTTTTTGTGTATTTTCTCATTACACTGTATACCTGTATGCATATATCAAAGTGAGGGGGGGGGGGGGGGAACCAAACCAAAACCCCTGAACAATATCTTTATTTTGTCTTCCTCTACTGCTGATTACTTTAGGAGTCAGAGGATTATCAGGTCTTATGTTTTCTTCTGCACCCCCCGCCCCTTCTATTTCACCAGCTGAATGTGTACTTCTCTTTGTATTAGTAGATAGAGGTCTTTTCCTCTTTTATTTGTTAAGTAGACACAGTATCTTCTTCCATGGTGCTGAGGAGGTTACTGTTTAGGTGACATCTGTTTTTTAATTTGCAAGCAAAACAAACTTTGTGTGAGCATAGTTGAGCATGTTTGGGGTTTTTTTTTCTGATTACAGTTTTGTTGTTTGGTGGGTTTTTTTTAAACAGCATGAGCCTTTTTGACATTAACTGTCTTAAGTATGAATGTAGATGTCTTGGCTAATGTGATAGCTAAATGGAAGCTGAAGGGGCTCTTGGGTAAACCACTTGTGTATCTGAATAGCAGGAGTGCTAGAATTACAGCCAGCTTGACCAAAATAACATGCTTTATGTATGTTAAGGCATGAATGATACATGCTACCAGGTTAATTTGCCCAAACTGAGAGCTGATTTTACAGTCAATTCATTTCTTTGCTTCAGTCTTCTTGAGTTTGTTTTTTAATTCTATGAATTAGCATCAATTCATGTGGGAGGACATTTTCTTTGAATCCCACATTAAATTATTCTGAACTGTATAGAAGTCCTGACAGTGAGAGGAGTGCATGTCTGTTGTCTCATCTATCCTGTTATTGGGCTTTTCACTGTGTATTTTTGCACCTGTTTGAAGCGGTGATATTAGTCTTCTAATAAGTGTTCCAGCTCTTTGACTATGCCAATGACCAGTTATGCAACATGTCTGAGTTGCTTCCTTTTTCCCACGAGTGGGCAAGGACCTGACAGGACAAGTGTTCGCTTCTATGTGCAAGTTAACTCTTGAACTGAAATTCAGTGCTTAGGCTATGGATACTGTGAACAGGTCCCTGAAAAATGAGGTTGAGAGGTTGCTAGGTATTAAAGAATGGATGCTGCATGCTAGCACAGTGTCAGGAGAGCTGGATTTTGGTCTGGTGCTTCTGAAATATTGATTGCAAATTCACATAGCATTTTCATCTGTCATCTGTTGGAGGAAGTGGTGACTTTTTATTATTTATTTAAGGTTAATCAGCCTAAATGGCACTGATTGTTTTAGTGTAGTGGTTAAACAAATGAATCCTCATGCACGGGCTTGTTACTGTGCTACTTGGTGCCCCAGTGATCTGCCCTACCAGCATCCAGTGTCTGCTTTTCCTTCAGGGACCTCCACCATGCCTGTGCTGCTGCCCTTTGAATGTGGAGCAGCGTTGCTAAGTGTGTCAGTTGAGGCATCTCCAGATGAGGCATCTGTGTCTGGTAGGATGTTTGGGGTGAACTGCCAGGTGGTAATTACCAGACTGGAGGGCTGCCAGAGGGCTGCCAGGACTCAGTCTATATACCTAAATTGCAGAATGACTCAGTCACCCTGCTGTGGTGTATCACTAGCTTGTTTAGATGCTTAATTACATTGCCCTCTCTCTTTTGCCCTTTCCTACAATAATAATACCCATCTTAATGTCTGGTCCTTTCTAAAGAAAAGTTACGCTGGGCTTCTCTTCTTTCTCTGGGGTTTTGTCTTGTTGATGAAAAAGGTGGCAATTAAAGTTGTGGAACTTGTCCAACTCTGAGAGAACTCTCCTTCTGATATGAGATGACCAGCAAACTGGCTGAGCCAGCAGTGCCAATTTTAGGAAGTTTCCACTTCTGTTTGGTGCCTGCTCCTTTGGCAGAGGTCACTGCTCCCCTGGCTGGGCTGGCAGTGTGGACATGCCCATGCACACCTGAATTGGGTGTTGGAGAAGTGATGTGATGTGTGCGTGCACATGTTGGCTTCCTGCGTGGATGAGTGACCTGAGCTGCTGTGTGTCGTTGCAAGTGCTGTGCAGCGTGATGGAATTGGTGGAAGAGTGGGCTCAGCCTCTCAGGGATAGCCCTGCGGGTGTGCTGGATTTACTGTAGTACACAGCTGCATCCTTGGACGGCACACTGGCACGTGCACAGAGGCTTTGCATTTCTAATTGATTTCTCTCACTTGCTTTACTGCTTCGTGTAAGCATGACCGAGAATGTGGAGTGCTGAGGCTGATGCAGTACTCCTTGTGCTGCAAGAAGTTTTATGTATTATTACAGGGTATGAATTTATTTCACTATTTTAATTAGGAAATTTTCATCTTGGGTTGAGTGATTTAGGTTTCCTGCCGCTTATCAATGGTTTATGGATGTAGTCAGATCTTGGAAGAGAGCAGTTCATAATACAAACAAGGAGGAAAGAAGAGATGGATCTTGTTTCTAGTGCTAGTGGATCATCTTCAAATATTTCTGCATGATTGTGTGGCCATAAAAAAAGGCACTGTGTATGTTTGTGGCTGTCATAAAGCTTGATGTCTTTTTCTTTAGTATCCCAAATTGCATGTAGCTATTTCCACTACACACACCCCTCCCCCCCCAGTCTGCTTTATTTAATAAGTAGGATAAGACAGAGATGGCTGTTCAACTCCAGATTTTTCTGGTGTGTGTGATACAGACTTTCTGACTGTATTTTGTAACAAAATTGACTTTTGAAGCTGTACCAGAAATGTACTAGTTCTGTGGACTGGTGAGATAGCATTAACTGTAATTTTTAATTTTGAACTTGTTGGTTTTTAAAATACGTTAGCTTTTAAGTCTTAGCCTCCACTTCATGGTTTTCAAAAAGTCTTATTTGTTTGTAGTTCCAAAAGATTTCTCTCTTCTCTAGGAAAGCAAAGCAAATTAAACACAAAAGAAAACAAGTTGATTCTGTTGTTTTTTAAAATTGTTGGTTACCTTGCATTTGTAGTTTCTCTGCATTTATTGATTACAATGGAACAGAAAATAATACTTGAATTAGTACTGCTTTTGTAATGGGGCCTTGTTAGGCCTATAAGTCACAGGAGTATATGCATTGCAAGGGATGGTGTTTTGAACTAATGATCTGGAATAAAACAGTACCATCTTGTTTAAAGGAAGTGTATAGATGGCTGCAGAACTACATTTGCTGCTAAAAAGCGGGGTATGTTTGTAACATCATCAGAGTGGATTTAGAGAATCGAAACGTGTACCATGGTAAAAGTGACCTGGAAAGAAACATTTACGTACAGTTTTATGTTGTCACTGTTTTTCATTTGTTACACACACGTGCATACACACATCGCTGGGTGAGATGTTATTTTGTCTTGCTTGTTGGTTTCAGAAGCTTCCTGGCTTTTCTGTAAGAATTATTTAGTGTCCCAGATCTGCCAGTTATGAGCTTCTCAAGGTATGGGCACAGGAGCAGAGGGGCAAACCTCTAGGCAGAAACATGGTGCAAATAGCACTGAAGCAGCTGCAGACAAAAGGGCAGGCTGTGCATTTGATAACATAGGAATTGAGTGCACTGGGATCGAAATGTAGGCATATGAAAGGTGACAAATTTAGCCCAGGGTAAACTTGCCTTTGGGAGAGAGCTCAGTCCCAAGTGTCAGGTGTTCACAGCATCTAAATCAGGACAGCTTGATTTAGCACAGATTAACCCTTTTATGAACTCCTAGCCTCGGTCTCTGCAACCTGTACACATCTGGGTTTCTCAGGTCACATTATCTATTTCATCTTGGAGAAAAAAACCCAAAAGTGGGTGAAATGTTGAAGGTATGGTGCATTTGTTCTGGATTTCCAGGCCTGTGGTGTCCAGATGAAACCACAGCTCTGAAGAGGATGCTGGACATCTGGAGATCATGGCCACATCTACTCTAGGTATACGTGAACTCAATAGCCCGAGTCAGACATGGCTTGCATGAGTTGCATGTCAGGAAGTGTAGTGTGTCTCAAGCATGTTGGCTTACGAAGCATGAGCAGAGCAGCTAGCCTTTATAGGCAGTAGGGAAGCCCAGGCTTTCCAGATGCATTCAACTTGCTGTGTGTAGTGCAGTCTTTCTTATTTCTGCATAGAACAAGTCTTCCAGGGCCACAATTGAAGAGGTTGGTTAGCCTCAGCCTAATTTTTCCTCTTCCAAGTTTTTCTCCAGTATTTGCACATTACCAACAGGTAACAACTTCATTCAGTCTAAATAACAATCAGTGTCCTTACAGATGAAGGCTTGTGTTGGGATGTTGTAGTCTTTGGAATGGTAATGCAGCCTTCCAGAAGGAAAAATGTGGCAAAGACAGGAAATTGAGTGAAGAAGAAAAATTCATGTGTTAATCCTTGAAACTGGATTATCTTGACATCTGTCAGTTCTGTAGCTGCGCATTAAAACCTCATTCCAGTTTGATTGCAGGGAAGTATCCGTTTCATGTTCCACTCCCCAGAACTGATACCCAGATTATGAGATCTGAGGCTTGACCCTGTCTGGTTGTGTCTTAAATCACATCTGCATTTGGTGACCTCACTTTTTCAGGGTTGGTAAGCCTGTTCATTTGTGATGGCCCCACCAGGCTGTTGCAGCACTGACCCTCTGCAGTGCTCCTGGAAGTCTGCAGTCTACAGGCTTTGACCCCTTTGGAGGGAGCATTGTTGAGTACCAGTGTTTTCAGACAGCTGTGATTCATTCAGCATGTGTTTGTAGTGACACATTACAGCCAGGGTCAGATCATAGATTGTGAACCTTAAGGAGGAAGAGAAGGTTGTGTTTTCCTAGCTAATTTACTGGGATTTAGAAACTTCATAGAATTAATTGATTTGAGGCACGAGGGAGTCAATGATGTACTTTGAAAGCTCTTACAGATTTTCATGTGGCTCCAGGAAAAGTGAAACTGCTCCCCTCCCCCGCCCCCTGCAATGTTGCATATTTTAAAGCAAAACTGCTCAGACTTTTTATTAGCAACCACAACAAATGCTCAGCTTCTGAAACTGCTTTGAGGTGTCAGACTGAGGAGCTGTGAAGTTACAGGCCTCATGCCAGTGTCGTTGAATGAAGCACTGTGGTCTTTGTCATGCAAAGAGTGGGAATAAGTATACACTAATACTAATGTAAACCCCTGGTATTTGGCATCTTGAAAGAGTTATACCTACCTGCTTATGCATCTGCAGTTTTAAATCAGGGCTTTAATTGCATGTCTGTGTACGGTAATAGCTTCTAGGGTGGGAGTGGCCTCGTAAAAAAAAGTACTTTATGGTCATGATAATGTGATCATTTGAGGGGAAAAGCCAGTTTTTATTTTTTCTTTCAAATGCATTGAGTAATGAATGGTTTTGCTTTTTTAGCTTGAACAAAGTCATGTCTTCTGAAGCTTCTTTACTCAGCCTGGAGTAGATGTCAATAGCATGTCCTGTTGTTTCCATCTCCCTTGACACTACTTCAGGAGAAATCTATACCTGAAGACAGAAGATCTCTTAATTTCTCATCTAATTTGTAACCAAGAGGCAAGCAGTGGCCCTTTCAGGATTGGTAGCAGCTCTGTAATGCAACTTAATTTGAAAAGGCAAATTCCATCACAGACACATTGGTATGGATCCTTTTTCTCCTTGTCTTCATTTCTTGGTTCACTTACTGTGGGAGAAATACTGGGATTTAGGAAAGGGAAAGAGGCAACATCTGCACCCAGTCTGCAAGAAAATAAAAACCGGTAGCACAGACAAGTTGAGTGATCATAGGAGCCTGACAGAAGAAATGGAAAGTAAAACAAGGCTGGAGGGGTTGTTCCAGTGTTGCAGTTGTGGTGGGAGGTTTTCAGTTTTGATCGCTGTGCTTTACTGACATCATTAATGCTCTCATCTGAATAATTAAGTTAATAGTCCAATAATAAGAGTGTTTGTGTGTGGGTAGAGTTCAAATCGTCAATGTATCTGATGTTCTGCTGGGTGCAGTCTTCTGCAAACCTGCTAGTATAGCTGTGATCATTTATTTATGGTGTGTTTGGGAGCTTATCTGTGTAACTAAAAAGCTTAGTGGTTTTTTTTTTTTTTGTTAAATTCGAATATATTACCTGTACAAAATGTATGTGTTGCTATAATTACCAAAGCTCAACAAAAGGAAAATAAAACGTGCTTAGAACTTTAAGCAACAAAAGAGCTGGAGATAAGAAGTGGGTTGAAAAGTCATGATTATGTACATTGATCACCCTTTTAGACAGCACATTTGAATGATATTTTCCTTTCTGACTTGTGTGAGAAGACCAATAAAACTGAGTACAGATGACTTTAAGTAGTTGACAGATGATGTATAACTCCAGCAAGAGTTAGTCAATGTTATTGCAAACTTAATTAGAAGTCACGTTACAAGCAAATTTAGCTGAACGGTGTGTGTAAATTAATACTCTATAACTGGCATGAACTTAAAATTGCACTTGTAAGCCTTGCTCTGACAAAGTAAACTTAGATGGATTGTCTGTTAACCAAACTAAAACTTCACTTTAGATCTTGTACTGCCTATACTAGTGTTAAACCCCCACCTGAAGTTAATAGGTGACAAAAAAAGGCAACAGTAGCAACTGCATGGAGTCCACCCTGGAAACTGAACTTTTGTAGTAGTGTTTTGAAGGATAAGCACTTGTAGGTTATTGTGAAATATTGTAACCAACATTTGGTTTTGGTTTTGCAGTAACAAAAAACCCCATTTGCCGACATTAAAAATCAAAGAAACCACAACTTAAAAAAAAAAAAAGGAAATAACAGCAATACTTCTTTGAGATGGTTCAAGACAATTTTATCACTGGTTTTGTCTCACATTGGCTGAGAAGCTGTGATGATAACATATTGGGGTTAGTTGTGTTTAAGGGTGTCTCTGTAGTAGACTGAAGGCCTCTGGGATTTGTTTTTTTGGGGGGGAATTGCCTATTTCAAGAACATAATAAAGACGCAAATTTTGTGTCTGACCCTGTGTCAGAGTCAAAGTGTAAAGCATTGAAAAGACACAGCATGAAAAATTTTGTCTTGTGTGTTGAATTTCAGCTGAAGGCTTCCAAACTTTATTAAAAGCAGTACATCTCCAGCAGTAGGAGGGTGAGTGGGGCTCCAGCCATGCTGTTGAATAGGTGGAGGTAACAGGCCTTGGGGATCCTGTGCTTAAAGGCTTCCTGGCTTCTTAAATTTTGTCTGTATTAATTTTTCTTTTTGTTTTCACCCCTAATGGAGCTGTGTTAATGGCAAAAGTATGATGATGCTTGGGAAAATGGGAGCCTGTGCTTCAGTTAGGATGCCTTCTGACTTACCTTGTTCAAGGAAGCCCTACGTTTCCATAAACCCAGGATACAGTGCTGTGGAGCTCAGTCTGGCCCGAAAGACCTGCTCGCGGGCTGGGGAAGTTGTTGGGCAGTTAGCTCACCTAGAGCACTTGTGCCTCCGCTGCTGTTGGTAGCTGGGCTGCGTTGCTGCTAAACCAATCTAGGTTTGTTGCAATCATGCATTTGCTTGCAGAAGAGGCTGGGTTTGGCTGTTTTGGGCCCGTGTGGTGGTTCAGTACTGGTGGTGCTTGGGGCTTAGGCCATGGGGGGAGCTGGTCTCCCCGCAGTGCAACCTGTGCCACTGAGCCAGGTGGATGCTCACCTTCCCTTCTTATTTGTGGCCCTATACCAGCTTTTCCCATGCTAGAAATTCCTTTAAAAACAGAATATTGATGTTTCCAGGTTTTGAATCTGTGTTCTGTCTACCCAGGATGATTTTGAGGATGTGTGCAAGAGAGTGCAGCCTGGCTTGCAGGAACTGGGTCTGTCGGCTCCTGAGGTTGGGGGCTTGTGCTGCCAGCTCCCAGGGGCTTCTCAGCCCGGCCAGTGCTGCTGCTCCTCATGCTGGTCTGTGAGCTCCCTGCACCTCATGTACCCCAGCAAAAGACTCTGGAGAGCAGGTTGGCTTGTTCAGCAGAACTGCTTAGGCAGCTCCAGAATGGACAGGGGAAAGGCTTGGCTGAATAAAAGGAACCAAAGGCTTGGCTGGCTGGACAAAGGGCAGACAGTTGCCTGCAAACATACCACCTAAATACAGCAAAGGCTGTTCTCAGGTGTCCTTAACTTTTTGGCAGATTGTACCTCCATAGTGAAAATAAAGAGTCTGCAAATAGAAGAGCTTGTAAATCACGATTCTACATAAAACGATAAAGCCCAGAAGGATTTAGTTTGCTTTACACTTTTGTAGCTTGCACTGACAAGCTGAGTCAGTTCAAGTTCACAGTAGTGAAGTAACCTTTTAAAACCTCTCTTCTCTGAGGCTCTCGTGTGCTGAAATGAACAATGATTAAGAAGCATCAAGCAATGTGGCTCAATGCTTACAAAACCAAAATTCACCCACAAAATTGTTATGAGAAGTGGTTTGACTTAAAAGACCTTTGCATCAGAATCTTGTGAAGGCTTTTTGGGGAAGCAGCTGATTTTTTTTCCCCAATTTTTCAAAGGCAAAAGGTGGTTTACAAACCCCTGAAGTCTTCTGTGTAGCTAGGAGCTGACTACTGAGTGTAACCGTTGTTATACTTAACTCCTAAGTTTGAAAAGCAGAAATACTTGTTGGTTTTGCATTTAGTAGATTGAAATTTCTGGTTTTTAGTATGGTTTCTGACTTTTTTTTTTGAAGTTTAACTTCTATTTGATTGTTTTCAGATAAATAGGGATACTTCATTATTATGTGCGTTTTGTCAGGTTTAATACACTGTGTAAGAAGCTGTACAAGTCAAATGCAGGCAGTATTTAGTGTGATACATTTAAATAAGAATCCTCACAAAACCAGAAAGTATTCAAATAGGTTGTATATTGGACAGGAGCACATTAATTTCTCACAAGGAACAGCATTAGATAGATGACATCCTATGACTTTTAAAAATCAGCACAAAGGCTAATAACCCTCCATCAGTGGTTACTTAGTGGTTTTTGCCCAGTGGATGCAGCTTGTACTTCTTAGTCAGACAAGACAACGTGCATGGTTGTGAGTAGGGTGAAACTGCAAGTATTTTTTTGCAGGATGTTGGCAGCAAAATTGCTTTCCTGGAATGTGGCAATTCTTGAATTTCTAAGGGGAAGCCAGATACAATCAGCTGTGTCACTACATGAAGCTGGCCTGGCCTCTGTTTCCTGCCTGCTAGATACAGAGTTAGGAACGGGGGTGGGGTGGGGGTGGGGGTGGGGTGGGTGGGAGGGACTTCGTGCTGGGATTTATCATCTGGTGCAGATTTCATAAGAAAGAAATGCATCCAGCATCATGCACCTGCATGACAGGGGAGTGAGGACGTTGCTGACACCTCGGTTATGTAGCTGCCCTGGCTGTAAGAGTAAAGTGCCTGACAGAGAAGCTTTTGTGTGTTTTCTGCAGGAGATGCTAGATACTCATCTGCTAAGTGGGTGGGTGGGCGGTGAGCACTGGGTAAGCCAACAGAGGATGCCTCAGCCGTCTTCAGCTCTCACCACTTAAAGTGTGGGAGCTATGAGGAAGCTCCATACTGGAGGGGACCTCCCTTTCACCACCCGTTGCATGCAGGGATGGCAATAGGCAGTGAAAGGGAGGTCCCTTCCAGCCCTGCCGCCTTGTGCAGGGACAGGGGAGTAGTTTGTTCTCGTCTTCCTGGTTTTGGAAGATGTTTTAAAGCTCTGAAAGAAAAGATTTCTTTAGCAGAGGGGAAATGTGGTACAGTAGAAATAAAATAGCTGTAAAAGAGATCATCTTACAAAACATAAAACAGTAGAACAAAAAATCTGAGTTTGGGGGCTGGGAGTATAGTGGTGGCTTTTAAGGATTAAATAACCAAGTGGCTGGTTCCAGCACTTAAGCACCGTTCCTCTCTTGAAAAATTGATGGTCTTAAGATATCAAAATTTAAAAAGATTAAGAGTTCCAGCATAGCTCAGGTGATTAAAGGTGGAGTGGCTGTCACAGTTGTATTAGTTTCAGCGGGTACTTTGTATTTTGCAGGTAATAGAGGTGGAGAAAGGGTTCTGTGGGCAAGCAAAAGGAGGAAAAAGAAATCGGAGTGCATCTGAGGACTGCAGTGGGGCTCCTGAAGGGATCTTGAGTAATCCCTTCTGGACCTAATGGGCAAGACTGTTTTGTCTTGCACCTGTAACAGTGGTTTCTTTGGGAAAGAGCTGCCTTGGCTTAAAGGTTTTTACCTCTCCAGCCATTGACTTGGTTCTGTGTTTCAATTTATATACGCCATGGAGAGGACAAATAAGACTGAATGCTACAGATTTACTAAGCTGACATCTTAGCTCTCAGGGTTGTCCAAGGTAAATGTTATTGAAACTGTAGTTTATGGCAGTGGGTATCAAGGAAAATTGTTTTACTGTGCTTACGTATTTTTATTTTAATATCAAGTGGAGCTAAGTGCATCGCACTTCACTAATTGAATCTTCATTTAATTGTTGATAACTTAAAGCAAATACAGATGTTTGTAGAAGAGTTTCTTATAAAATGTTTACATTATGGATAAAGTTGCATTTCTTCTGTTCCTGAAGTTTTTGTTTTGTTTCCTGGTCTTTAAAATTCTGCAAAATGGTTGTGGGTGACGTACTTGCAAAGAGAGCAACCCAGTCACCAAGGAACACTGCAAAATGTTTAATCTGGCATTTCTAAGTGATGAAATTAAAGAAGATAAGAATAAAAGCACTGCCAATAGCAAAATCTATTTTCAGCTGCTTCTGCATAGAAACAGCATTATACACAGCAGAGCAAAATGCGTGCAGTCTTACCTACTGTCTATAAACCCAGAAAGAGGTTCTGTGGAAGAAGAGGGAAGGTGTATGGAAGTTTCTGACTATTAACACCAGGGATAGGTAGTGGGAGGGATTTTCTAAAGGGTACCTGTACGCTCTTTTGATGATAGAGAAAAATAATGCAAGAGCATAAAAAAATTGTTGCACAAAAAATGCTGGAGTCCAGAGCCTTTTGAATTGGAAGTCAATGGAGTGTTTTCAGCTTAGTACTTAACTGAGTACTGGGGGCTAGAACATTGTGAAAGGCTGGTACATGAGGAAGGTATCCTGCTGTGGCACTTTGTCGAGGCAGTGAATCTGTATAATGGCTGTATACAGAGGAGAGCGAAAGTGGGAAAAAGTCTGAAATAAAGGTGTATTAACACTACTGTGCTAGTGACCTGTTTACGTGTAACGTAGGTACAGAGAAGGAAAAACCCCTTTGGGGTTATGTGTACCTCATTGATGAATTACAAATGAATATATTTGGTTGAGCCTGCGCCACTCTCGCTGTCCTCTGTCCAGGCTGGTGCCAACCCAGACTGGGTCCAGTGCCATGGAAAGGACTTTATATTGGTGAAATGCTGCTGCTGTTTCCTGTTTTCATGACTTGGAGCACCTGTAAATAACATGTTAGTTAGGTTTTCTGTTAGTGCTTTACAGTATTCTGGGTTTTGTTGTTGGGAATTGTGCAGTGGTGAGAGGAATGGCGAGGGAGTTTTGCAGTCTGCAGGAGGTTGCCTCAGCTTAAGCGCTCTGTATTTGGCATCTCTCTTATGACCATGAAAATATGCTCCATGACTGACTGGTTGGAAGAACAAGGAAGCCTTGTGGCTATATATGCAATAGGTAGCTGCCCCTCCACAAGCAGCTCTGTGGTTCATGAAGAAGATAGGATATGATACAGAATTCTTGAGTGTAAAGCCTCTGAATTAGGAGTCCCAGTCTGCACCACTGGTGACCACATCACAAGCTACTTCAAGTGACAGGGGCTGGCAGTTGGGGTACCTGTGGCTCCTGTTGCTGCCGTTGGTGGTGTCTGGCAAATGTTGAATCCCTGTTTTAGCATCTTCCGAAATCTCACCTTAACAGGAATTGCTGGGTCATTTGCATGTTGCAGACAGGGTTATAGCAAGTGTTTATATTTATTTGTGCTCCAGATGTTAAAGAGACTCAATTTGATTCATGTGTCCTTCACAGTTTGCACAGCTAGGACACTGCCTGACAGTTACAGTGGTAGTGTTGTTATAGCTGTTGGGGGAGCTAATGAGCAAATTTGGTTTAGGCAGGAGATCATGTTTTAATTCGCTGATAAACCTCCAAGCTATGTTGTTTCTTGTTAAACTCCAGAACCGGCAACTGCATACTCCAAGCTTTTCTTTCAAACTTTGCTGCTTCATTTTGCCCTTTTGTTTCAGACAGATCTCTTGGTGTGTCCATGCTTCAGTTTTTGTCAATTTTAAAACACTTTTTTTCTTAACTGTCTTTCAGGGAGGACTTGTTCATTTTTGCCACTGAAGTAGAAATTGCCTTGCATATTGGAACAGTTCTCCAATAGCTAAATAAGCATTTATTTTAAAAGGACCTTAAGACTGCAAGGGAAATTTGAATGAAGCACTCCATTGTGCCATCTTGTGGGTGTCCCCTGACTCGTTCAGTAAATTGATTTGAAAGGTGTTTCTCTTTACTTTAAACACAGCAGATTTATTGCCAGCAGTTCTGATATCTGACCCCACTTTTTTTTGCAAGAAATCTACTTCAGTGAAAAACTGTGCCCCGTACCTTCCTTTGCCATTCAGAAAATATGGAAATTGGCGGCCCATAACAGATAAGGCTTGACTTTCTAATGCAGTGCAACGGCAGGCAGGCTCTTTGTCCATGGCTGCCACAAGGTGACTTTGTTGAGAAAGCTGCCGTTGACTTCAGGAACGATCATAGAGAAACATGCAGCAGAGCAGTCTCTTCATGGGGGTGGCTGAGGTCGTTACTGGCACTGCAGAGCTTGCCCCCGTCTTGTGCAGGAGAGAATCGTACTGATGCAAATAACGGCTTCTCTTACTGCTGAGGGTCTGCTCTGGTGCTCTGGGGTATGTCTTGTGTAGGTCTACAGCTGGCCACACAGGCACTGGTGACCTAGGGAAGCCTGGGAATGTGTTCAGTTTGGCTAAGGTCAGCTGAGGGAGAGAGAAACTCTGTGTTTTGTGTGTGAATGCCAAGAACCGAATTGCTCTAATCCTTTACTGAAGGATCTTCCCTAGCTACAAAAGACTGCCTTAGTGTCAGTGGATATATAAGTAGGCATTTGTAACAGGAGCGAATAAGGTTTGCCAGTGGTTTGAACATAGGTAACACTTTGAAAGTAGCTAAGACCAAATCATCAGGGTCAAATTCAACGTCAGACAGCTGAGAGGGCTGTGGGTAAAGGTGGTGATGCTGTGAGCCCTTAGGTTAGAGCTGAACTGGTATGCTTTGCTGCTGTCAGTGCTCTGCAGAGAAACCCACCGTATGCCAAGTGATGCCACCGTTTTGGAAGCAGCATATATGTTTGTGTGGTGCCCGAGTTAATTAGCACTCCAAAAAGACCTCCAAGATGTCAGCTACCCTTTTTGTTTAGGGAGGCTCAATGCTTTCAGGGAGACTGCCTCACTCAAACCCAGCTCTACTGTCTCTAGCATGGCGCTGAAAGGGGCCCTTTATCTAATCGAACTTCAGTTTCTTCAACATGGAGCATTTACAACATCAGGCTTGCAACCCAGGAAATGAATGATTGATTCTATAGGGACTTAGAGACACTGGATGCTCTAACTTGTATTGATTCATCCATATCCGTGTTCTAATAAAAACTCCCAACTGTATTAGTGGTGCTACTTTGCCTCATGTTATTATGTGTGCACTAGATACTGAATCAGTAGTAGTAATAGAAAGCTTATGATAGAAATCCTAAAACAACTAGTAAGTGTGGAAACTTTAAAAATAATGATGATATATGGGATAATAATGGTAATGAATAATGATAAAAATAGGGACGGTATAGCTAAGAGGTATATAAGAAAAAGCAACTGTCTTCTGGACTTCAAGGGATTCTCAAAATTATGCATATCTAAAGAAGAAAACCTGTCACAAATGCTTCTTCTCTAAAGTATAATGGAAGAGACTGGAGCAGTTTTGAGGCTGACAAAATGGCAAATGCGGGGGGAAAAAGAAACTATGGTGTGGAAAGAAAGGATCAGAGAGTATAGCTTAGAGAAGTAAACCTACAATATTTTGCAAGTTGACCAAAAAAGTACTAAGCTTTTTTTTTTCCTTAATACCTGTGTACATCAGTTTCCAGCAAGAGGGGAAAAAAAAAAAAAGGATAAGCCATAATTTTTTTTTGAGATTTCAGCAGAGGGAATTTTTAAAAGATCTGTGCTAGTGAGTGGAGTGAGCATCACGCAACTTTCTGGGGCCCATGAAGTGCTGAGGTGTTTTGTTTTATATTTAATCCTGAAGCTGTGTATGCTTACTGTATTTTCCAGACCTCTATTCCTGGGCATTTTAAAAAGAGTAGTAGTGATTTTATTAAAAAGATTTGTTTCATTTGCTTGTGAGTTTGAAACCTCTTTAAATATAAATAAGGTGGCTTGAGTTTCTGTGGTCTGTCTGGAAAAATGCATGCACTTAGCACAGAGCTGTGTTGTTCTATTAATCTTCCTAAGTCTGACTGCCAGGTAGGATGCCTGGGTTAACCCAGTGCAGCCCTGTTAATTTAACTTACAGGGCTAAAATGTGTAATAAGGCTAGGATTTGACAAGAAATCATGAAATGCATCTGTATGTTTATGTTTTGTTGGTATACTTGCTGAGGATCTGTGTTAAAATTAATTTTCTTTACTAAAACAGATTATTTATTCTGGTAAGTAGAAGATGACCTTGTAGGCCATGAGTCTCTGGAGAAGTAATTTGCAGGATATGTTTTTGATGAATGTTTCCAAATTAATTTCCAAATTTTAATTTGTTTCATGTACATGGTGAGCAGTGTAGGGAGCATTACAGAATTTGGAGTGATAAAAACATCAAGAAATCGTCAACTCTGGTATCTGTGTGTGAGTAGGAGTCATTTAACATGCAAATGATAATCCTGTTTTATGCTTGGAAAAAGGCAGAGTAGGAAGACAGACTGAAGCTACTGTAAACTAAATGTAATTCTTTTTTATTGCCCCCTCCATGGAGCAGTAGCTAGGTTACGTACCCTGTAGAAAATTTGCCTGGATGTGCTTGCTGCCTTCACAACAGTCACTTGCAAATCTTTTGGCTTACAGGTGTGTTAAAGCATGAATCTGCTCCCGAGTCTCTCTACCCTGTGTGTGTTTATCTTTTGATGGGCTCTTTTAGCTTTATTAATGATTGAATACTCTGTGTAACCAAACCAAATGGTTATGGAGGAATGGGGCTGCAACTCATTGGGCTGAACAAGTGATCATATCCTATCGGAAGACAAGATAGGTTATACACTGTGCCCAGCTGACATTCCTGATGGGTTGTAAATGAGGGAGCACTTTGCTCGGAGTCCTCCCTGGAACAGGGGTTTGTTCCTATGAGTCTTTGGTTTTCAAAGCGACTTTGACCATGACACTTCTCCTGCTGTACTCAAGGTTCTCTGGGTGGAAAATAAGTATAACAGTGGCAGAATCTTCTTTGTAAGATATTTGAGAACTGCTGTGGAGGAACTGGTGGCTACTTCTGCTTTTTAGTTTCTTTGTATGAAGAAATGAAAAACTCCAGGAAATCTAGAATCTGTCTATTTATAAAACCCAGCATTCCTGGATACTTCTGAAAGACTTAGACAATTATGCAATTAAGCACATAATCGTTATTCATGTCAGAGGAATGGATAGAGACCTGGGACTTCCTTCACAAAAATAGCTCGGTGCTTGAAAGGGGACTTGAACTGTCAGTGTGAAAACATCTCCGATGCCTACGCCTTTGGCACCAGCATATTTTGCAAGAGAAGGAACAGTGTGATACGTTGTTTTAAGTAGTCTGTAATAGTTGTTCTGTTACCCTAGCAAGTACTAACAACCATACAGAATCCTACTGACAGACACAAGTGAGCAGGTATCTTAATAGCCATTATTTGTTTTTAGGTACTGCAACCTTTTCGAGGAGGAGGTGGTCACTGAAAACTGTTTGTTTCACAGCTTATCCAACAAATCTCAAGTTGATTGGGTTAGAGGCTACTGTGTTGCTAAACGTGAACAGAAATGGCAATGTTAAAAAGTGGGTGTCACAAAAAATTTTGAAAAGATTAAAAAAAATGTATCAGCAGTAAACTAAAGCTGATCCTGTCAAAGGTCATGATGCATACTCATGAATTTTAGCAGCTACAACTGTGATAAATTACAAGCCTCCTCTTGGCTGATTCTGCTGTTGTAAAAAAAAAAAAAATAAAAAAAAAATCTGGTCCTGCTGTTGTCAAGATGGGACATTAATTTTGCAGTAATAGTTGACCTTGTCTTCAGTTGGCTTTATGTAAAAATCAAACTCTTACTTGTTTGTGACATTCTTAATTGTGAAAACTGTAGAAACCTCAGTGTTACTGCATTAGAGGGCTCAGGCTTTTTTGTACCATCCTATTGCTCAAGAGTAGTTTCTTTCCCAGCTGAGTGGGGAGTATCACTTTACGACAGTCCTCTCCTTTGTATGTAAATGCATCTTCTTAAGGTAAGTGGATACTTCATTGGTTTTAGCAATATCACTCTGGGAGCTTTGGTATATCTACCATGAGAATATACACTGACATGTGCTCTGTTGGAACATTTTTTCCCAATGTAATTGTGTTACAGCCTTCTGGTTACCTGGATTGCATTTAACTTTGTTATTTGGACTCCTCGTTTGTACTGTAATCATGTTAGAGGGACCCTGTCAATGCTCATAAGGTAGCTTGAACCTGTATATGCAGGCAAATGTTTTGTAACAGGACCATGACCTGATTTTCCTGTAACCAGCTGTCCCACCGTGGTGTGTGCATGAACACTGATCTCTAATGTTGTAGGCCACTACCTAGAAGGGAAACACAGAAAACAGCTGTTCAAAAGCTGTCCTTTCCCCTGACTGTCTCACTTCTGCACCTGAGATGTGGTGACCAGAAGCAGGTCAGGACAAGCTGCTGCAGCTGCTCTGGAGGTATTTTGCAGGTGGTGCTGGTGCAGGGAGACTGCCTGACCACCTATCCCTCTTCAGAGCTGGGCAGCTTGTTTGTGGGTGTGATGATGGCCAAGAGGGGCACTCTTACTGATAATAAAGCTTTTCTTGTGAGTGCATGGGGTGTGATCTTCCCCAGAGGCTCCTGGGAGACTGATGCACACCTACGGTGGATGTCTGCCCTGAGGAGGTGGGTGAGGGAGGGGAAAGGTTCAAGATTTTATTACGGTACCAGAGAGCTGCTGTCAGGCTGGGGAAACTGCAGTGGTAAAAGCCCATGGGCTGCCCCTTCCCTTTTCTCTGCATGCTGAATTGTGGAAGACATACTTGTGATAGGCACAGCTGGGAGGAGAGCAGGAGAGGCTGTTTCTCCCCCAGGCATGAGTGCAAGGGGACCAGGCAGGTCTGTCTGACGCGGCCTGGACATGCCAGCCAAGTGGCAGCAGTGGTGTGCCAGTTAGCATAATGGGCCTCCGTGAAGAGGTGAGCCTTCCAGGAGGCAGTGGTTACTATTCCACAATTGTCTGGCTCTGCATCAGTGATAATTGGAGCACCAGGTCTGGTCACATCAACCCTGAAATAGTCTGCTGATATCCAACACTAGTACAGCATTTGTACTCTTAGGTTTTAGCAAGATGTGGTTTAGCTGAGGTACTAAAGCTGAAATCCAATCTCCAAAGTGTTTGAATAGCGTTCAAAGCTGGATGCTGGGCTACCTTCTCAGGCTCGTTCTCCCTCTCTGAATGAGGAACACGTTTTGTGTCAACCTGCTCACCTGGAGATAGATACCTGCCAAGCAGAACTGGGTTCAGAAGGTCCCAGCTGTGTGAAAAGCTTTGCATGTGCTATGGCGTTTTGATCCAGATGTTCAATATAAGTTCATCTCAGTTTTTTGTCTGGAAAAAGATGCAGCTAATTCTGTAGGCAGATAGATCAAAAAGCAATACTTTAGTTTTGCAAAATGAGTCATCCCTTTTGCAAAGCGTAAAATCTGTGCGTGGGATGTGCTACTGGAGATTGGAGTGTAACTTTTATATATCATTACATTTTGATTGGTAGTAACTTCTGAAATACTTGTTTCATTGTGCTTTCTCACCAGTCACTGGTCTCGCTTATCTAATTGCATTTTTCCATTGTCCTTGCTGGAGAAGAAATACAGGTGTTGTCAATGAGAAATCTTTGTATTATTACTCTAGAAATGCACTGAGTAAGTCCAAAAAAAATATGTTTGCTTATGGTCTGGTATTACTAATAATATGCTTGTCTTGTGTATTTTTGTTATATTTAAGTATATCGTATTTTCCTGGTAGGGCTTCTTATCCTTGCCGCTTTTTAAAATGTCACTAAGATTCCTATTAAACGTTCTTGAGAGATTGAGGAAATAAATTTCTGAGTTTGATGCTGAACTAACTAGCTTACAGTTGATCAGATTGCAGCAGTCTCATCACCGTGCTCTACTGGATCTGAGCCCAGTTCCCCTTCCTTCCGTGTATGACAGCAAAGGGAATCAACACTCACTCTGCTAGAGGTCTTTTCCCTCTGGTTTCAAGACTTTCCTGGAAAAGAAGCTTCAATAATACTCCTGATAAATTAAAAATTTCTTACAAATGCTGTTCTTTTCTTGTTTTTTCCCAATAGGTGTTGGCATCATGTCGGGCGTTTCTTTTAACATCTCGGATTCCCAGCAAGGTAAATCACTGTGTTTCTATAAATACTGGTTTTGTAGATAGAAATGTAAGTTGCATAAACTTAGCATACTTTAATTATACTTACGCATCTGTTTAAAAAATAATAACAACTGAGGAATGGTATGTTTGGTGGTATTGAGATAAAACGGTGCTTCCATTAGTGTCTGTCTTAAATAATTTGTCAGAATATATAGTTACCATTTCAGATGGATTTTAACTTCTAGAAATGCAGGTGGGTGAAGAATTATGTTGGAAATACTAACTTGAAGAGCTGTGATATGAGCCTGATGATCTTTGTAGTAGGACAGTTTATATCCGAACAAGCTAATGGCATTATTCCCTCTCGTGTTTGTAGTGTCAAACAGGAATATATCTGATTTGGAGACACAAATAATGTTGAGCTTTATTAAACTCTGCTGTTTACTGATGAATTTCTGTGGTTTGTTTTGAAAAGCATCTTGCTGACCTGCCTTGCCTAAAGCTGGTGAATTATTCTTCTATTCCTGTGACAATTCGTAATGATTGTTGTAGCAGAGAAAGATAATTTCCATGTGAATGAAAATGACTGATGTGGAAGAACATCTTTTGTCCAGCTTGGACTCAGTGAATAGGAATTTGGCATATGTTCTATTTTGTTGTGTTTTAAGTGTGGGTATCTAAGTGTGTGTATGTCTGTGTATATATGTTTTATAGAAAACAAAGGATCGATAAATGGAATAACCAGATTTTCAGGTATGGTCACTGGTAAATGTGACCATCCTTACCTATGATTTGAAGATGTTGACTTGACCGGTAGGATGACTCTAGCTTGAATTTCTGCTGAAATTTGCTTCCCTCAGCAAATCACCCTGTCCCTGCAGCACAGATGTCTCCTGTTGGCTATCTGTTGGATTTTGGATTGCTGCAGTTTTCAGCCAGGGTTTTTTAAGACAGAATTTGATGACTGGTTTCATGGAAACATAAAGCCCGTTGATGAACAGCTTAGACATCAGTTCAGTGGCAGTATGATGGACAGGTAGTGATGGTGATCTTGTTAAATAATAGCAAAGGCATTGTAATTCATCAAAAATCTCTTGAAGGCTAGGGTTTGGAGTACTAAAGAATAGCTGTACTTCTAATTTACCATTAAAGATACCTTTCGAAATTCCTTTTATTGAATAGATTACATAGTTGAAAACCTTGTTTCTGTTTTCATGGGAATCTGTACTAACAAAAGTGTGAGCTTAGTGCTAACAAATAAAAGAAAGCTTATCAGCAGAAACTGCTCATGATTTATGTCAAAATTAAACTTTGTATATCTGAACAATTAGGTTGGTTGAAAGTGCCTTTCTTTTCTAGCAGGTTTAGTGAAACTTACTGAATTTTCTAAACTGTTGTATTTTCAAAAGCTAAGCCCAAGAACTTCCATATTACTGGCATGCCATAAGCAAGACAGCTGAGAACATGCAGCAGACACTTTATCCTTCCAGTGACCTCTCATAACACTGAGTATGCTGAGAGATGGCCGGTTCTGAGTGACTGTTACTACAACGTCTGATTTCAAACTTCACTTTTCCTTAAACAGTGCTGTTGAGATGTATCTGCTGAACGAGAATCAAAGTTAAAAGGAGTGAAGGTTGATTAACTAAAACATCAATTCACTTGATTATCCTTAGAGCAAGGATATTACAGTGGCCAGCACCTAACTTTACACGCAGGTCCAATCAGTTCATATCCGCTAATGTAGACGGTTTGATAGGAAGGGCAGTACTGAAAGCCTACTCATTCTTGCTACAGTCTGTATAAAATGTACTTACAACATTAGTAAATGTTGGATGTGTCATCAAGCCCACAGATAAGTGTATGAAATATTTGTGGGAGGGTAATTCAGGTTTGTGATCATATTTCTAGTGCCAGTTTTCATTAGGTTTTGATTGAAAAAATAGGGACTGTGAAATTAACTGTCTTGGTAACTGAAGGGTCCCTAAATGAGAGGCACTCGTAGCCTTTTAAGAAGATTTTTAAAAAACATAATTTCATGTAATAAATTAGGTTATGCTTTTTAAACTTTTAAAAAATTATTTCATAGTTTGAGGTAGATGATGTTTAGAACGTGTGCTGTATTTTTGCTGAAAATCAAGGACTGTAAAAATCCATGTTTTTAAGTAGAAGAATGAACCAAAGGTAACTATGGAGATACTGCCACGTTTCCTGGTATTTGTTAATTCCAGTCAAGTTGACTTTTGCGGATTGGATTCTTGACTCTGGATCTGTGTAAACTTTTATCAGGAGTAAAAAAGAATTTTTGATGATGTGTACATATATATATATATATGTATAAATATATGTTTGCACATGTACAGTACTTTGAAGGTTCTGCTTTTGCTAATCTGGTAGGTAGATAATTTACCAAAAAAGAAGGATTTCAGTCACAGAAATTTTTCCTAAAATTTTATTGTGATTTGGGTAAGCAAATGTTAGCTAGTCTCATATGTTTAATTTGACTAGCACTGGAGAAAAAGAGCCTTTCACTTCTATGCGTGTAGTCTAGCTTATTGCAGTAGCCCAAACCAAAAGCTTCTATGGATATATATATTTTTTTTTTCTTTCTTTCTGGCCTGAGGACATGTCCTGTCATCACAAAAGATTGCCAGTCTTAGTTTAGAAATTAGGCAATGAAGAGGCCTGAAGAGAAGTGAACATCTTGCCTTTGGAAAAATGCAAGGTGTCGGTGTAGGACTGGGAAGATGCTTGTGCTGATTCTGCTGCTTCTGCCCCTGTTCTCTCCACACGCTCACTTCATAAGCAGATGTGATGGCACCCCTGTGGTCTGAAACTGCCTGTTAGCTGTGGATGCTGCCCCTGCAGCAGAATAAGTGAAATGAAGCACATGAAGACTCCTCAAAAACTAAAATTTGGTCACTAAGTTAGGCCTTTGGTGGTAGGTGAACTTTGCACAGATATAGCTGAGGAGTGCTTACATCTTCTGATGCTGTCAAATCATGAGGGGCAACTGAAGGGAAAAAGATTCAGAAAATAGGCAACAAAGAAAAACAGACAGTAATAACATCTTCAATCTCTGCAGCTGTGAGTGCCTAATGTAGCTAAATGCTTAAAAAAGGTCATCTTTTTCATTAAACACCTCTAAATTTTAGTGCATTCTAAATCATAACTATTTTAATCACATTTTTTTGGGCAGCTTGATCCTCTGCTAACAATGTTCATGCCTACTTACAGATTTGGCAGTGAGATCTTGGTGTTTAGGAGCATTCCCTACTATCTTGCTACTTTCTGAAAAAATTTTAGCTGGTTCTTATGGCTGGAAACTGGTACCTCCATCCCAACTTCCCAATGTGCTGTTGCAGCCTTTGCAGAGAGACTTGAGAGCTGCGTCTGGGTTCTGAGCACCCCAAGAGTTGTTCAGGGTTGTCTTTTAAAAAAATTACCACAAATACAGAAATAGAGTATTATGGTGTTTGCCAGTTAGCCTGGGAGCACCTGACTGTGAACCTAGGATAAGATAAAGTACAGGAAACTGCAATTCCAACAGACTGCTCAGTTACAATGGTTTTAATGATAAGTAAAAGGAAATGACGGTGCTAATTTCTTGCCCTGTAGTTATGATTCAGTCAAGGAGGTTTGTTTCTTTCTGCATACTCGCATGTCAAATCATTTGTCTCCGTAGCCGTGAATTCAGATCTTAGCACACTCCCTGTAGCTCTAGATTTGTCCTTGGAGAAGAGGACTTCCCTGCCTTCTTCTAAGTTTCCATTTGAGTTCAGTATATTCACCCTTCTTCCCTGCCTATCCCATTGTCCAGATAACCCACTCAGGCAAACAAATGTCTGACTTCCTCTCATACTTACAGACGTGCTAAAGTAGTCTCAAGCCTTTATATATCTATATGTCTATTTATATATGGTATTTTTATTTATATATGTATCTATAAAAGTTTGTGTGTGCATGTCCCTTCAGCTTCTGTGCAGTAAAATTTTTCACATCTGTGATCAGTGTAACTGATGAAAGAATAATTGTGATGCTGTAAATATTGTAATTAATGGTTATTCAGTCACAAGAGTACGTATCAGTAGGGTGTTGTATAAACAATGCTTTTATAGTAAAATTTTGTTAAAAACTTTATTATAAGCTTATATGCTTATAGCAAAGGGTCCAACGTGTGGTATTCCTGTAACTTCTAATAACCATTTGAACCTGCAACAAGTGAATGTTAAGTGTTCTTTTACTGGAAAAAGCAATCAGATAGGATACTAACAAATACTTAGTGTTGATTACAGAAATCGATGTAGAATAATAATAGTAGCCTTTCTCAAGGTTTTCTTAACCTTATTGAAAAGCGTAAGTACTCTTTAAAATAAGAAGATTGCACTAATGTGGCGTTTTCTTTTTTATCTACAGTTAGAACTAACTTTCAGCTACTTGGAAATCCAAGGAGTAACTTCCAATAAACCGGGGCAGGTAAGTGTATTCTAGATAAAAGATACATGTTTACTCATTGCTAAATCTGTTCCAGTCAAGGAGGTAATACTCTAATATGCAGGTGTCCCCATGCAGTGAGCACACTGACATTTGCATGCTTACATTAATGCTGCTTTCAAATCTTAGTAATGATAAGAATTTAAAGAATCAATTTTAGCAACGTGTTGTGCAGGTGGGATGATGATAAGAAGTGATTTTTTTTTTTTTCTAGTTCAATGTGGTACAAGTTTTCATTTTTCTTGTAAGTGAGTATTTTTCTCAGAGAAGATAAAACAATGGAGGCTGGTGTATTATCATCACCACACAAGACTGAATGGCTTCTGTGGTGTTTACCTTTATGGTGAAGCCAAAAGCTACTGCTTACACTGCAGGCAGAAATGGTTTGCTTCCAGCTATTCTCGGTGCCATTACTGTGCACCACGCAAAATACATTTGACAGCAAGTTACATGCTCAAAAAAAAGTGAATGTCAAAGAGAAGGTGCTGAAAAGAAGAATGCCTTTAATAAGTTTTTAATTCATAAGATGAACGTGTTGACAAGATTTGACAGTTCGATTGTATCAGTCTTCATGTGTTTCATGTGTGTTTGGCTTTTAAAGAGGTTTTTAAAAATAGGAGTGCGTGACACTTTATTTGAACTGTGAAAATCTCTCATTGTTTTTAACATGTCGTCTTTTTAATCTGGCTTTTGAAGGCTTCCTGGGGGGGCGGGGCGGGGGTGTAGGTCCAGATGCTTACTATTTTAATGGGGCGACATTTAATAAATTCTATGTGGTTTTGTGGCTTTATTTATTTAAGGTATTAAAATGCCATTTAGTTAATGCTAATTATTCCTGGAGGCATAGACGATCACTGTTGTAGCAGGGCTTACAAGGGATTTTCAGCAGCCTCACTTAGCATACCATTTTTCTAAAATATTTTTTAAGGTTTTGCATGTTCACATTCATTTGTGTTTTAAATGTGTAAGGCTTACAGCTGAAGGCAGGCAGAATCCTGGATTATTGCTTATGGGGCAAATGGTATTGTTGCAATTTTCCTGCAAACAGTGTTAAATCTGTGATACCTGAAGGACGTAGTCTTGTGCTAGGCATCTGGCAGAAAGCTGTGAAGAGCTTCCCGCTGTAAGATAAGTGAACAAATGGACAGAGTTACGTAGGGAAATGTTAATATCGATGGTGATGAAAACCAGTAGTAACTTGCCCACTTGTTCATCACGGCAACAGGTTCAGAAAGGAGTTGAATTGGTGGGAAAAGGTGTGAAGACTCCCGGTGTGCTTTTGCGATAATACAACCTCTTTGAGGATTATCCTGATGATAACCCTAGACATGAACTGGGAACCAGTTTCAATAAAAAAATTATCTTCTGTAGGATACTATGCAGTGTCCCCTCTTTTACTATCTGTCTGTGCTTCTTATTTATTCCTAATACTACCTTTTTACTGTGTATGCACAGCTCCTCATCTAAAAGAGTTCATGACTTGGGCTGTGCTAAACATTCACACTGGAGAATACATTGCTTACTGTGGTGCAGCCAAAAGCAGCAGCAGACCTGATCTGTCAGTCATACTGCAATCTGGTTTGTTTCTGAACATTCAATATGTAAACAGAGATGGGTTGCAAAAGGCTTTATTTCCCCCCCCCCTCACTGAAGCCCATATCTACCAGACAGCAGGACAGATATGTTAGCCGAGTTGCTGCTTCATCTGAACTGAGACAAAATATTAATGTAACATTTTCTTAAATGTTATAGATCAAAGCATTAGAGCTTTTCTAGAGGATCAGAGCCATTAAAGACTTTTACTTTTTGCTGGAGGAAGCAGGCCCTGCTTGTTCAATAGTTTCCTGTCAGACTGCGCTCACTTCTCTTGGTGTTCTGGGACGTGTTTCAAAAGAGGACAATGCTGTGAAAAGTTCTTGGTTTTCAAAGCGTCAGCTGAGGTCAGGATCCTTTGAAAATTTTATTCCTGTGGGAAGCAGGGCACCATTAGGAAAAGCAAAGTTTGAGTACGGGGGTCTTCTATATTCAAGAACAACTTTCAAAAACTTTACTTGGGAGCATTGCTGTGTCATGTCTTAAAGAATAACAGAATCCTACCAGCATGCAAAGCATTCAGCTGGCATTCAGTGTGCTCTCCTTTTTAAATGGACATGAATTATATGATACCCAGTTCTTGCCCTCATGCCATCTTATTTATAGTTAATTATGGAAACTGAGAAATGCAGCATCTCCATGAAGATGGCGTCCTCGGAGGATGTGAACGAGGTGCTGGCGCACATTGGGACCTGCCTCAGGAAGATATTCCCTGGACTCTCACCAGTGTAAGTGTCTTTTAGGGCACCTCTAATGGGAATAGATTGTGCAGAAATGGTGACAAGCTACCACTTCTTGTCCACTTGTCTCCCCACCCTGACCTCAGAAATGCACTGAGGATATGAGAAACGCTTTGAGGCAAGCACTGAGCTTGTCCAGGTGTATGGCAGAACCAGGAGGCAGGGCAGAGGACAGGTAGACTATGCGTGGTCTGTAGGGTTGCAAGAATCTTTTGTTTTGAAGGGCGATGCAGGCATTTGGAGTATTAACTTTTAATTTTGCCTTGTTGCCTTTCCAACTTAAAATATAGATTAGGTTCTGGGGTTTATTGTTATTTACTCCTTTTTTGTTTTGTTTTGTTCTGTGTCCTGTCCCATTACTCACCACACACACACCCCCACACCCCATCCTGAAGTAAAATCTGAGTTGGGAGAGAAGGGAAAAGTTGTGTTCACTTTCAGCGTTTGTGAAATGATGCACATGCTTGGGAGTCTTGTTCTTCAAAACTGAGCTCTGGGCTGTCTTGTTATATACTTCCCATGGTTTAAATGGCTCCTTGGGTCATGTGTCTCCCTTTCTAGCTTTATTGCGCTGCTTCTTTATTCATTGTTCCTGCCTTTTGGTTTTCTCTTGTATTTGTGCCTCTGAGTAGTTTTTCTTCATTTTATTTTCTTTCTTCTCTCTGTCCTTGCCTCATCTTCATTACTCTCGATCGGATCAGGCAGCTCTACTATTGTGCTTTTCAGCTCCTGGTTTTTCAGCAACATTAGAGAAAATGGACTGTGCAAAAGAGTTTTCCTGGACATGTTGATTTTTATAAGTGAACTTTCATAACAGACATTAGATATGAATTGTCAGCCTAAATTTGTATGGTTTATTTTGGGTACAAGTCTTCATTATTCACCTTTCGTGTAGGTGGAGTAGGAAATACGTTCATAAACGCTGGGTGGCAGTTTCTTTTTTTATTTTTACTCTCAGTTTTACTCTGTGGCAGTATTACTAACTGCCTTTAATGGAGATTGAGCTCTTCCTTCAAAAAGCATGCATACAAGTGAATATTTATGAGCAGATTTGACATAAAACATCAGTAATGGTATGAGAAATGCAGGCAGAAAGAGTAGAGTGAAGAGGGTTGCAAGGCTCTTGCATGTTCTTCTTGGGTGTCTGTGAAGGCCTTGAGCTCTATACATTTTTTTCTCTGGGCTTTCTTGAGAACGTTGCTGGAGCATTTTTGGTAGCGGTATGGAGTCCTTGCTTCCCAGAAAAGAAATCTTGCTCTTTTATCAGATAGCACAGCTCTCCAAAATGAAGATATTAGGGATTTGTGTGGATGATGTGACCAGAATAGGCAAGAAGGGGGGGAAGAAGTTTCTCCTGTTAATATCTCTTATTAATTCTTCTGTGCTGTTTTATGGAATTCTGCAGATTATGAAGCAGTCTTGTCATTCAGAAGAACAGATGATTTCATTTCTTTAAGGGCAGGAAGGGATTGTGTTTCTTTCTGGGGGAGGAAGAAAACTATCAAATTACAGACTGGAGCTGGGTGTCTAGAGTACAGCCTAGAGGTCTCATGTAGCTACTCAGCATGCTCTGTGGCTCTTTGCACCATAGTGCTTTTACTGCATAAAAGCAATGTATAAACAGCAGTGGTTTCAGGGTAACCAATAATAGCATATCTCTCCCTATTTTGGATGTCCTTGTGTTAGATGAGGGCCACAAGTCTCCTTGGCTTCAGTGATCTTGTCCACAGACTGGCTGAGTTGCTCCAGTAGTTATAGGGTTAATCATTAGAAAGAAAAATAAACGTTACTGCTACTGGGCTGCATCATGACATGTGTGACTTTTAGGTAGAGAAGTTAATTGTATTAAAGATTAATATTAAAGTTGTATTCTTCTATGTACTCATTTAAAATCATACCTGAAATAAAGATGAATTATGAGTTTAAAAATACTTTCAAAATCATGAATGATTTCTTTTTTTTTTTTTCTCCCTTTGCCTCTAGGAGGATTCTGAAAAAAGTAACTATGGAGCCTTCAGAAAGACTGGCTAATCTCCAGGCCCTGTGGGACAGTCAGACAGTGGCAGAACTTGGACCTTGTGGTAAGTATGAATTTAAAGGCTCAAATATAAAAAGCCTGGAAATGCAACGTCAGGAAGTTTAATTCTATTTCTGGCAGAAGCTTGTAAAGGTGTAATTAGTTGTAAGGTGTAATTAGTATGGAGCAGACTTCTGATTGGTAGGTGAAGGCACTATATTAAGCTTTCTTGCAGCCTACCAGGCAAAGGTAGGATAGCCTCAGTTTGTTTCAACAGTACAATGGACGCCCTTCTGAGAGAAAGAGGGAGTGAGTTTGAAAGACTGGATCTTTAAGTATAAGTATTAAAGTATTTTTAGATGTTTGTTTGTTTTACTATTATGTTAAATATTCCCTTGGGTTGTTTTTAGGAGGCTTTTCACAGATGTATGCCTGTGTTTGTGATTGGCTGGGATTTCCCTATAGAGAAGAAGTACAGTGGGTAAGTACATGTCTTGTTCTGAGCTCTTGTCAGCTAACTGTACAAATGATGAAAGAACAGGTAAATCATAGCACTTGGGGAAAAAAACACCAAACGGTTCTGTAAAGATGTATTTTGTTATGTATTTTTAACAGGATGTTGATACAATATATCTGACACAAGATACCAGAGAGCTGAATTTGCAAGACTTCAGTCACCTTGACCACAGGTAAACAATATGCAGTAATCACGCTAACATTTTTCAAACTTTCCTTGTTTCCCCTCGCAATAGGGTTGGCCTGCTGTTCCTGAAGTGGGATGGTCCCATAGCTGTTACTTGAATGTGTAGACCTCTGAAACGACCATCTGTAGTGGATCTAGTTTTCGGCACAAAGCTGCTGGTTTTGCACAAAAGGCCCCACAGAGACCACATTTCATTGAGGAGCCTGAGAAGATAAATATATTTTGCTATTGGAAGCACTCCAAATAGTTAGCAGATAGATATTTTTCCTGTGATGGTGGATATAAGAGATCAAATTCAGCAGAGAAAACATGCAACTGCATATGGTTGGCAAAGCAAAAAAGGAAATTATGCAGTCTTTACTCATGCAGAATCTTTTTCTCATGGTGTACGCAGTAAAGGAAATTATTGTTGTTAGAAAGTTAGTAGAAGTTGTTCATCTGAATCCCAGCCAGTAGTTCCTCCACTTACAACAGATCCTGTAAAAAATGAGTACTTCCAGAAAGGAATTATCTGAGAATAATTTTACTATGAGATACTGAGACTAAACTAAGTGTTGTGTTTGGTTCACTGAATTTAGCTGGCTGAGAAAACTGGATTCTAAGAAAGTTGAATCTGAAGGTATTTAAGTAGGAGGAAGTGGGACTCTTAACTAAAGTCCATCATTATACAAGGAAAATGATCAACTTAAGAAACTGTAAATAAGACAGAGAAGGATTTATTTATTTGGGAAAGTCCAATGGAAGAATTAAGAATCTGTCAGAGGTACAGTGTTAAAATATTGTATCAGGAAGGCTGAACATGGAGATGGGCAAATAGAAGTATTTTGTCATTGCAGTCTTTGCAGCTTTAAGCTATCTAGTATGTAAACTCAAAAAACTCCACTCAAATACTTACTCAGCTTCTGTGATGGACTTTCACAATCTGCGCTGAATCGCATGACAAAGTTATTAAGCTGTACCTGCATTGAGTAATTCAGGTGTAACTTGAACAAGACTACAGGGCTGCAACTAGTGCATGACAGATGTAGCCAAAGACTGGTTGGTTTTGGTTAAGCCTTGGTGAGAGGAGATAAGGAAGTGAATACTGTTGAGCACAAGTAAATGTGGGACAAGAACATAAGGATGCTTTAAACATTTTGCTGAGAAGACCATGGGGCATTCTTGAGAAAGTGACTTACAGATACTCAGCTTCAACAGAAATTAAATGTTTGAACAATTTATTGGGAGTGAAAAATATTACTCGCTAGGAAAGAGTGGATAGAAGTGTTTTAAGTATTTAGAATATCACAGCCTGTTCAAATGAGTTGATTTTTGGAAAACGGAATAATGGGTTTGTTGCTTCACAAAAGCTTTTTGTAGCAGTATACCTTACAAAATTGACACCACTGAGGACATATATTTGTGTTGTTAATAAAAGTCTTTATTAAATGTCTCATGACTGTGTAAGTCCAAAGATTCAAAACAATTTTGAAGCCATTTACATGTGGAATCCATCTTGTGATGAGCGTTTCTACATGTTAGACTGAACTGACAAAAAGATTTTGGGTTGAAATTTCAAGAAAACTAAATTTTTTAGGAAGCCAAAGCCTTATGTTAGTCATTAAAAATATGAATTAGGATCTGAGATCCCAGTCAATTGAAGACTGTATGAGAGTGTTTTGTGATATATTTAGCACAGTGAGAATGCTATAAATTTAACAATATGCCATCATGCTTGGATTTTGAAAGACTGCTACATATCTTGTCCACCTAATTTTTGGGATTGCTGAAATGATACACTTGATGTTCTGGAGAAGCTCTGAACCAAAGTAGGCTGGATATACCAGTTCTCTAGATACAGGGGCTGTGCATTGCAAAAATAAACAATATGTGGTTTTCCTAGTAAAGCATTTCTGTTAGAGGTCAGCATAAAATGGCATAAATTATAGATTAATTTAAGTTCCCAGAGCGCCTGTCACTTAGAGTGCATAGCGTGGCTTATCACATGGGAGCATGACTTCTGAGGTTTTATCTGAAGTTATATTGTGCTGTGAACCATATAATTGTTTAAGACAACAAAAAAAGACTGCAAGTGAACAGGGCTTATTTAATGCAGTAGCATGATTTTCATCTGTGTAGCGTATGTTTTAGCATATTTGGAAATTCAGAAAATTGTCAAAGTGTGATTGGTTAGATTTTTTTGCTTTGTGCTGTTTAGATTTCTTGCCATCTTAAATACAGTGGAGGACAGAGATGTTGAAAAAACATGAAGACATTAGATAAGCTTGAATGTTGTTGAAGCTTGGACAAATTTTCTGCATTCCAGTAGAACAGAATCTGTTTTCATTTTAAGATGGCACAGACTCGCATTTTGTAAATTTTTTTTTTTTTTCCTGAATAGTAATTTAGTAAACAAACCAACTCAGTATAACTCAATGAGGGAAAGTTATGAGAAGGCCCTGCTTTTGGAAATGGTCGTTTGTGTTGTTCCATACTGTACTGTAAAAGAATTCAGATAATTCATGGTACTACATCTAGAATTTAATAGAATAAAGTGAATAAAGCAGTATATAATTTTAGAAAGGAAAACTCAGTGACAAATGCAAGAGAAGGAGGTAGAGGTAAATTCCTAAAGGACCCTCACTGGTCAGGAGCACTCTCAAAAATCTGAACAAAATGAAAAAAAAAAAGACTAAATTATATAGTTTCTTCTTAAAATTGGATGGTAGAATCTGATAAAGCAGAGTTTCTATACAGTAAGGCTCCTGCGGTAGAGGCAGGTGTGCCACTGTTCAGGCAGGTGGGGTGCAGGGGGCGGTTAGCAGTTGGTGTTACTGATGGGCGCCAATGTCTGTGCTCGTCTCGGGTTTGAGCAAACGGGCCTCTTGGATACTGCAGAAGACTAAACTATTTAAAGATGAGGATATGCAAATCAGCTGGGTTGATCTGTTTTAAAATACTCCTGTCCTGCTGCAGCAACGTTCCTTTAACTTCTTGGAAGTGTGATGGTTTCCCCACCCACGCTGAGCACCCGCTGTCCTCCAGCTGTTTCCCTCCCAGGCCTGGGGAGGGAAGGCGAGAAGAGGATGGCCTCAGGCAAGTTCTGCCTGCAGCCACTCTCCTGCCCAGAAGTTACTGAGCTCTTGACAGCCCTCCGAGCTGGTTTACCAGCTCTCTGGTAGTGTAAACACTTGCAGCTAGCCATCCCTAATCATTGTCCCTCTGATCCTTTGGAGGAACTGGGCTGCTGCTGGTGCCTCCTGCCTCTTCTGGGGCTGGTGGTCCACAGGATGAACAGCTCTGTTCTACCAGTGTGATGGTGATACTGTCAGCCTGTCCAACGTTTGCCTTGCAGCGTTCACCACCAGCTGTGGCTAGCTAATTACCACTGAGTGGATAAAGCAAAATTACACCTGAAAAATTATGTTCATTATACTTCCAAGGCAAAGGCACTGGCAAGAGGGCCATCAAAGCTGCTCAGTCATTACCTTTTTACTGATCGCGCCAGGGGAAGGCAGAGGAGGAACAAACTTCTGTGTGTGAACATTCCTTACTCCATAGGAAAGTTCCTGCCTGCCCAGCCTAAAGAGAAAACAGCTCCAGGTTGCTGTTTTTCCTCCCCACTAATATTTCACTAGTCAGTTACTGCTTTACATGGAGATAAAGTGTCTGTGTGTAGGAGCAAACACAATGAGGTGGACAGAAATAGATCTATATGCTTCATGAAGCTGATTGCCGTGCCAGTGGAAATGAATTCACCACGAGACTTGATGTGTGCTGTGAACAAGATGGAAAACAGGCTTAATCACTGAAGGGCACCACACACTAGTTCCTCTGCAGGAGTGTGAAAATGCTCTGTTTGCATGGGTGTCGCAGTTGGTGGGCTACAGTCTTTTGATGCACCTTCGTACCGTTACCTTAGTGATGGGCTTGTGCTTCCAAATCTAGCAACTGCAGCTCCCAGTATAGCCTGCTGAAGGCTTGTCCATACCATGTTGCCTTGTCTCCTGGCTTTCCTATGTGTTTATCAACCACTCTGAAGTGTCTGAATGTTCTTAGAGAAACACAGAAGGCGGGTAAGAAGGAAGATGGGAGAAGAGTACTGCATGTTTCATGTAGATCTGTGCCTACCTGCATATGTCCTGAATGAAAAGCTGGGGCGGGGGATGATGATGGGGGGGGGGACAGGGACATCAGCTTATAAAAGCCAATGCTTTTAAATTTCTCCTATAAAAGCCAATGCTTTTAAATTTCTTCCTGCAAAAGCTGAGGCTGGGTGACACTGTTTTGCTGGCCTGATAAGTTCATGTATATTACACCTTTTTGTTTCACTGTAGAGACAAGGGCTTTCTAAGTAGCTGTTAAGTCCTAATGTAGGTGTATATACGTATTTATATTATTATTATATATATTAATGTGTTACATTGGAATGATCCAAGTGCTGCGCTGCTAAATAGTGTGCTAGTGCTTGACGGATGATTCTGCTGGGGGTTAGTGTATGGACATGACATTTATCAATGTCTGTTATTGGAGAAACTGAACAGAGAGTGAGCAGATCACATTAAGAGGCTTGTGATGAAGAAAACAGGAATAATTTAGAATTTTATTTGTTAAATCCCTTTTACAATTAAGGAGGTTTTGTGCTGAGAGTCACATTATCCTTTTGCAGGTCTCCTGCATCCTGAGGGAATTAAACTATAGAGATGAGACAAGGAGGTGTTCCCTAGAAGCGTTCAGTCATGGAATTATATTAAATCATCAGACTGCCAAAAAGCTTTTTAGTGTCATAGTAAATTATAATTAGAGGTGATTAAGAAGCTTAAATATGTCACAGGCTGAAGAAAAAGTAATGCTAAAAGTAAGAATGGCAGCCCAGACAAATTCCTGATTTAAAAATTCATGCTACAATGGATGTCAGTTGGCCAGTCAAAAATTTGTATTAAAATACAAGAAAGACACACAGCTGCTAGTGATAACTTATTTTTCAGAATGCAGAGCTTTCTGTAATGAGGATTATAGGCAATTAGCATTGCAAAAGCATGGACAATTAGATATGGAAGAACACTTAAGAGATTGTTTCAAATGACCAAAGCTGACAGTTATATGAAATGTGTGTAAAAGTGTTTTTCTTTTTCTAGAGACTTAATACCTATAGTTGCTGCTCTGGAGTATAATCAGTGGTTTACAAAGCTGTCCTCCAAGGATCTGAAATTAGTAAGTAATACATTGAAATAGTATACCTGCTCCTACCAGGCTGTGCTGTGTTTTAGAGGATGCTATTACATTTTCCAAGGTGAACTTTTTTAGGCAAGTACAACTTGGTAATCTATTGAAATTTTTTCCCCCTTAACCATATAAGGAAAATATAAACTGTTGGATAGTTAATTTGTGCCATAGAAACACTGCCGAGAGTCAGGTCTTGTCAGAGTTTCAAGCAAATAAATTTTGAAAATTTTGTTGGGCAATAGCAACAAACAACTAAATTTTGATGAGCATGTCCAGAGAAGGGCAACAAAGCTGCTGAAGGGTCTAGAGAACAAATCTTATGATGAACAGCTCAGGGAACTGGGGTGGTTTAGTCTGGAGGAGACTCAAGGGAGACCTTGTTGCTCTCTACAGCTACCAGAAGGGAGGGTGTAGGCAGGTGGGGGTTGGTCTCTTCTCCCAGATAACTAGTGACAAGGCAAGAGGAAATGGCTTCAAGCTACATCAGGTTTAGACTGGGTATTAGGAAAAATTTCTTCACTGAAAGGGTGGTCTAGCATTAGAACAGGCTGCCCAGGGAAGTGGTGGAATATCACCATCACTGAAGATATTTAAAATAGATGTAGATGTCATGCTTAGAGTCATGTTTTAGTGATGGACTTGGCAGTGTTAGGTTTATGGTTGGACTTGATGATATCAAAGGTCTTCTCCAACCTAAATGATTCTATGAATAACAGTAGCCTATAAAACTACTTAATTAAGTGTTGCTAGCTCCCCCAGACAATATTGAGTGACTAAATAGGAAACTAAGTTTAAAGCAGTCAGAAATCTCAGATGCTTTTTGGAGGTGGAATGAAAATACCAGGATTATGGTTTTTTTTTTTCCTCACTTATAAAGCAGGTTTTTCTTTGTTATTTCCATTGCAACTTGATGGATTTTTTTTCTCCCAGTGGTCTGAAGCTAACCCTGTGTAGTAAATAAGCATGTAGTGATGTGTGACATAGATGTTCTTCTGTATCAATTTTCTTCCTGAAAAGCAAAAAGGGCGCAAATCTAAACAAGTTGGACTACTGAAGAAAGGGCCAAGAAAATAAGTAGTTAGGTGACACTAAAAATATATCAAAATATACTATTTATTCTAACCTTGGAAGTTTATAGTCACAAGTAGAGTTAGTTGTTTGAGAAGTTGCTTTTACACTTGCTTCCAGAAGCTTTTGTCCTTAAAATGAAGGTTGAGTCTGATCTTGTTTAAATTGATGCAGTTTTATTGATCTCAAAATGCTCTCATTGCATTCTGAAGCTATTGTTCTCCATGAAAATTCAGTAGAAGCTAGCTTATGTAATTCTTGGCAGAAGAGTAGACAAAAAACTTTTCTTTCTTGCTAGGACATCTTACTTGAAATTATGCATGGAATGAAACTGGCAGTATTTTTAATCCTGTTGTAGTTCACTGTTAAAATCAGTATTATTAAAAGGTACAATGCAGTTAATCAATTTCTGGTTCAATGAAATGAGATAGTTTGCTTAGTTAGAAGACTGGCCAATGTAGTTTGTTTAGAACAAGAACTGGCTGTATTATCTATCAGATATTTTTATGTGAAAGTTTTTTTTGCATTCTTAGCAACTTCGTGTGGAAAACAAATGAAGTTTGTCAATCTTGAAAATGCATCAGTTCCTTAAAGGAAAAAAAAAAAAAAAATCTTCATCTTCCACACATTCTATTTTCAGTCAAAACCACCAGGAAATCATAAATTGTTGGACAGTAAATCCATGCCATAGGAACACTGCTGAGGGTCAGTATGAGGTCAGACATAGCCAGAGGCCATTGAACACTTTGTGCTTCATGAGTCTGCTCTGGCACTGTGTTTGATAGACGGTGTCCATCGTGTTTTTATAGTACATGCGTGAAACTTTCCACTTGCAATCACACTGCTGTAGAAGCATTATAATAATATTCTGAATTATTACAATATGGAAGGCAAAGATAGAACTGGGAAGATGGCTGACTTGACAGTCTTCAGAAAAATTGTCACTTTACCGTGTATAGGTTTAGTAAGATTTTATATGTGCGTTGGTGTGGGGTTTTTTTTTCCTCTTTCTTTTTAGGAGATTCAGTCAGTTTAAAAGTAAAAAAAAAAAATCCCACCAACAAACAACTAAACACAAACCCAACCAAACTAGAGAATGTCAGATTGTCATTAGAGACACAGATGTCCCAGGTATGAATGTTGTGTTTTTTTTAAAGGTAGGCAACACAATAGTTTCACCACTTCATGATCATGACTGAAATTCAGCTTTAGACATCACATGAGTGTTGGTTAGTGTGAACTGTGAAAAAACAAAAGACAAATCCAGAAGCAAAATAAAAAGTTTTAATAAAAGGTGATGAGGTACAGAGTTCACTCTATGGCTTTTAAATCATTAAGGTTTTATGTATCTGTTTGAATCAGCATAGCAAACAAACTTGTTTTGTTATCATGTTTCATTCATGGTACTTCCAAATGTCTGTGCAAATTTCAACAACAGTAAGATTATGAGATGGGATTTACTGCTATGCAGGTTGGGAGAATTCCTACTGAAATACACTGGCCCTTAAGCACTGGTCCTTAGCAGTGTTTGGAGGACCTGTAGCTAGAGTGCTTTTGCTCTTGAGTTTTTTTGGGGTATTTTTGTCTGCTATACAATGTCTGTCTTTGTGTTTTGTTGTCATTCCTGGTCAGGCTTTAGTCTCCTTTGCACTAGTTGCCGCTTTTTTCTGAAGTGGCATATGAACAAGATTTCTTTAAAAGTCAAGTTAGCATTTTTTCTGAATCACAGGGTTTGGGTTTTTTACTATCATTATAAAAAAATTCTGCTCCCTAGGATTAGGTGTTCTGATTCATAAATGGCTGGCTTTTAGTCTGCTTCTTGCTTCTCTGAGTCTTTTCCAGAAGCCCTCTGTTGCAACCTAATTCTCTCTTGGATGTTTCTGGTATTTTTGCTTACTATTTATGTATGACAAGTAGCTGGTAGTGGATCCCATTGTGATGTACAGCTTATAACTGAATAACTATCTGTTCCATGTTTGTGTTCTTTAACTCTGTTCTGTTTTTCTGTGGCAGTCCACTGATGTCTGTGAGCAGATACTGCGAGTGGTGAGTAGGTCCAGTCGGTTGGAAGAACTGGTGCTAGAGAATGCTGGGCTTAGAACGTAAGTAATTCCTTTGAAACGTCTTTGAAATGTCGCATTAGTTACTGCTTACTCCCAGTAAAAGGGAAGCGTGTTAGTCAGAATTAGCATTAAAAAAGCTTGTGCTCGATGTTTACCTTGTTCTGAGGAGCCTGTAGTCACAAGCTTTTAATCAGGTTTTCCAGAGGTTCCTTATGTCCAAGAAATCCCTTTAAACTGATGGTTTTTTTTAAGATTCTGCCTGGAGATTTGGGTTAAGTGGAACAAAATGGATTGGATGAAAGCATAAACCCTAAGTCAGCACACACCATTCCTCTCCAGATATGATTGCCAATAGAAGTATGGGCACCTTTTTATCATTTAAAAAACAGTGTTTGAGGTTTTAAGAAAGCGTATTATTCCATATTGCGTAAGAGATTATTGTTTCTTTACCAAGCAAGCTCTTTTTATCTTACTGTGGACTTCTACATTAGCAACTTTTTAAAAGAAGCTAAAAGTAGATAGTTAAGTTTAATGCCTTGCCATAGCCTTAAAAAAAAGGTACATAAAGGTAAGCCATGCAATTTAATCCTTGCATATATTTTAAATATGGTAAGTTGTAGTTACTAGGCATTTGGGGTTTTTTTCCTTCACAGGAAACAGGAGCAAAGTTCCAGTGACAAACTAGCCCAGTTGGAAGTATTTGTAGCTTGCGTTAGTGTCAGAGACCATATAGGTAGGATAAACTCTAGCACTAATTTTTTTTGTTAATAAAAAAAAATAAGTAGAAAGGTGGGAGAAACAACACTATACTGAATTACAAATAAAGAAGGGAAATGAGCACAGCAAAAATATTTGGTGTGCGTTATATTGTCTCCACTTCCATTGTTTGGGTCGTCTTCTTTTTAAAATGGGTTTTGCATTGGAATACCTTTAAAAGAAGATACCCTAATTGACAGAGGAAACTTGAGGTCAGTTTGAAATTACAGCTAAACTTTCTGATCCCTAGTGCACTGCCTTTAATAGCTGTCAGTGAGACATAAGCCCCTGATTGTAATCGCGTTTTTCTTGCCATATGCACCATGAAACCCAGTGATAATAATTAACATTAAAAGATACATTGACTGCCTTTGCACATCGCTCACCTTAATTTATCACATTTGGATTAACTTGGTTCAGTTTTAATGGGACTTGACAGATAATCAACCTGTGAATTTGGTTTTCATGTCTCCATCTACATGCACAGTGTTTGGCATTTTGCCTTGGTGTATATCTGCTCCCATCAGCGTTGTCTGTTTTTGTCAAGGATGCATTTGTCTGTTTTGCCATTTATCATATCTGCTTGCTAGGAGGAAATCCTGTTGTTACTGGGTATCTTCCTTCACGTAGCTTACCAGTCATTTTTAATGAGCAGTGACAGAATGCCAAACCAGGGTTAAGAAAGAGCTACCAAGAGCAGTGCTTTGAGAAATAACCTGAGAGCTGCCAGAGCATTTTTCTTCCTGCAGCAGAGTCAGTTTAAGATGTTTCCATTCTTTCCTACCTCCAGCCACTCATTTCTGTGATTTGGTTTGGGCCATGGACCCATAAACACTTGTCATCCTCCCAGCTGATGAGACAGCAAGCTATTGTGCAGTAGCAGTCATAAAGACCCAGGACTAGGGAAGTGTGGACTTGCTGTTGGGGAAAACAGGATGTCAGGTGAAACTCCCTGTCTGATCAGATTTCTGCCTGTTTAGATGTTCCTGAAAATTTTATTCCCGTTGCTATTTCTTTAACAGACATAAGGGGTTCAGTCCAGATTACGTTGGACGGCTTTGGTGCATATAGCAAACATTAACGTTTTGGTGAGGTGATACCCAGATTTCAGGGAAAGGAGAATCATTCAGGACAGCAGGTGTCTTAGAGGAATGGGACAATATGTGATAACCAGAATATTCATTTCCATGAAACTGCAAGGCAGGCTCTTCAGTCTGCAAAGGCCTGTTTGTAGGAGCTGGTGAAAATTACCTATTTGTTGAGCTTGCGTAGCCTCTGGAAGCTGGCAGGCAGAATTTCCTTACCACCTTCCACACCATCTTCTGCAGCCTTGTTCCAAAGGGAGCGGCCAGCTATGACAGGGGGAACAGCAAAGGTGCCTGCTGCTGGTTCCTGAAGGGCCTTTTGACAGTGGTGATACATTTCATCTCTGCTGCATCTGCATCTCATCAACCACCTCTGCTGGTTGAGCTCTGAATGTTCTTAGATCTAACAGTGTTGGTCCCATACACATCCTTTTTTTTTTTTTTTTTTTTTTTTTTTTTTTTCTGTTACAGGGTTTTTATCTAGACAGTTCTTTTGGAATTGTTTGTCTCAAATTTCCAGATCTGTGGTATTCTTACCCTTGGTGAAATATCCTTACTCTGCCATACATATAGTTAAATTGAGTCTTTTTTGGGCTTTACCTCCAAGCTTGAATGTCCTCAATTCAGACAAGCATAGCTGTGCAATGTATACATAGTGAGTTTGATGCTTTATGGAAAATGTCAGACTTGCATTGCATGCTCTGTTCATGAAGTGTGCAGCCACAAATAGTAGTGAATTTTAGGACTTGAAACAAAAAGCGGGCAAAGGAGGGGAAGTGATGTTGCCCAGTGAGCAGAGCCCTGGTTCCTCCATTTATGGCAGAGGCTGCACATGGTTAGGGAAGCCTAAGGCAGAGCTGCAACATGGTTGGGAAGTACCCAGCATGAGTAGGGAAGTTGTATTAGTTTTTTCCATGACATGACTCTTGGACCTCATGTGCCCTACATAAGTAATCCAGTGCTTTCTGGTGGCAGTCAATTTACTGTGCCTTTGCTAGGTAGTTCAGACACACCCCAGTTGTCCAAAAAGGTCTGGTAATCCTGCCTGTATTGGTGGTGGAAGCTGAGCAGAGCTTGTAAACAAGCTTGGAGGTGTAGGCAGAATACGGTAATTACAAGAATCTGTTAGGGATAAAGGAGGAGGAGGAAACTTCTCATGAAGAAAGGGGTTTGTTTGGTTTTTTTGACTCGAACCTTCATTTTTCTTGGCTGGACATAAGAAGCTTGAGTCAGTTGCCTAAGCACAGGCATCTAGTACCATTTGCAATGCTGGAGGGTATCCACAGAGTGTTGGCAAATGTAACTGAGGATCTACAGGAGATATGTAGTCTTCTGCAGCAGCAGCTGGTAGCAAAGCAGGATACCCTGAGGCCTGTCAGGTGGCAGAGATTCAAGCCCAGAATTTCTTTTTGTTGAGTGTTTGTATTCATATGCTGCTTGTATTTTTAGGAAAAGAATACGCTTTTCCTAAAGGCAGCCCATCATCATGCGTTTGCAGTGCTGGCACCTGTTCTAGCCCCAGGAGTCTGTTTAAGGGCACAGGGTTTCAAAGGGAAACTAAACTTCCCTGGAACATCTCTGTACTCAAGTACACCTTGTAACAACAGATAACTAAAAGCTATTGAGGCTATTGCTGTCCAGTTGCCACTCTTTTCCAGATAGTGGAAGAGGATGCTATCTCCACTGCAGTTCTCAGCACTCAGACTGATCTATAGTTTCACGGTACACAGGATCTGTCCTGAGGAAAGAGGACAGTGTTAATTATCACTCTTCTAGCAATGTAGCTGGTAGTTCTCCACCACTGGGCTACAGGAGGTAAGATGATGTACTTTAGGGCAGAGATAGAAGGAAGCTCAAGGCATATTTTTTGTTTCTACCTCAGTGTCTAACTTAGGTGAAGTAAGAGCATTGAAATTATAGTCTCAGTTTTAACAAAAGCACACAGTACAGCTAGTCTCTTAATATGTGAAAGCTTCCCAATAAGTACAAGGGCAGATTTGAGGAGAGCTGGTAAAAGCCGGTAGCCTTCTGACTTAATGTGAGGAACATGTCTCCATCAGAGTCTGACAGTGTGATTGTGTAGGAAAACCCAAGACAGCTTTGATTTAGTGCTGTGGGTGGTGGTAATCCAGCTGCAGCAAAATGAGACAGGTTTGCATTCCCTTGCCTTTCAAGTGGATTTGGAACAGAGGTAGGTGATGCTACTACAGCTACCTCCCATGCTTGGTTAAAGTTAATTCAAAGCTATCTGTGCTACCTGGTGCAGCTGTTGTGAGCGTTGTAGAACTGATACACCATCGTCTCTCTTGAGACCTGTTGGCTAGGTCTGTGGTCAGCAGATATGTACTTTGATGCTTCCTATTAAAGAAGCAAGAAAAGACCAGTTCATCAGTGTGCTGCTGTTCTCTGAGAGCGCTATTCCTGCTGTCTTACAAGGTCAGAAATAGTCCTGGTTTGTTGACCTTCTGGATATACATACTGCAAAGCCCATCTGTTTCAGTGACTGTTGGTAGAGAGCTGCTGCAAGTGTGGGGGTTGGCTTGCGAGTGAAAGAGGTGGTGGTATGCAAGTTGATGCATATATCCTACTCATGCATGGCATGGAGGAAGTGGAAGATGTGGTCAAGTTTTCACTTATTTGTGGAACTCTAATTTCACATCTTCAGACCTGTATCAAAAGGAGTCTGAGCTTTGACTGAGTGCCTTTCAGTCTCTTGGGTCACAGAATAAATAAATAATATAATAAATATTTTCATATAAATTTTCATATTATAGATATATATATAAAATAAATAATTAAATTAATAAAATAACCTGCTTTGAAAGATAGTAAATTAGCCAGATAAGCTTTGTTTAGAGCTGTGAAGAATCAGCTACTGCTCTGCAGTAGGATAGACAACTTCTGACTGGTAATCCCCTTGATGCTTTTAAGCCTCAAATGTGCTGTTGATAGAGGAAATAACAGGATTTTTTTCTCCCTCTCTCTTCTTTTCTTCCAGAGATTTTGCACAGAAACTAGCCAGTGCCCTAGCCCATAATCCCAGCTCAGGACTCCATACGATCAACCTTGCTAGCAATCCACTTGAAGACAGAGGTACTGTAACATTTATATTTTCCTCTTTCTACACATGTGATGGGAGGATTACTGCTGCTTCATTCAGCTTTGCCTGAACAATAGGTTATTGTTCTGTGTGTAATGCTATTGTAAATACCTGTTGCTCACAAATTACTGAGAATTGCTATTCTTTTTTGGTTTATATGTATCCATTAGCTTGTTGAGAAATATTTAAATGTCTTAAACCAGGCATGGATTTCATTTACATTTCATTACATTTTCATACAGGTTTCTTTTAGAGGAAGGTAGAACACAGTGACTATTTAGGACTAGTGGGTAAATAGAATGGTGTGCATTTTTAAAGGCAGTGTAATCAGTTGAAAGATGAAGCATGAGGGAGCTTTTAGATTTTCCTGATGGCTTTGTGTTTTTATTTCAGTCATAATTCTATATTTATATTCAGTATTGAAACGATTCCTTTTTTCAGCTTTGTGCTAGTCCATTGTGTTGCCAGCACTTGGCGATGTTCAGTAGTACTGGCATAACTGGCATCCTTTATGGAGCAAAGTGCTGTTGACTCCACAAGATGGAAAATCAAGCTGAACAGCTCAGCTTTTCTCAGGCTAGGCACCGCTAGGCATAATTTCAGTACATATCAAGTCATTCCCCTCCCTTGTCTACTCTCTTTTCACCCAAGAGGCATTTATTTTTAAAATAAGGTTACATTCTTTCAGTCTGGAGTTGACCCTTCGGCGCTGCCCATGTGAGATTTCCATTTGCTCCACTTAATGCATTCCAGGCACACAGTGTTCTGGCATCAGACTATCTTGTGCTTCTGTGTGGCCAGAAGAAAAATAAGAATTTTATACAGTGAACCTTTGCTTGTATTATTTGCTTTGTTTTGGGGAAATTTTCCAGTATCTTTGCTGTCATGTTTCAAAATGGAAACACTGTTCGTTTTGTTTACAGCCTAACTGACTCAGAATGGTGTTAAGTCAGAGTTTTGTAGGCGTC
Source organism: Falco biarmicus (assembly GCF_023638135.1). Lineage (NCBI taxonomy): Eukaryota > Metazoa > Chordata > Aves > Falconiformes > Falconidae > Falco > Falco biarmicus. The sequence continues at coordinate 70,425,756 of NC_079290.1, forward strand.
TCTCCTCAGCGAGGGGAAAAGAAGATGGGAAGGTGTTTTTTTTTTTTTTCCTTTCCTCTTTTTCTATGTCTTTTCCTTTGGACTAGATACAAGTATGAAAATATTTTTGTTTTTCAGAGTAGTTTTTTATTTAAAATTGTTCACATGAATCGCTACAATTCTTCTGATTACCTCTTGCCTGCTGATTACTGCTTGCCATCCTTAAGAATCCACAGCACATGAAAGCTTAGGTTTTGCTGAAGAACAAGATACTACAATGTGCCGTAGGCCTAACTGCATTTTGCAAAAATTTCTGTTGTAAGCTGGAGAAAGGCTGTTACTTGGTGATTCTACTTTTGAAGAAGCATATTTAGATTGTGTTATACAAAAGGCTTTTTCAAAAGGAACTAATTTTTTCCCTGAAAGCAAAACAAATGACCAGATATTTGGTAGATACTCTAAAGTGCAGGGGATTTTTTTTTAATTGAAAAAAACCCTTGAACGTATCAATGTGGGCACTTTTTTTGCAACAAACCTATAGATTAGACCCATTCTGCAGTATCCACATACAAGATACAAATGAGATGCAGAAACTACAACTTGGAGAAATTAGTAGGACTTTTTCGTTATCTCGGTCTCTCCTGTCACACATGCAATTAAGATTTGACCTTTTCATTAGAGAATTAGAGAAGTTATAGGAGTATATGTGTCTTTTTCTTTTCTAAAAGAGAAATTAGCTATAATTGCAATGTGCAAATATTGCAGCTTTTCAGTTTAAGAAAGATTTACATGTCCTGTGATCTGATGTCCACTGAGTGCAAGGTAGATTTGACTTTATTAGAAGGGGCAGCAAGCATTTCACAAATAAAAGCTGGCATAATGGAGATTCATGTAAAACCATATGGATTTTGGAAAGTATCTCTTGAAATCACCTGCAGGAACTGGAAGTTCAACCAGGTTATTTTGCAGTCATAAGGGAAACAATATAGTTGTGTGAATTATGGGGAAAACCATATCATTGTGCCTTGTTTGACCAAAACCCCACCCTAAGCTATTTTATATTATTGCGTACCAATAAGTAAAGATGTATTATTACATTAATGCAACTGTGTATTCCAATAACATGGGAAGTGTACTTAGTTTAACTAAGGCATAGGACCTGACTTCAGTTCAAATACAAAGCAGTGTTCATATGAAATGAATTACACTGAGACCAGCCTCTTATTTTGTGATTGGCTTTGCTTTATAGTACTGTCAGTATTTGTGAGGCTATACCTGGAAAGTTTATTGTCAATCTTGGATTTAAAATCTAGCTATGCTAAAGCGATGGGAGCTTTGCTTTTGGCTCTAATAGGATCAGAATTTAATCTCCTATTTTGTTAAAAATAATGCAAAACAAACATACTGAAGCCTAGAAATATGCAAATTTGGAGCTGTGTGCCTGGATGCAGTTAACACTACTTCTGCCATTAGAGCTCTCACCCCTGTTATGAGGTTAGCAAAAATGGGTGGCTTAAAGAGTGCTCAAGAGCCAGAGTGACCAGAAGCACTTTTTCTTGTCTGCACCTGATTCCTGTATCTTATAATTGGGTGCATCCTTAACCCCTAGTGCTGCTAGAATGTGAAAATTATTCAGCTTGGCTAGAGTGATAAGTGGTCTGCAGATTATTAGCTAAATACAAAGATGGAGAGGTAAAATTATTTGTTGCACATCTTACTTAAAATGCTTCACAACAAAAATTACATTTGTGATATCCTTAATGATTCTGATTGTAGTTCTTTTTTACCTCTTGCCAGCATAACTCTACTTTGATTTTAAAAGTATATATTGTGACTAAATCAGCTTAACAAATGTGGACAATCAGCTGCAGAATATAAATTCTGAGGCCAGCTTAAGATAGATTGAGCGTCCTTCAGAGGAGCTAAAAAGATATTTATTTTTTTAAAATAGTAGAGCTATGAGAGAAAATCCTATTAATATGACTTGCTTCATTCTTGCTGAAAGTTCGTTAGACACCCAGTTACCATTGTGCTTTAGAATAAATGATGCCAAGGCATCATGGGTCTAATATTTTGGCAATATAAATAAAATACAGTAAGTTGTTTTGAGCTGTGTGGACATTGCAGCTATCACCAGCATACACAGCATGCTTTTAAGAGACCATTTAAAAAACCCTTACAATATCCGCAAGGCAGCTGCTCTTTCATTATCAGTGATAGGTAAAATGTGATAAAAGCAGAGTAAACATATAAATATATGTGATAAAAAATATGTGATAAAAAACAGAGAAACATGTGACATACTAGTGGACTGTTTCATGTCTGCATATGTGGAGAGGGGTATCAGCTTTTTCATTTACTGTGTTTTGAATCAAGTAAAAGGCTTTACCTGCTTTCTCTTTGCCCTTTTCTCTGTGAGTAGGTTGCTGTAGAGGAGTATATTTCACACCTCAGGTTAAGCCTGGAGTCTCTGTGTTGATTTATTCCTCTAATAAATATTTAATGGATTGGTTCCATTGTTATTTAGGATGTGCCCTCTTAAACTTAAATCTTTTGCTTAAATGGGTGGATTAAATTTATGGAGTGTGGAACTTGGATACACTGAGAAAGGGCTTTAATGAAAAGTGTGGGTTTGGATTTTTTTCCTTTTTTTTTTCTTTTCTTCCCTTTTCCCGCTGAGGTAGTCCAGTCTGTGTCAGCATTTGAATAGATTTTTACTGTTTGGGATCACGATCACAAGTGGTTGTAGCATTTCCAAGCCTGCGTCCTCGCTGGTAGCTGTAGGTGGCCATTATGACTCAGTTGATGTTTCAGGTTGTTAGGGCTTACCCCAGAATAAGAGGGCAGTGTTAGCCAGTGTGGGTTTGTTTCTTGCCTTGACAGCCCTTTCTTTAAAAAAAGAAAAATAGTTTGAAGTTTTACAGGAAGTACCATGGTTGAGTTTTATTTTCTGGTTGGTTTTATATTGCTCAGGTTTTTTTGGCTAAACCACAGACCTTCCAGATTTCCCAAGTGCTATTTGACATACGTAATACCTTCTCTTTGGCACCTTCTCAAAAGTATGTGTGTATTATATAGCTTTTAAAGTAATTAAGGTGACTCACGGATAGTTAACAGCAAAATTCCCTGTCTGTTCAGTGGTTAGCAAAGGAGGGGTCTTGTATGGTCATAAAAAGACACAGTCATTTTGGGCCACACTCACAGTGAGTGTAGTTCCTCCTGTAGTTCCACCAGCGCAGTTTGCCCCTGATGTGATTGCTGGGAAAACCTGAGATCACACCATTGACCTGAAAATGGGCATTTTCTCTTTGCTCCCCCAATAGGTGTGTCGTCTTTGAGCATCCAGTTTGCCAAACTTCCAAAGGGACTGAAACACTTAAATTTATCTAAAACTTCCTTGTCACCTAAAGGTATGTTTTATAAGTATGCGCCTTTTTCTGTTCTAAAAGTTTCAGGCTTCTATCCTATAATACCTTTTCTTACCAGATTATAAAGTAAGTAATTCTGTAAATTATTTTCATGTGTTTTCTCAACAGTGCAGCTGCTTTTTTGCAGTCCTGCGTTGCTAAACTGTGGGCTGGATTTTGTCGCCTTCAGTTCTTTCAAAAAGTTTTACTTGCTTCTGTAAACTTTGGGCTTGAACCTGTATTGTAAAGAAACATAAATTTAGAATTGGCATATATGATATGTTTCATATGTGCTTCACAAAGATGTCTGAAACAAAAACGTGTAGGAAATTTTCCAAATTTTTGCATGAAATTATTATATGAAATCAGGTGTTGTGACAAAGGCTGTTAAGTGATTTGCTCAGAGTAAAGACTGCTTTATTTTATAATGTATAAATTTCCAATTTGATATTGTAATTGAAATCTATGTATATTTTAACAGTAATAACACTACTGAAACAAGTCAGAAGCTTTCAGGATTTTTTTTTTTGCATTGCTATTTTACAAATAATAGATGCAGTCACCTCTTAAACAGACTGCACAAACCAAGGGTCTCTCATATAGAATGTGGGTATTAAAAATAGAAAAAATGTGCTGACATTATTGCAGCTTTTTCACAGATCTTGATGACCTGGAAAAGATGAGCGAGTTATGATCTATGAAGGACATCAGTTGATAACAGATAGGAGCCATGCTCTTTTAGTCTTTTAATATTGCTCTGTGAAGTGCATATTCTGTGTTCTCCTAAGTTTTAAGGGTTGACCTGGGGGAATGTGGGTGGGGAGAAGGGTTTTTGTTTGGTTCGTTTTTATGAGTGTCTGTAGCTCATGTTATGGTTAATTAAGCATTAAACCCTAAATTAAATTTTTCAGTCATGATTTTAATTTAAAAAGACTTTATTAAACTGTGGGGTTGTTTTTTTCCTACTGCTAACTCCAATTTTGGTGACAAGCAATTAAGAATCTTGATTCACCTTACATGTACTCTTGAAATTAGATGTTCATGAATTTGACAAATTCATGCAGTTCTGGTACATTCATTCATCCTGTGCTTTTCTTCATGCGATCTGAAGGATTTTAGCAAGTGCTTGTGATCATGGAGTCAAGAGAACACTCAAGCTACACTTCCATCTTCATAAAGAATAAATGCAAGCTAATGAAGTTCATCCACAAAACTCGTGTCATTAAAAATGAATTCTGAGGTTATGAAAGGAATTTGGAAGGTTTTTAACACTTTTTTTTTTAAGACTGTCTTTAAATAAAAGCTGAAAATATTCTCCAGTGTGTTTAACACTGACTTCATGTGAAGTCCAGGCTGCTTTGCAGTATCTGTTCTCCACAGTGTAACATGTCATCGTGAATATTGTCCCATGGCAGCTCCTCGGTATTACTTAAAGTACATGTACATCTTAAATTTGGAGTTCTTATAACCTTCTGCACCTGAAGAAACTCAGCTTCACCTCTTCGGTTGCTAGCAAACCCATCTATCTTAGTCAGTTTTTCTTTAATTTGGGATGACATTACTGAATTGGTTTTAACTTGGGAGGCCATTTTTGAACTTGTAATATTTTCTGTGGGGAAAGTCCAAAGGAGACCTTGGATCTTGGTTTCAATAGACTGCAAGGTGCATGGATTTTTTTTTTCCCAGCCTTTTTTTTTTATTATTATTATTTTGAGCTTTTCAGTTTCAGAAATTCTGTACAATCCTGGGCTGGTTTTGACCTTACTTAACAAGAACTTTCTATTTGAGATAAGTTTCAAAGATTGAGAAGTGAAGTTCAGGTGGTTACTTCCCAGCTGATCTTTCTTCAAATTTTGTATCTCAAAGTTCTGAGAGCTATTAACATTCTGAGCCTCCCGAGACTAGTAAAAGAGCATAAAAGATTGTCTGCAAATGAGAGTGAGATTACTGTTAGAGTATAGCATGAGGTAAGTGAAGTTCAAACAGAAATTTATTGATTTGAAGATTCTGGTTAAATGGAAAATTCTAGTATACTCATTCAAAGACAGGGCTTGCTTTTCTGAGCCTGAGCCAAAGGCTAATTGAAAAATCCATCAGTCACATTGTTTGCCTTCACTGATGTGGCTGATTTAGAGCAGTTGGCTCTTTTTAACATGAAACAAGTAGCAATGTTATGGATTGTTTGATAGCTCTTCTTCTCCCTCAAACTCTGACACTTCTGAATTCCCAGACTTGGTTCATGATAGTATATGCTGAACTGTTGACAGTACAGTATATTAATTTCTACTTCTTGTTTACAAAAGGTGTTGAGAAGACACACTAAAGTGAACCCAGAGCTATAAGCTCTAGTGGTTAAATAGAACTTTTAGATCTTTCAAAGTTTCAAAAAGTGTCTGAATTTTACCTGTATAGATAAGGTGTGGTTTCAACAATGCAATGTTTAGATGGAAGTAAAATTACACCAAATGGAAAAGTTTTGAAACTTGGCAAAGATGTCGCTGTGCTTTTGGTTCTTTTCAGTATCAAAAGTCTCCTTAAACCAAGAGCAATACTGCTAACATGGGAGACTTTTAATATTCGGAAGCTTGGAGAACTAAATCACTGACATGGGGTATTTTGGTCTGCAGTGCCTTGCTAGCTGCTTCCTCCACATCCTCACTGGTAAATCCATTTTGTAACAGTTTTTAAGTGAAGAACGGATGTGTTCTATCCATTGAATGCCAGCCCATTTTCATGGTCAGTAGCTTTGAGAAATTGCCCAATATTGTGTACCACATCAAAACACCTGCCTATTTCACAACTTCAGCTGGGCACTTACAAAAAAACTACTGCATCTAGTAAAGGACACAGTAATGCTTGTGTGATGCTTATGTATGTGGTGCTTGAAAGGCCGTAATAGCTATCTACAATAAATTAAGAATTTGGTGGTAAGCTACAGAGCCCTTAGATGAAAGTTAGATTTGAAGGACTTGGAAGTAGCCATGCCCTAGTTTGTATTTGGAAAAGCTGAAGAATTTCAGAGGAAGAAAGCTCTGACTGTCTTGTACCCAATGTGAGCTTTTTAATTTTAATGTGAAAAAATAGTATTTGTTCTGATCAGGAACTGGGAGTCTATGCATCTCTTGATATTTTAATTAACTAACTTTTTCTGAAATTACAGGCAAATACATTAATTGAAATATTTTTAATTTCTAGGTCTCATCAGTCACTTCTGAAGTTCTGGCAATTATAATTGTTAATGTACTTGCTTTTCCACAGATACTTTCATCTAAATATTATTGTTTGCAGGAAGGCACTGACAACATTCTGGAGTAAACTCTGTTTTAAAAATCTGTTTCAAAGTGGGATTGCACTGTTAAAGCCACTGTAGGCTTGGCAAAAAGACTCTTTCCCTGGATCTGGGACCTATAACATGCTGTGGCTCCCTCAGGACAGCTGGTGGAGCATGGTCCAGAAAAAACGGGCATGCTGTGGCAGGGGAAGGGTGTCCTATCTGCTTGGTGATGTGTATTCCTCTGCTTCGATGGTGACAGGAGGTCATTAAACATTTGTGTATGTCTGTGTTCACTGAAATTGTGCACTTGCAGGGTCTGGGCCAGTTTTTTCTAGAGTCAACTAAGTTGAATATTGACGTTTCTTTTTTTTGGCAGGGGTGAATAGCCTTTCCCAGTCACTGAGTGCCAACTCACTGATCACAAACACGCTCATCTATCTTGACCTCTCAGGGAACGCGCTCCGTGGCGATGATCTTTCAGTAAGCGCTTTCTTCTCATTTGGGAGTTAATGAATGGATGTTTTAATTAATTGTTAAGAGAAAGGCAAAGCCACTTTGCTTAGATCCTTTTTTGCCAGCACATTTCTAGTGGGGATAGAAAACAACATTTTGATCTCTGCTCTTCAGTGTATAGTTAGAGAATTAAATTACCCCACATGACTAAAATCCACATAATTTAGGTCACGCTTTTAGTCTTTGGCTTCTGCTGGTAAACAAGAAAACTGCAAGTGTGCCACTTGTTTCAGTGGACTGACCATGCTCCCCGAGTTCTGTTTAAAAGTGACCAAAGCACAAATAAAAAAATCATCATCTTTTTAAGGATGTGTATTGCAAACTTTTCATTGGAACGTTGGAAACAAACAATTTCTTTTGATTTGGAAAGACTACATTTCTGGGTTTCAGTATTTTTGTTTGTGTAAATAAATGTGTACTTCCTTGGCACATGCTGTTGAAGCTCATGGTTCTTTGAAGAATGTTACTATTTTTTAACTTACTTTATTCAGTTTATCAATTGCCATAGAGGTGCAGCTCTATTTTCTCCAAAACAAAATCCAATTAGTTCTCAATTTCTATTTATTCAATTCTTGACTGTTACATCTGTATTTCTCTTTTGCATCAAAAGTTGTGTGCATGTAATTGTCAGGTTTTGGATTCTTTCAGTATTGATCATCTAAAATACACAACACTAGAGTCATCCAATCTTATGATTTAAAGTGCAGCCAGACATTATACTCTGACTTTTTCACAAATCTTACTAGTTTCAGGTTCATCAGCATACTCAAAGGGGTGTCTTTTCATACATAAGAGGTGAAAGTTTCACTGGGACGGGGATTTCAAAGGTAGCAAACAAATAGTTAAATGTAAATAAAGGCACAGTGAATTACTCTTTAAGAGAGAAAAACATAGCAAATAATGTAAGAACAAAAAGTGAAGTAAAATGTACAACTTTGATAGGTAATGCTTAAAGAAACCTGATGTCTACCTACGTTATTTTAAGGGACATAAATACAAGATGTGGGGCTTTTCTTAGCCTGTCAGAAAGAGAGAGATACAGTTCAAAGAAAAAGATTAATACTGAGATCTCCGAATGTGTGGAACAGTTTTCCAACTGAAGTAAGGCAATCCTGTTATTTAGCAATCAAAATAAACCCCTAGCGAAGCACATGGATTTTTAACGCAGGGACCTTTCTTGCACTGTAGGTATAGGGGCTAAATGACCTAATTTTTAGGAAGATGGATCTATTTTAGAAATTTAGAACATGCTCTGTTTGGCTGGATTTCATGTGGAGTTGAGCATTCTGTGTTTCCGTGAATTAGGTCATACTTTTATCTCTGTGTTGTTCTCTGAGCCTAAAAAAACCCTGCAAAATAAAACAGCATATAGTAAGAAATTTTACGTATGCTAACATTTACATGTCATATCCTATGCAATGCTGAAGCCATCAGTATTAAAATCTTGTTACCTGTTCTGTGTTCTCCCTTAAACATTTATTCATTGCTTCCCTTCATGCTTAAAGGGGCTGGCCTAAACTTACAAACTAATTAGCCTTTCTGAAAGGTAATAGCAATCTGAATGACATTCTGAGGTATTTCTAACTAAATTATCATTTCTGTGAAAGTGAATTGCAACGTAACTCAAAAATTGTGCATGAAGAGTAAGGTTTGCTAAATGTAGCCTGAGCGACATTTTTTCACTGTTACTTCAAAAAATGATAGCCTTCAAAAGTAAAACAGGTAGTATTGATTAGGAAAAGAAGTTTCAGACATAACTCTTGTAGTGCTATTTTATAATAAAAGCCTAAAATGTAATGAAAAATGGCAGTCCAGTAATTGGTGTCATAATATTAAAATTCTTTTTTTTCCTCTGTTAATTACAGAGCCTGTACAATTTTTTGGCTCAGCCAAATGCCCTTGTTCATCTGGATTTATCCAACACGGAGTGTGCGCTAGATATGGTAAAGATTTTTTTGTGGAGATTCAAATACCAAGGGAACGTTCCCCACCTTCTATCTCTAGGTAGTTTTCTGGGTTAATATAAAGTCAAGTCAATATTCTGTTTCAAACCAGGTGTGTGGAGCCCTCCTTCGTGGATGTCTTCAGCATCTAGCTGTTCTTAGCCTCTCTAGGACTCTGTTTTCTCACAGGTACAGTTTGAATGTCATTACTCTCAACTCCTGCAGTATTTAGTTTTATAATTTCTTGCTCTCACGTTGCACCTTTCTTTTTAAGAAGAAATCTCAGACTTCATAAAAGTCTTAAAAGTCTTAGTCTCTCTTAAAGAGAAAATATTTTTTGAAAAATAGGTATTACTTATTCCAAGCAAAATGTTTTCTTTCGCTTTCCACTCTTTGCTAGATGGCTGTAAAATAAGCTACCTTGTCTAATATATTTTTTGTGATACTGATGCAGCGGAAAGTCTCTATATAGCTTTTGTCTCTTAAGAGGCGTAACATCAGGCTTTGAAGTCTGACTGACATGACTCCTCTTTAAATTTTGGTTTTAAAGTTTGTATTTTTCAAGGTTACAAATGCTTTTTTTTCCTTTTTTGCCCTTTTCTGGGAGGAACTTCCTTTGAAAGTCTTTGAGACTGAGCATTGTAGAATACTTGCATTGTAGGAAATATTAACATTAGCTTCTGCTTTCTTCAAATCAGTGTCTTGGGTCCATATCAGAGATGATACCTAATTGGGGGTAAGCTACTCCAGTGTGGAGTAATTATTTTTAGTAGTGAAAAGGCAATTTCAAGGGGTTGTAATGTCCTGTTTGATCTTCTGCTCATAAGTATGTTCATTATGAAGCAGGCCTAAATGATCATTCTTTGTAGTTCACGAAACAGAAGCTAGATAATAATGTCTTTTGTGCAGCCGTGCAATGCTGAGGATTGTTCGTTGAATCAACATTTTGATGACATTGTATTTCTAAGCTAATTGAGAGCCACTGATTACAGAGGTATTGAAGGTAGAACAAATTAAACATGTAAAAGATCATTACAATTCTGATGGCTTGCGTTCACTATTTATTGGCATGAGGAGTCTAGATGCTGCTACTTAATGAATTTGTTTACTTACAGAAAAGGAAAAGAAGTCCCTCCCTCCTTCAAACAGTTTTTCAGCAGCTCACTTGCTTTGATGCAGATTAATCTTTCGGGGACTAAACTCCCTCCTGAGCCTCTAAAGTAAGAATTTAATTTCATTTTCTGCTGTTGCCTAAAACCTAGTTTGCATTGTTATGTGAGTGCCTCATATTAAAACTGAAAGGGAAAGGATTTTGCCTTTTCCCCCCGCACTGTACATTATTGATATTGCAAGGGTGAGTTTCATAATGATCACACATTCAAGAAACGTCATTTCCGTCTCACAGTTGAAACTATTAATCATATTTTTTCTATGGGAATGTCACAGCTCTTTGTCTTCCATCAACATTTTTTGTGATATGTTTCTTGCGTTGTGGCTTATGAACAAAACTGTTTGCTTCACAGTAAAATGGGATTACTTGTGTGAGCGCCGTTCCTTTGAGGCTGCAGTATTGCAACAGCCATTGTGAAACTGAACCTGTGGCAGTGCTTGGGAGGAAAGACCTATTGCACAGAGTTAGGCCCTCCGTTTTGGGGCAGAGGTGATGGCAGCAACCTCTAGGAATGCTAAGTGTAATGTGCCTGCTATATGTTACCCATCCTGTGGCTGACAGGTTCTGGTGATATGGACTGGGTACTGGAGAGAAACAGCTTACGACCTAATGCAGACTGAGGGAAATTGCAGAGCACTGTGTCACCCTTCCTGTGAAGTGTGTAGTTTTGAACTGTGTTGAACTTCCCAGGCATAAAATGTAAAGGTGTGTTTTAAAGTCAAGATAGGTCTAGTAGATAGGTCTAATCTAGATAGGTTGTTCTGTGATTCTGGCAGAATCCTTGTCTTTATTGGGCTAAATTAAAGCAAGCGCTCTTTCTGGAGTGTCAGCTTGCTAGCTAATAATACACATTAACATACACAACCCTATCTGTAGTAGGCAGCTAGGCATGTTCACTCGCCATTTTGGGGAACACACCTCCAAAATCCTAACCTGGACACAGATACAGAGATATGTATGTATATATATGTATACGTGCATGGTTGGGAGCCTGCCTCCAGAGGGAGAACAAGGAAGGGAAGTGGGCAGTAGCTCAGCAAGGGAGTAGGTAATGAATGGAAGCTGAAGGGCAAAATCAGAGATGTAGGGTATATAAAGAGTAGTTAGTGAGTGCCACATGGAAAGCTTTGGATACACTCTGGGGGAAGTTAAGGGAGAGAAAAGTGGCAAGGGCCACACAGGAAACAGTAGTGTACATTGGGGATTTTTTTTTTTCTTAAAGTAATTTGGCATTGGAGAGGACAGTACAATATGATGCTTAAGTAAGTTGCACTGGATTTGAATAAATATTCAACTGTGGGAGCTGATCATTTTAGCTCTGACCTTTCACTCTGTTCTGTGTGATGCCCTGGGTTGCTGTCTTGCTTGCTTAGACTTTGCTAGGATGAGGAAGGTGTGTTACTGATGTGTTTTCAAACAGAAGGTGATTATTGAGAAACACATTGCTTGATTCTGATTAATTCAGGGCTATTGATTCTGTGGTGGAGGGCAGCAGGGAGCTATATTCAATGAAGCAAGAACAGAGGATGTATGTGACTAGTACACAAGACAATCTTATCAGTGCTACAGGGAAAAAAAGTATGCTGTGAGACACTGAATAATCTAGTCAGATTGGAAAAGGTGAGAAGCCCCAGACACTAAAGTTCATATTTAGCTCTTCTCCTTAGCATGTTTAGTATCTCCTGGGGTATGAGGACTTTTGGCAGGTGAGTGCTCTACAGTTGTCTGTGCTCATGGAAGATGTTTTTGTCTTAATTTATCCCAAATACTTGTGACCCCTTTGTCTGCCAGCTGTGCAGCAATTGAGATCTTCCCAGTCTTTTTCAGCCAAAATATCTGTATTAGCCAAAACCTACTCTGTTGATAGTGTTTAAGCTAATCTGGCTCAATTTGACTGAATTGGGTTGGAAGGAGTTATTTGCATTACTGGTGTTGGTGGAAGTAAAGAGGCAATGATGGATACTGTAGGATGAGCTGAGAGCAGAAACCTCTTTTTCCAGCACAGACAGCTCCAGAAAGGAACATCTGTCGAAAGTCCAGCTGGACAGAGATGGTCTCAGCGTACATGCCATGCTCAGCTGGTTGACATGGACTTCTTTTGTTTTGTTCTGATGGCAATGTTCACCTCTGCCTAGGAAGTAGGACAGAGCTCTTAAAATTTTTTGGGTAGTTTCTTTGATGTGCTTTCTCTCTGACCTGAGTTTTTTCTTCAGTCTGAGCTGAGTGTATTTCATAACAGTACAGAGAACTATGATCTACAGCACACCTTGCTTTCCCTCTCAAACGCAAGATGGCTTGCTATACACTTCAAAAGCATCCTGTGGAAGTCTGTCTGGTGTTCTGAGGGTGTGCTATATCCTGGGGCAGCTGCTTAGCCTTTTGGTCTTAACAAAACTTCTATAGAACAATCAGGATCATAGGATTTGTTAAAGACCAAATGATGGAAAGACCTTTTTTGAAACAGATGTGTTTGTCATTGCCAAGACTGCAATGGAATATGAGGGATGGTTTCTAGAAGGAAAAATAAAAATTACATAGTGTATGAGACTAGTACTTCTCTGGCATCTTTCATCAGTGCATGTCAAAAAGCTTTTCACAATACAGGCCTTAGAACTCTCCTGTGGCAAGGGAGAAGTTCCTTTGTGTCCATGAACCAGAGGTCACAGAGTTGGATGTGTGAGTCAAGATCAAGCCTTCCTACAGAAAAAGATTATAGATAAAATGCAGATACGTGACACCCTGAGTCCCAGAACTCCCTGATTAATTGTTATTTGACTTCTTTCTTATCAACTTCCTTTAGATCAGCAGTTGTGGTATGTTTAATCACATATGCTAACAGTGAGTTTAAAGATGTTGGTTAATCAGTGCAGTCAGCAAAGGAGATGAACTGGCTTGTACAGTGATGGACCTGTTAATACAAGTCAAGCCTTTCGGGAAAGAAGTTTGGTAATAAAACTGTACTGCGATGATGCCACATAGTAAGTGGGGGAAATGGTGGTTTTAGTTCTTATAGTTAATATAGTTAATGTTCCATCCCTGCTTGCTCTTTTGTTGTTTTTTTTTTTCTTTTTTTAACTGAGTGAAGCAGTTTATGCTCTCTTTTCCTTGTTTTAAGTGTGTGTTGGCATTTTTGTTCATTTACAGACATTGCCGAAACTTTTATTTTGATCTGTCAGTGCTGTGACAAGCTTCTGATATGCTTCTCATGCAAATGCTAATTACAAGGCCAATTGTTGCATTCTACATCTAGCACAATTAACAAGACCTTTCCATGTATTGTATTGCCATGTGTGTGATTTAAACATAGTGGCTCAGTACAATTATATTATGTCTGCCTTCAGTGCCTTTAAATGATGGTAATTTTTCATGACAAAGAATTGAGAAATCATGAGATTTTCTTAGGATGAGTTTATAGGGAAGAGGTTAGGAAAAAAACAACCCTTTTTTCTTCCTGTGAAGAGTATGTTTGAAGCAGCATTGTGTCTCTTTTTTTAATCTGCATTTTTTTTACGGTTGCACTGTATTTTTTTACAATACCTCAAAATGTGTAGGAAGTTCTTTGTAAAGTCATCATCATCCAGACTAACTGAATAAAACCATGGTAGGGAAGGAAATACAGACAATGATTGTCTAAAATTTTTTAAGAAGTTTTGCAGAGCTCTCACGTTTTTTTTGGTCTTATATTAATAGCTTAAGAAGTAAATAAGCATAAGATATTTGCCTTAATTTACAGTGAAGGTCTGATTAACATCCTTCACCTGCAGAAAAGATATAAATAGGTTTAAATGAAAAACCATCCCGGGGCTGCACATTTTAAATACAGCTTTTACACACTACTTGCATAGCAAGTGTGTAGGCAAATGGCTCAGCAAAATGAATTGCTTTTTATGTCTATGCATCAGTAGTTCGGATTTTGTTAGCTTGCTTTTGGCTGAAATGAAGTTTGGGAAGGAAGTCATTCTGTTAGTCTGTTCAACTACTAATTCAAAGCAGCATCTATTGTAGAGATACTAGAAGGTATACACAAATTGTTTGCTCCTTCTGTAAGACACACACTGTTGTGCTTCTTGATTTGACACTATTAATACAAATGTGATACACTAACTTTTCTATGTGGAAACAAACTTCTGTAAGGCTATAAAGGTGGATTTATGAAAATCATAATCAGTTGTTGCTACACTTGTCTGCCATTCTGCGTAAAGATAAAGGATACCAGTGTCTGGGAATATAATTTTGAAATCTGTAAATATTTATTGGGTTGCAGAAGTGGAGAATTGTGTGATATTTGAACACGATCCCAGCATTCGAGTGTAACAGGCACTGTGCCTTGCTGAAATGGCTGGCTGCACTGCATCTTGCATGTATTTAAAAACCACGTTTTTTTCCTGAATTTTCGGAAAATCAGAGTTAGTGCAGTCATACAACAAACATTCCTTTTGTAATCATTTGATGCTGTTTGAAAGCAAATGTTGAAGAAAATTCATCTCTGATGAATGTTACTAAATGTTGATGTAGCATTAGTTTTATGGTTTCTTTATTAGCCTTGCATCCCTGCAGTTTTTGAAGCTGCTGTAGTGTTCCAAGTGTGGCAGGTTTGTGCTGACATTGTCACTTAAGAAATAACTGCTCAGCTGGTGTGGTTTTGGTTTGAAATGGTTCTTTGCATTATAGGTGTATTAACCTGTGATTGCTTAGATGATGATGTAAAGCTGCTTTTTTTTTTTTTTTTTTATTTAAACGGTTCTAAAATTGATCTTTTTCAGAGCGCTTTTATTAGGCCTGGCTTGCAATCACAATCTGAAGGAGGTGTCTTTAGATCTCAGTAGCTGTGAGGTAAGGAATATTTATCAGGATGTGTTCAAAAGATGCAATGATGTGGAATTAGAGTTCCCATGAAATCCACTGGGTGAGATATTCTTTCTCTGTAGTCCAAAGTTGTGGGAAAGGTAGAACTCGGAGAAACAGCAAAAATCAGCTGCTGTGTGTTAACAACATCCTAAATAATGAGCACAGAGGTTCAAAGCACCTGCAGCACCAGATTGGCAAAACCCTCCTTGCAGTGTAGCTGTTCTAGATACTGAGCCAGCACTCGCTTGCTGCTTGGCAGCTTCTGCTCTCTGGTGCTGTGATTGCAGGGGAACCTGCAGCAGGACTTTCTAAGGTGCCCAAATTTGAATGGGTCCAAGGAAGCAGTATGCCCCAAAGGCGTGTCTTGTGGTTCCATTGTCTTCCTTCAGAACTGGAGACGTGCTTCCTCTTCTGCAGGTTTGCTTTTTAACCTTGAGAGAAATTCTGCTTTCCTAATCAATTAATCAATTCAGGCCAATAGGGAACTTTGGTAAAAGTTGATTGAAGCATGCCATTAACACAAGATGCACTGTGCAAATGGCTTTAAGTATCTCAAGAATAAATGAAAACAATTGTGGCAGCTTGATTTGCTTTATCTTGTTTCCTCTTGCTTCTCTGTGCTTTGCTGTGCACGCTGTTTCCCAGGATTGTTCATACTCCCGCAGGATGGTACCTGCATGGCTACATGAGGCAGTTACATAGAGAACTGTGTGGACTCTGCCAAAAACATGAACCAGCTTAGGCTGTTGTTTAAGCTACAAAGAAAGTCTCTTATTTGTTAGGCAAATTTTTCCAAGTCCCTTACCTGGGTATTAACTGCTCTGGAAGTACCTTTCAAATGCAATGGTTTCCCTTTAAGTAGAAAACATGCAATTTGATGAACATGTTGAGGTGTAGTAATCCTTGCCTTAGGTTGGTGGTGGATTGCTTTTGGAATGCGCACATGTTTCCCTATGAAGAAAAAACCCAAATTGTTGTGAATCCATTTCATAGTTGTTTTGATATTTTATGCTTTTTAAAAAGTGGTATTACTTTGAAGAGCACTACATGTAAATTCCAAATAGAAAAGCTTTCAAGTCAAGTACACATGCTGCTGACTTCTGAGTAGAGAGATCAGATGGGTGATAATCTTTCAGAGGGAGGAAGGAGAAAGGAGGAGTATTGTAAGTAACAAAAAATCAAGTCCTGTAATCATAACCTTAAAGGGATAAGTTAATAAAACACAAACACAAATAATGAGAGTATAAATTAGCATGTAAATCAACAAGGGTTGACAGGAGTGAAAATGTTATCCTTTCATTAAATAACCCCCAGGATGGCATATGGAGGAGCCCTTTGAGGGGCTTTATTGGATACCAAAGCACATGTGGTCGTGGCCGATTCTCATGATAGAAAAGAAGGAATTGTGCCCAACTGAGTATTGCGTTCCTGTAGCTGGTCCCTCCAAACCGAGAGCATTTCCTTAGATCCTTCCCTTAACATTTTTTCATGTCACTGAGCTTTTTCCATTCTCATGTGCTTTGGAAAGAAGTTGTGCTTCCAGCAGCAGGGAGCTGGTGTGCCAGGAGTTGGGAGTACTCTCAGTGGGCCCAGCACTGCAGGGTCCTGCTCCACCGATGTGAGCTGGGCAGGGTGATCTGCACCCCGAAACAGTCATGGGAAGCTCGGAGCTAGTGACCGTCACTACTCCCAGCTCCTGCAAGCACACGCTGTTAGGAGGCTAGAAGGCTGATGCTTCAGCTTTGCCCTCCTCTTCCCTTCATCAGGCAAGCTGTACTTTACTATGGAAGGATAAAGCTGTGTTCCTTCCCTCTCCCACCACTTTTTATTTGCTCTCATAATTTTCTGGTATATTAACTCCAAGCTTAATCATTTTATATCGCTTGTTTAGTTGTTTTTTTATTATTTTTACTATGAAAATTACATTTTTATTTCTACCTGCTCAGCACTGATGTATTTCACTCTCTTCCCTTCTGCTTCCCTTAGCTTGGTCACTGTGTAAGTACCCTCCGTGCTTTAACTTAATTGTTAAATCAGTAAGCAGCTTTGTTTGCCCTTCCCATATTGGTACCTTATAGCTTTGAACATGCTTGGCATTTTTAATTGTTGAAGGGTTGTTCTTCATAATTTGAATAAGAGCTTGTCTTTGTAGTCTCAGAAGTATGTCATATAGGAGATGTTGCAGATGGTTGTGGGTTTTTTTAGTATCACAATTCACATTGATGAAATAGCCCTTCAATTAATCTCTGCTTTTATATATATTATTTTAATGCAATTGCAATAAATTTTGATCCTGAAAGTCAAGTTGTTACCATCACCCTCAGATTAAATAGATAACACCATTTGTGCACATGAAACTTGTGTATTTAAAATGTTGAATATAGAGTTATTGGTACAAGGTTGAAAGCTGCTCCTGAAGAATTGTCCACTTCAACTCTCAAAGTATATATATAGCATAAGCATTTGGATTCTATTGTGAGTATCATTTTAGTTTGTAGAACCTTTACCATACCAACGACCAATCCAAGACTGCATATATTCTGCCAGTTCCGTATATTCTGCAACAATAGATGTGACACTGTATACGATGGCTGTCTTGTGGTGGCCCGTGCTGAGGGAGCAGCAGAGAGCAAAGCTGAGTGATTTTGGCATTCATACACCAAATGTTACAAATGCTTTACAAAAATAAATTTTAGTTAAAATTGCACTATTTCTGGCCCACAGACTTTAATCTGGCCACTTGAGAGGATAGGGTGAAGGGTTGGTAGGCTTTATTTTATGCAGAAGAGGCAAGGTGCCCTTATGTTCTATATCTGTTACGCTTCCAGATGAGACTTATGATTTAGATGTTGTCTTTGATCACCACTATTCTTGCAATGCTCAGGCCAAGTTATTCAGCTGCCTGTTAAACAATGACATAGTTCAAGCTTTCTAAAAACTGCCAAATCAAGTCTTTATTGGAAAATCCTTCTAGAAGGCATTTGTGGTTCTTTAATTATAGTATGGATAAAAGGGACTATTTACAGAAATATCAGCAGGTTGATTCAGGATATTTAGCCAAGTCAGTCAGCTATGTAAAATATTACTTACTTTTTATGCACAGGAAGTGAAAAGACTATTTCATGTTTGAAAAAAAACTTTTATTTTTTTTTTTTCTTTTTTCTTTTAAGCAAGGAAAGTGAAAATGGAAAATGTGAAAATAGAATTTTTGTAGAACTTTTCCCCTCTTTTGTCAAAGTCATTTTCTGGGGATGTGTATAAAGTGAAATGCACTTTATATAGTTTGCATAGCTGCAATAAATAAGAAAATGCTTTTCCTTCTTTGGAAAAAAGATATGTTGCATTGTTTAATTCAGTAGCATTAGTGAAAAAGTGTGTAAGTTTTCATAACTTTGATTCTTAATGCTGATTTTTCCCCTAGGCCATTTCATTGTTTTTTTCATTAAATCCTGACATTTCTTTTACATTAATGTAATATTTCAGATGAATAATATCATAATTGATACTTTCTAGCTAGGCATTTTTGTTATTGTTGCTGGTTTTCTCTTTTATGCCTATTTTAAAATTAAGAATAATGTAAATTACTGATTTCTCTTGTTTATGGTCTTTTGTGGCCATTTTACAATTGAATTATTTAAATTTTCAATAACAGGAAAACATAATTTTGTTGGGTTTGGGGGTTTTTCATATAACTTGCTACTCATCTTTGACCTGGGCACCCTAGTATTGTGCTAAGAGCTGAAGGAAGATGCATACTTTAAGACTTGACTGTAGTTGAATTCAAGGGTGGCAGTGTTGCATGCTTATAGGCTGGGCTAAGTTTGTTTATTTTTCTCATGGGACATTGGAAATGTCCTGGTCCTTTCATGTAGAGAACCCACACCAAAGTCCTGCAGTCACTGCCTGGCACAAGTGCTAAAGGATTCATTGTGTTTACACAATTTTAAGTCTTTTCCCGATTTAACTGCTGAGCAGTAGTTTTAAGAGAAAGGAAAGAGAGTCCCTTTTCTCATTTATGGCAAATACTGAGAATGAAGGATGAGAATAGTAGGAAAGTGTTCATAGGCCGTCACCTTGATGGCTATAATTTCTTCTGTTGCTGTTGGTTTGGCTGCTGGTAGTGCCTTCTGTATTCACAAAGCTCCTACCACTGTTTTCTGTGTGATCTTGAAACCATAACTAGTTTGCAAAAACGGATGATGTTTTGTCTCTAGTTAAGATCGGGAGGTGCACAAGTCTTGGAAGGATGCATAGCAGAAATACACAATATCACCAGCCTAGATATTTCAGACAATGGTAAGTACACAGAACAGGAATGGAGGGTCATGCAAGTTGAGAATCTGAAAAATGCTTCTTCTTTCTGCTGAAAGTAATCAAGGATGGTCATTCTTGCTTTATGATTATTGGTGATATTGATTATGGAAATGTCTCAGACGAAGAACTCCTATTGATACAAAGTGTGTAAGAAATGTTAATAGGCTAACGGTACCCCCAGAAGTTTGTTGTTTGAGATCAATGTAACAGCAGAATAAATTGATGGCAGCAAGTGTCAGATCTAGAGGAAAGTGGGTTTAAGTGCAAGAGGATGAGAATTTAAATGGGAAATGAAAGTTCAGTGAAAGAAGGAAGGGAAAGTATCAGGTACAGAACGAAACTGAGATTGTGACACTGAAGAAGTGAGAGTGAAATTTGAAGCAAACAGTCAACCAACTTCAGGTCAGGGAAGGCCTGTCTTTGGTAAAGTCTTGGACTACTCCTGCTTTGGAGGCTCTGTGCTTCGTAGCTGGGAATGCCAGCTGGCTTCTCATCTTGCAGACTCCAGTGTAGATGTATGAACTGGAAGAATTCACCTGCTGTTTGCCCCTCTAACAGCCAGATGCAAAAGTATTTCAGAAAGAGATTCTCAGTGTAGTTGAATGCCCAAGAAAGGTGGGATGGCTTAGCCAGGGGAAAGCTTTGGGAGCTACTCATAATTGGGACTCAGCCCAATTATGTAAACAGATTTATTACTATGAAAAAGTAAAGATATTTGACATATAAATTATCCTGTGGATCTGGATCCTAAGTCATTGTAATATTACTAGTGGACTCTTCAAACACACTAGTAGTTTGGGAGTACAATACTATAGCAAGCTACTTCTCTTACTCGGCAGTAGAATAAAATTTGGCTTCTTTTTTAGGTCATGTTATTCATAGCTTATTATGTTAGCCTTTTTGCACTTGAAGGCTTTGAGACCTTGTTGGTACACAGCCCTACTAAGACTAAATAGCAATTAGCCTGGTCTCAGAATTCTCAAAGGAACCTTAAACTCTGCCTGACAATGCAAGGAACTACTTGGGTGGTTGGACTATGGATAAGGGACCATGCCTCCGGTCTGTGTTTGAGAGGTGTCTTCAATGGCTAATGAGAATGGAGATTTAAAGAGTTCATTTTAGAGAAAGCATTTATTCTCATAGAAAAACAGGCAAAAAAAGAGAAAAAGATTTAAAAATAGAAGATTGGAAATTTTTGTAGAGCTCATGGAAATTATACCAGTATAGTTATTTGAATGAATATAGTGTTAATAATTGGACCCTGTCTGAGTCTTTTGTGAAAATGTGTTGTAATTCTTGATCTAATCTGATTCTTTACAGGCCTAGAATCTGACCTCTCAACCCTTGTAGTCTGGCTTAGTAAAAACCGATCGATAAGACACTTGGCCTTAGGCAAAAACTTTAACAACATGAAATCCAAGTAAGGCTTTTCGTTCTTTTAAATAACGAGACTGGATAAGGAGAAGCTGCTGATTTCACAGTCTTCCTAACTTTTCTTCCCTCAGAAATCTCACTCCAGTACTTGATAATTTAGTTCAGATGATTCAAGACGAGGATTCAGTGAGTATCCTTCTGCCTACTATCATCATGTGTATTTGTATCCTCACAACCTATTTCTGATTATTTTCTTCAATGTGTTAATTTGCTGCATAAGATTTGATTATGATCCTGCACAGACACATCCAACGTTTTGTTTTTGTTTTTTTTCAAATAGTAATTTGGATTATGTAGGAACACGTAGGTGAATGTTTCTTAGAATAGTCTTCGGATCCTTGCTTGTTGAAAAATTTTCTTTCTAAATAGTTGGATGTGCATAACCCAGTTGCTTTAGGTCTAAATTATACAGCTCTGTAGGCACATGTCTTCAAAACTTTTGTGTCCTGGTAGGAGGTTACAATGGTAGCGTTCTCTGAGTGGTGATACTCCTTCAATAACAGGATTTTTATTTGATGTTGTTTGGTTTTGTGTTTTTTGTTTTTTTTTTTAAAAACTAATAGAATGCACTATTTCCTGATAGCTGTTCTTGGGTATTAGCATTTATTTTTTTTTGCTTGGCAAAATGCGAAGTCACTGCAGTGATCTCCCAGAGCTCCTTTCTCCTTCAAAAGATGCAAATAAACTGTTCACTGTGCTGCTCTTTAGTTCTTCTAGTACATTAATCACAGCAGCCATTTCATAAAACCCTTTTAGAGTGCCTTGCCGGGATCTTTGCCCACTTTCCTAATTTCCACCCTCATGCCTGACTCGGAATGACTTGTGTGGTTGGATTTGTGTTCTTGCCTTACTTGGCATCCTAGTTCTGGTTAGAAGGGAAGATGTGCTGCTGCTCTCACGCTTGTCAACGTTTATTCATCTGTTCTTAGTCCTTTCTTTGTCCTTTATTTCCTGTGCAAGTAACACGCAAGCTCTGCTTTCCTCATTCTCCAGAAATAGCTGACTGTAGAGTTCAGTTGTCTAAACACCTGCTATTCCTCTTGTCTTTATTGTCTCACCTACAAGTTCATGGTCTCCGCGCTACCTGCTTGCTTTCTTCTCCCATCTGTGTCTGTACCTTGCAATTCAGAGGAGCGGTTTGTACCAGGGTTTTCGATGTCTGCTTTCATACAGGTTCATTAGACCCATATTCTGTGTTCATCTTTTCTTACCACTTAGCTGTGTTTGAAATGATTTGTTAAACTAGTCCTCTCTCCTCTCTGTGTACTCTTAATTGGGATTAGTGGTACTGTTTTTCCTTGATTCTTTGCCTACCTCCTACTTTATTTTTTAAAACATGGGATGTCAGTGCGACACAGTGAAGTGCTGCTTACAAGTACCAGAGCTGATTCTAATTGAGTTAGCGTCTGTAATGAAAGCTGTAAGTCCTTGTTTGCACAAGTCAGACGGAGGACCATGCTTAAGGGGTGTATTGGTAGATCTCTGAACTACTACTTGTACCAAACTAGTCTTTTCATTTTGTGGTGTGTGACCATCTCTTCTAGCTTGTCTCTAAAGGGAATGCTGTGGAACTGTCTTAGCCTTCTCTCATGTTCCTGTTGATACTATACAGAGGGCTATCATTTAATCAGATAAAACCTGCTTCCTCTCTTTGGACGTTTGTCTCTGTCCTGCCCTGTATCTCATGCTTAATCTTTCACAGCTATCTGGAAGACTGTTACGTGAAACCAGATTAATCACAAGTACTGTAATTTAGTGGGTTTTTTCCCTCAGTTTCCTTCATCCCTTTGCTCTTTTGTAGGTGAACGTTCCTTCGTACTCAGGCCATATCCTGAAACACCTCAACATGCTTTGTGACCTTTCAGTATCCAAACCATCATCTCAAACATTCTGTTGGGTTTTTCATATTTCTATTACTGTCCTGTTCATATTATCCGTTCTCAAGGATAAAAAAATCCACCTTTTGCCTTACTGTCTCTATTAGGTGTTACAACCATCTGTTTATCTTCCTTGGCTTCTGTTTTTGAAGCTTGCAGATCATAAGAAGAAGTAGCTGCTAAATTTTGGATGTATCGTCCTCACAGCTCTCCCTCCCTTCCATCATCAGCTTCAACTTCTTGCGCTCCATTTCTTTTCAGCCCATGGGTGATTTCAGCTATTGTTCCTCTTCTTGCCTTTTTTACAACTCGGTGGTCAGATGTGCTTCTGTAATTCTTACTCACCACATCTTTCCTGAGCTAACCTACACAACGTGCTCTGTAGTCTCATACTGTTTTCAAACAGTTTCACAATGAAATAATCCACCAGAAAGTTATTTTATTTGGGTACTTAAAATAACTGTGTCTCCTTCATGTCACGCAGTAACCTTTGGGATATAGCATATGATCCTGTTGGTGTTACCTTCTCTCCCCACATTTTTTTCTCTTGTTAATCCTCTTCAGTGAAGGGATCTGATTTCATTCTCATCAGGTGCTAAGATCACTCTGAAGCATCTCCTAGCGGAGGCCATAAGCTCTGTAGCGCTATGGGAAAAGCATGTGTTGCAGAGAGCTGCCTAGGATTGTCCTCACTGTACCTCGATGCTTAGAAAATTACTTTAAGTTTCTAGGTATTGAGATCTGGTTTGAATCTTAGGGTGGTCTTTGTTCTACCATTACTATGCTTTTATGGCCAGAGGACATTAAAAAATTAAGATGGAATTGGAGAGAGCAGGGTATGATGTTGCCCGGAGCATACTGCTTGATCAATATTGCCTGCAGGCTGGTACACTTTAGGAACTGTGTATTAGCTGCATGGAAAGCTTGAAAGAAGCTTTAATCTAAAATAGTCATATACCAAATGTTCCTCCATGTATTTTCATGTATTTATACACACTTTAAATAGAACCGTTGCTGTGTTAATGCGAGTCATGAGTAAAATTATTTAAGTGATCAGTAGCTTGGTTTTATGAATGTAAAAATAGAGCTAGACACAAGTATAATCCTACACAATTTAAAAGCGGTAGTAGTAACCTACACAGCAAGGTGTTTAATGTAAACAATAATGTAATATTTAGATTGATTTTTTGGGGGTTCTTTTTATTTCTTCTCTAAGTAGATGCTTTACTGTGCAGGCTATAATAATGTGTTCTCGCTGTGTCTTTTTTTGTTGTTGTTGCAAAAATTGATGTTACGCTGCAGGTACATTGTATTGTTACTCAGAGTGGTAGTCACTCCTGCATGGGTGCAGAGAATTACTACAGTGCTGAGTGTCTTTAGTTGTCAGGTTAGTGTTTGTTGCAGAACTGGCCTTTTGAGGGTTTTTAGCTTTATTTACTTCTTAAATTCTTTCCAGCAGGAGTATGACAAAATCAATGAATACACTCATAAATTTCTGATTCTGTTCTTTACTTTAAGAATTCCCTTCCTTAAAAAGACTGTGTTAAGGCATCTTCGCTGTATTGGCAAATTATTTATTTTCTGCAGCAGGGACACTGAAGTGCTTGTCAGACTTCTGTGTTCTCACTATCTAACTAAAACTGTTAAGTTGTTACAAGAAATAAGTGTTCGTAGGCTATGCAGAGTATTGCCCCTATTTGTCGAGGGATTGGATTTGGTGGGGTTTTTTGTTAGGTTTTTTTTTGTTAGTGTTTTTTAATGTAATGGTCAGATAACTTGATGAATATTTAGCAGCCTGTATGTTTAATCATACAGTTATATTCTGGTTGTAGTTTGCATTCAGGGCACCAGGTGAGTCCAGAGGTCTTTGCTCCTTGCTCACTAAGCAAATGATATAAGGCTAGCTCTGCAAGAAAACTAGCAGTTCATCCACTTTAAAGACACTGCTAATATAGCAGGTGCTGTACTGTGCTACATGCGTATTTTATATGTGGTAGTAATGATGCATAGATGTCAATCCATGCAGGAGTGTTTTCGATAATACACTCTTTTTTCCACAGTGTTGGAATATGAGAGGTGAGAAATCCTTTCCTGGGAGGGTGTTTGAGGTTTAGAAAAACTGCTGTGTGGGAGGGAGCACATCCAGCTAAGTTACCTGAATGCCCCTTTCCAAAGCGACACATGAGAAACAGAAGAAAGTTCACTTTGACAGGGTCATTGCCGATTTCTGTGCAAGTGCTGCATAGTGCTGCTTTTCTGTGAATCTGTTGCAGGAGGTGGTCTCAAACTTGTCCAAGAGCTCTTAAGTGCCATTCTAATGCGATGCTAATATTCTTTAGGGTACATAACATAATAAAATGGGGAAACATAGACAGATTAAGGGAATTAACACAGTAATTTAATAACTTGCATTTAAAATAAAACCAGCATGTGGCTTGTGTTACTGTTAGACTTTTTAATTATAAACCTGCTGTGCCTCCAAATTTTTATGCGTTTCCTCATTTATAAGTGTATTTCCTATTGTTACAAGCTTTTTGGTTATCACTGTAATCCAGTGGTATCATCTGGAGGCTAGAGTCCCATTGTATAGCAGGTACCATACAAGCATCTTGGACCCTGGAAGGTGTGCACAATTCAGCTGGTTTATTTATATTAATCTAAGCTTTAGGCATCTAATGTAGGTGCCATGGTTTGTCCTTATGAGATGTTGATTTTCCCTGACTGGCAATTTGGAGATTTTAGGCTCCTAAGATTCATCTTCCAATAGGCACCTAAGTGGGTATATAATGACAATACACTTCTATGTTATGAACTCACACTTAAGGGAAATTTTTTGTGGAGTTCTCTTACATCAGCAAAGACAAATTACAATTTTAGCAGCTGCAATACCTCTGCAAGGCATGGTGATGGATAGACTGTAATGAGCTCCTGCCATTGAGTGTTGGGACACTGAGAATGGAGGGAATACAGGCATTTTTAAAAGAGGTTTTCTTAAGGCTTAGAACATGACTTGCCCAAAGCCCATTAAAGTAGTTTCAATTTAACATAGTGTATTTAAAAGTTACGTAGTAAAGATATTGTAATCAGAGGTGTTCAGAACACCACTGTGAATAATGTCCATTGACTTATTTTAATAGGTACTCTTCTTAGTGTTTTTATTTTCAGAACTGCTACAGTTTTCTGTCTCTTTCCTCCCAAATGTCCAAGCCCTTAGTTGAAGGAACAGATATGTAAAATCACTCCTAAAGTTGAATTAACAATAATAATACAGTTTAAGGGGTTTTTGTTGTTGTTTATTTTAAAAATGTCTCAGATCCTAATTTGCCGTTGGATAAAGCTCTCTGAGGGAGAGGAGGGGAGTACTAAATAATTTTATTTCTTACTGACAGGGAAGCGTGCTGGTTAAGCAAAATCCACTCAACACTGGAGGTTGTTTTGCAAAGCTGGTTGTTGATGTCTTGCCTCTTTTCAGGTTCCTGTTGTATTTTTTATTTAATACAACGCAAGAAATTAGAGGCACTGTCACATCAAAATGTTGGGGTTTTTTTTCAGGGTGTTGCAGCTTAATTTGTGTGTGTGTATGTATTTGACACTAGTGCTGTAAGTTATTGACTCCCAATTTATCACGTGTTGTAGGATCTGCAGCAAACACAGAAATAAATCTTTAATGCTTACTGCTGTCTCCAAGAATCTGGCGAACTGTAACTTCTTTTGGTTGGTGTTTGAGGAATGAGTGCATTATCAGTTGCTGTTATCAGTGGCTTCTCTGTGCTCCACAGCCTCTGCAGTCGTTGTCCCTCGCAGATTCCAAGCTGAAGACTGAGGTCACCATCATTATTAATGCCTTAGGCAGCAATACTTCTCTTACAAAAGTGGATATTAGTGGAAATGCCATGGGAGATATGGGAGCAAAGATGCTGGCAAAAGCCCTACAGATAAACACTAAGCTCAGGTAAGGGAAATGTGTTTGCAGTAAAAGAAAGAATGGCTTAATAATACTGAAGTTGTTGGCTTATTCTCAAGCTGTTTCTCTTCAGAGCCGTTATAGGTACAGCCACTTCATAGTATCTCCATTTGGAAAGATTCTCATCCTTTCTTAAAAAAAACCCAAACAAACAAATAAGAGAAGCAAATGGTCTCTGCAAAAAAGGTTTCCATAACTGAAACTGCAGAAAATTACATTTTTCTAAATTTAAACAGAAAGACCTCTTGATGAAACAAGAACACTCTAAATTTTCTGGAATCATAGAAAAAAATAATACCTTGTTATAGAGTTCTGGATGTTATCAAATCCAATGTCCTTCTCAAAGCAGGTTCAACTTTAGAGCTATACTAGGTTGCTCAGGGCCTTGTCCAGGCAGGTTTTGAAGACCTCTAAGTGCAGGGATTCTACAGTGTCTCTGGGAATCCTGATCCAGTGCTTAGCAACTCTCTTCTGTTCTGCTCTCTCTCTTCTACTGAAGGCCTTCCCAGCAGAGAAAATTCTGATACTTGTTTGGGAAATTAAAGCAAATTATTCTGTGTCTTCTGGAGTATAGTTTGTAGGAGAGCTAAGAACACATGGAATTCAGAATGGGTAGCAGCATGGACAATCCCTCCTTCCCCTCTCCCCTGCCTACAGTGCTGATGGACCTTGGCTTCTTTTCTCCGCAAATCCATCTGCCCAACAACTTCATGGCTTTTTGTCATGTCTGGTGTTGATGGCTTGAAAGCATCACTTTTTTTTTTCTGTATAGCATGTGATTAGCAAACAGTAAAACCTTCAATCAGCATGAATCTGGATGGGGACACCTCTAAATATGTCACCATCATTAGGAAAGCTAATCCTGACTCCTCCTCTTGTCAGACTGTGCAGATGAACCTTCCTCAGTGTACTGTCTGTGTGAAGAGACCGCTTTGTCCTTGATCTCCAAGCATTTGTTCCCTGGGGGATGAAAAATTCCCCAGAGCAGTCCTGGATATTTTGTTCAGAAGCAGTGGTCCTGGTCTTTGCTTTTCTATGCCCAAACAGAAGATTGAAAATGTCAAGAAAACACTGGAGAGGTGGCTTAGGGTTTTTGAATGTATTAAAATGAAATGACCACAGTACCTGAAGAAATAAAGCCTTGACGGCTTTTAAGATGGCAGACTGTAATGTTTCACAGTACACTGAGTGTCACAGTTGACATAATGTAACCACAGTCCGCGGTGTGATTGCAAACAGAATAAGGCAATGGTAACTTGTTCTGCTTAAAATGTTAAAAAATCACATCCAGGTGGAAATACAAACATGCTTTCCAATGATAAAAATATCCCAAGATTTGACCCTAAGCATATCTGATCTTTGCAGAGCAAGTGTAGAATCTCTTTTCCTCTCTTCCTTACCCCCCATTCCATCTAACAAAAAGAAGGGATAATTCTGCAACAGCAGAAGGATGTCAATACTTGTGAAACCCTGCCAACTTTTTCTTTTAAACACCAGAAATCTGTGTTTGTTTTTGACTTTTTTTTAAGAACAGCTACAACTAGTGCTCTTGCACAAACAAGATTTATCCGCTTGACTGCCTCTTCTGACTATTAATGAGATCTTTGAACTTGTTCATAAATTGCCAGGCAGTCTCCTTTGAGTGGTCTAAATTAGGGGAGGAGGGGTAAGGCTTGATCACTCTTATTGCTGTTGTGTATTCAAAAGAGCTATAATTTATGCACCTAACCTAATGGCTTATATCAGCAGCTAGTTATGTTGCATGTGGAATCACAGGCACTGTGTGATGAGGTAATACAGAATTAAATATACAGTAGCTTCCAAATTTTGGCCACCTATCAGCATTAATTTTTTTAATACCCTTTTCTATAACTGTGGCTATATAGCCTATGTAGAACAGAGTTTGATCATTTACTGCAGTTTTCTTAGTTTTCAGTGTGGACTCACAAAGCAGACCTTTGAACTTACTTTTGATGCTATTCCTGGAAAAAGCTGGAATTTTATCTCCAAATATTTCTAATAACTGTATTTCAGAAAAGCTATGTTCTTACATTAATGATGGAAAATGTAGTACAGAGTCCCCTTTAAAGAAAAGGAAACTGAATTTTGTAGTACCTTTGTCCCTAACTTCTGTCATTTCAAGGCTTTAGCATGTAACTGAAGACAGGTTTTTTAAATGTTGCCTTCCACTATACAGTTTTGGACATACAGCACTGTGTTAATTTCATAGGCAATGTTTCAATATAGATTTATTTTGTGGTTCTTGTTTAACTTTTTTTTTTTTTTTTGCCTTTCTCTTCCCCTCCCACTTCTCAGAACTGTAATATGGGACAAGAATAACATCACTGCCCAGGGCTTCCAGGACATAGCTGTGGCACTGGAAAAGTAAGTTCTCAAGCAACTGAATGACTGATGAAGAGGCCAAAGACTTAGATCCTGAATGATTTGAGCAGCTGCAGTTCTCACCACAGTCAGAACGATCTGAAGACGCTGAGTGCTCTCAATTTTAAACACCAGGGTGCTTAATCTAAAGGAAAATTTATGACTTCACATCCTTCAAAAGGATGGGAAAAGGCTCTGTGGCTCTTTCATCCATACTGTACTATCAGCATTGAGGCTGTTGAGTTATGCTATTAGAATTAAAATACTGAATTTGGGAATATTTTCCCTTTTTATTCATTCTCTTGTGTTGATAGCATGCAGAAATTCTATTCTAGTCAGTGAATGAAGCTGTATATAATAACAGAAAATTACTGAAGCATGCCTTTGTGGTCTGACTTTTTTTTTCTTTCCCCCAGCAAACTGAAACTAATAGTGATGATTTACAGAACCATGATTATTCATTGTAATCGCTATGGCCTGGGTCATTTTGCTTCCCTGAGCTTACAGTTGTAGCCCTTACCAGTGATAGATGCTAAATTACTTTCATCTCTCTCCATCTCCATCTCTTTTTTTTTTTTTATATGTTATTATTACTTTTCTTAAGAGGAAAAAATTACAGATTTAAATTAAGCAGCAGTTGCGGTTGTTTCATGTCATTAAATGCCTTGGATGGGAACAAAGGCTGTCTGTAGAAGGTGAAGGTAACATACAATTGGTAGTTTCTAGACAAGAAATGTCTTGCAAAACTGTAACTACTTAGGGGAGCATCTTAACCCTTGGAGGGGTCATGGGGCTAGAGCTTATAAAGTTATTTGTTTTATGGAACTGTTGTAGTTTATATACTTGGTTTCAAAATTGCACTGATGGGGGAAATTATATAAATGATGTGTAATTAAGCAAATCATCTTCGAGTGATTCCATTGATAGTAGTGAATAATAATTTGCAAAGGTTATTTCTCAACTTACAGACATTTCTCTTTTAGAAAGCAATAGCTTGTACATTTATGAGAGTCTGGTAGAAAAGAAAATAAATTTATTTTCTGGTTAGTATCACTGGTGAAGCCACACCTCAAATACTGCATTCAGTTCTGGGCCCCTCACTGCAGGAGGGACATTGGGGTGCTGGAGCGTGTCCAGAGAAGGGCAGCGAAGCTGGTGAAGGGTCTGGAGCACAAGTCTGATGAGGAGCGGCTGGGGGAACTGGGGTTGTTCAGCCTGGAGAAAGGGCAGCTCAGGGGGGACCTTATTGCTCTCTACAGCTGCCTGAAAGGAGGGTGTAGCAACATGGGGCTCAATCCCTTCTCCCGGATAACAAGTGATAGGACAAGAAGAAATGGCCTCAAGTTGCACCAGGGGAGGTTTAGAATGGATATTAGGAAAAATTTCTTTGCTGAAAGGGTGGTCTGGCATTGGAAGAGGCTGCCCAGGATTGAGTAACCATCCCTGGAGGCATTTACAGGACGTGTAGATTTGGTGCTTAGGGGTATGGTTTAGTGGTGGACTTGGCAGTGTTTGGGTAACAGTTGGACTCGGATCATCTCAAAGGTCTTTTCCAACTTAAATGATTCTATGATCCTGTAACTTTTCTGTTCTGAAGTGCTCGGATAAGTAATTAGAAAGGAGGGGAAAATCCGAAGGCAAAACCAAATAATCTAAGGAGAAAAAAAAAAAAATTGCTACAGATAATTGTGTGACAGTGCACTTTGAGGTGACATCTCATTTGTTTAGCTTCAATACTGAGGTAATTTTATGTCTCTTCTAACATTTTAAAATTGTGAAACCCATTGATAATATCACAACCTAAGCCACAAGCAACGAGAGTTTAAACTTGCAGGAGGGGGACTGTCAATACTGGCTGAAAACAATTAGCCTTTAAGCAGTCCATCTCAAAGACATACTGAGAACATCCTCCACCCTATGTTTCCTAAAAATATGTGAAACCATCGATATTGTGTAGGAAAGAATCGTTGCTCATACTGAAGATGCTTGTGGGTATGTGTGTTGTGCATTTTGCTTGGAATTTGTTCTTGGGAAAAATAATCATACTAAACCACAAAAAAGGAGAAAGCTAGGCTTTCATAGTATGATGAGGAGGCTGAGGAGAACTGGGAGGGGTAGTAATAGACTTAAAACCAGACTGAAGTAATCTGAAGACTGTTTGGGTTTTTTTTTTCCCCTCCTCCCAGCTTTTCTTCATCTGTTCATAGTTGTGTGAAAACGTTGTTTCTACAAGGGAATTCCAGGAGCATGGCTGTTGACAGAGTTGCCCCAGGGGTGTCCCAGCCAGCTGATGCGAGATGCTAAGAGGATCTTCTGTAGAGTCTGGGACAGGTGTCAGTTCAGGAGAGCATTTGAGAAAAGGCATCCTATTCAGCCTTGCCATTAAACAGGCACTTGTATCTCTGTAATTTTAATATGAAAATAAGCATGTTCTTGTGTGCTTTATAGCCTAGAGCCCACTCTGTCGTAGAACTGTATGTTATTGCCCCATATTAATTTCTAAAATACATTTTTTGCTGTATGGACTGACTGAAGAAATGTTTCAAGTTCTAAAATCTCATGGGAAATGCTGGAATTTGTTAGAGGGCTATGAATTCTTCCCTTAGCAGTGACATGAAATTCACATGCCTAAGCGCGCAAAACAGATGATATTATTCCCATTTTTGTAAAAACAGACAATAAAATCCTCACTCTACAGCAAAGACAAAGAGTGTGTCATGAATGGAGCAGAAGTTATTACAAGGGAAATAACATGTGATGAAATGTAGGACGGTTGTCACACATGCTGTATGTTAAGGGAGAGAAAGGTTTTTGAGACATCCTTTCCAGTGTCTGAGCGCCTCTCTGAAATTAAGCATCCTTTAAATACAGGTATTTTGCTGAGAGTATTAATGTGTTGTAAAATTACTGGATTACTGAGTTGGTAGTGTACAGTGTTACATGAGACAAGTGGAGTGTTAATAAAAGGAATGGAGGAATATTTTAGACTTCAAAGGAAGCAGAGAAAAATGAAGTGTGAAGATAAATATTGCTCCTACAATCAAAGTTGAAAAGCGAGCTTTAAGTTACCCCCCCAACCCCTCCCCAAGAGCCGGTTAATTTTTAGATTAAAATGAAGTAGCATTCTGATACAATGATGTCTGTCTGGAAGGAAACCAAGTACAGAGCTTTCCTTAGGGCAGTGGTCTTCTGAAGTTCTGCCTCTTGTGACTGTATGTCCATGAAATCTCCTTGCCTTTCATTTTCCTCCACTACCTATGTGTGGGTGAGGGAAGGTGCACTAAGCCTTTGACTAAATTGAATTTAGCATATAATTACTAGCATGAGAGCTGGCAATTACAGATGTCAATGAATGGGATGTATTAAATGTCAGACAGCTGCAGAGATCCTTGGAAATCTACCTTTGTTTCTTTTCAACTAAATAAATACCCCACCTGCCAGGTAGTAGTCAGGCAATTCACAAGTTCTGTAATTATTATCTGTCTTTGAGCTTGGTATCTTTGACATCTAAAAATTTTCCCTATGCTGGTGGACAGCCAGTTCTTCACTGTTTAGTATTACATGAGGACAACATGGCCTGTATAGTTTGCGCAGTTCTTCTGAAGGACAAGACAACTAGAAAGAAAAGTGAATTTTCTGGCTGTGATGCAGTAAGCAGTTGGACACAGTGGAAGGGCAGGGACCTTGCTGACTCCATGTGAGTAACTGCCTGCACTGACAGCTGTACATAGCCATGTTTACATTGGGGAAGAAATGTTGAAGTCTTCTGTTATCATTTAAGGTAAAACATTGGGTAGTATCAATGAGGAACTGGTGTGTTTGGCAGTTCAAAAGACTGTGGTCCTTCAGAGAGTGGTGTTTCATGTGGCGGCTCAGCCAGTGGGAGAGGAATTGAAAGAATCTCGGAGTTTCACAGGAGTTGGCGTGTCTGTTGTTGGAGTTAGTGCATCGAGTGAGGAATGGGTCCATTGAAGTCAACGGAGTTGACTCAGTTGAAATTGTCAACTTTAAAGTGCTCTGAGACTTCTCACCATACTTACGTAGCTCTGGATGGAAGAGGAACAGACAGACAGTGGGAGGAAGAGATGTTTGCAGGAAATTAGAACTAATTGAAAAAAGGAAGAATAATCTCCTTTCCAGGTTTTAAGAAGTTCCTGCTTTTTTTTTTTTTTTTTTTGTTTATTCAAATCTGAAGGTGTGTGGACATACCACTGCATGGAGCCTTTTAGGTTTAACTGTGTTATGCTAGCCAATTTATGTTCTCAGAGTTTAAATGTAATTTTGGCTCACAACCAAAGCCCTATCTTTATTCTCATATCACAGCAGATGGACAAAGCTACAGAAATATTTTGCAAACAAATAAGTAAAACGCAGGGAGCAAATGTTTGCATGAAGCAATGTGGAGAAGCTATGCTTGTTTTGTCAGCTTTTATTAAAAATCTAGCATCTTCAAATTGTTGTAAATTCAAGAAGTTAATAAATAGTAAATTTTCAAAACTCAGTCTCAGTTGCTATCTGTCTGTTACTGAATATTTCCATTTAGACTTAGATCTGATAGAATTGCCAGCAGGCACTAATAGTCCCTGTTCTGTTTCGATACAGGAAAACGTCATCCAACCTTGTGCACAAAGGTACAGAGAACAGCTAGGCCTTTTTAATTGACAGTTACTGGGCACTGGCCATCTAACTGCATTTTTTGCTTTTCAGAATCTCCACTATCTAGTGGCAAGGAAGAATTAGCAGCAAAAAGGAGCACGCATGCCTCCAGTTACTCCACTTACAAATGTGAAAAATAGTTTCTTAGTACCTTCCATGGACAAGCTAGATGCATCTTATTTCTCCCTTTAGTTTATTCTTC
Source organism: Falco biarmicus (assembly GCF_023638135.1). NCBI lineage: Eukaryota > Metazoa > Chordata > Aves > Falconiformes > Falconidae > Falco > Falco biarmicus. The sequence goes on from NC_079290.1 coordinate 70,459,720, forward strand.
ATAAAGAGATACAGTAGTTAGGTTAACTTTTACTACTAAGAAATCTTTTTCTTTTATTTTTTGTTAGGAATTACACTTTGAGATTCATGCCTATACCGATGAATGATGCTTCCCAAGCGCTTAAAACAAACCCTGAGAAAACAGAAGAGGCACTGCAAAAGGTATTGCATATACCACAAACGTACAGAATTAAAACCACTAAAAATAAAGTAATAATTTTAAGCGGCTGTTACTTCATGCTTGCCTGAGTAAGAATTCTAGGTTAGATTCTTTGATTTTTTGATTTGCATGGGCATATACGTAGTAATCAAGTGCTGCAAGAACATGTAGGGAGTTTTATTCCAAAGAATGGTTGGAGTGAAGGCTGATGGAATGCAATAGTGTAGTATCAAAAAGTCGTAACTAAGTAAGTGCAAACTAGACCTTGTATTGCTGTATACCTAACTATGATAGGGAGAGTTAGAAACTGGCATGTTTATTGCATATGTGCTTGTGGCTATTTCCATGTGCATAGAATTATGGGTACGTATTTTTTATTTTGGCATAAAAAGTGCAGTCAGTGCTGTACAAGACAAAGGATGCGCTTTAATTTGAGGGAGGATAAAAACATTTAGTGCCTGTGTTTTATATTGTACATATAAAAGTCACACACTATGTTGCCCTAGATAAACAACTGCACCAACTTGTTCTTTTGGGTGAAGAGGTGTTGACAGTATCTGTAGCAGTTCCACTTGCATGACTTATAAAATTCCCAGCTGACTTTTAATATATTAAATCTTGCGAGCTCCAAATGAGCCTCCCGCTCAATCAGAAAGCATACAGTTCACATTTTTTTAATGAGTAGTTTTCCTTCAGCCAGGGTAGGGTCATAAAAAACTTATAAATAGTTCTTACAGATAACTGTGATTTAAAAAGCAAATGTCTATGATCCTGATTAGTAAAGGAATTTTCAGTAAAGTGGTTCTCACAGGGAAAAGTGCTGGTAGTTAGCACCTTTCTCTTTGATGCATGAAAAAGATCTAAATTCTGCTTTAAAAATCTGAATTGTGGGCATGGATGTTTTTCTTACATTTAATATAATTGTAGATAGATTCACGTCTAGAATGAGGATGCATCTCTGAAAAAAATATCGTGAAGCTTCTGGCCATGGGGATTTAAATTCTACGTGTTAATTAGCCATTAGGTACAAAGAGCATTTTCTTTAATTCATTTCAGTGTTGCTAAAACTTTTTGGCTCTGAGTTTGTTTTAACATGTGTGGTTCAGACTTCCTTTACACAACACGAGTTAAGTTCTCTCCAAAAAAAGGTAACAGTCTTGGGAGTGGTGCTGTGAATGCAGCCAATTCCACGCATGCAGGAATGTCTGGCCGCATGGACTGAGCTGTCATGCCTGGTGCAGGGACACCTGAACTGACTAACGTCTCAGGAGGGTCTGTAAGCATCAGTAGACCACAGCTTAAATACAATGAGCGTGCTCCTGGCCCTGGTCCAGCACCAGATGGACATAATATACTTCCCAAGCTCCGGTATCTCTGCAGCACACAATGTGGGCAAACTGGATAAACCGTGCATTACTGTGGGGCATGGCTGGACTGTTGCCACTCTTGCTGCTGATGCAGGTTTAGAGGTAACTATCCCTCTTAGTCTCTGCTTCACAATATGCTGGCTCTTCACCCAATGTTTTACCCTCTCTTCCTTTTAGATGAGGTACATCACCTTTGATGAACCGTAAACAGTTTGCTAGCATGTTTTTTTGACAGAAGTTTAATGGAGCCAGGTTAGGGGGTTATGTTGCATGCCATTAAGCTGGCTGATGGTGTGTGTTGACTGCTGGTGACAGTTGTGGTAGGTTGTGACCAGCAGCTGTGAGTAGGAATCATTTTCAAATCATGTCTTTGAAGAGCACTTATGTACTACTTAGACTTAAGTCTAACTTCTGAACTGAGCCTTCTGTATCAGTTAGGCACTTTTAGATATTTTATCTTGCCTCCAGCCCATACTGCTATTTAAATCTGTGTCTTTGCAGTGGGCTGAATGCATCTGAAAGTAATAAACTGACTACCTTGTGTCATCGTGGTCTCTACAACAACACTTTTATGGATAGAGTCCCCTCAAATGTTTCTCAAACCTGGATCTGTAACTTACGAAACTGTTCAAAATAAAAGACTAATTCAGAAAACACTGGCAAAATCACAGTGTTTAACAATGTTTCATTAGTCCGTGAATGAACAACTCTTTGCCAACGTGATTATTAAGCAGCGAGACACACAGAATAAGGTTTGCAGATAACAAATACTCAGGCAGTTTTTTCCTGTCAGTCCACGTTTCTGATACAGCGGCAAAATCAAAAGCACATTACAATGGGGACAGTCAAATCAGCTTCCTAATATCTTTTTCTTTTTTAGATAGAAAACTACTTGCTTCGTAACCACGAGACCAGAAAGTACCTACAGGAGCAAGCATACCGGCTGCAGCAAGGCATTGTCACTAGTACCACTCAGCAGGTGAGAACTTGTTCCTTACTGGTACTTACTTGGTGTATAAAATCTGTCTGGGGATAGAGTTCTCTCTCATTCTGTCGGACTAGCTTAAAGCAAGATGTGCCTCCTGGGTGACACTTCATTTCCCAAGAATAATTATCAATGATAATATTTTTGGAAGGAAAAATACCTTTTGTGAGAGACAGGGCTAATGTATAGTAGTACTGTGTAGAGAAAGACCTGAGCTGTTTTGGAGTGAGCCACTGCTGGAACCAGGAACGGTTTGGTTCATTTACGCTTGAGAGTCTGACTTTTCAGCAGACTGTCATCAGTGTGACAAGCATCATCATAAGGTGATTCACCAGAGTTGGTGTCGGAGTTGGTTCCAGTCTCTGCCTGGTACTGAGCAACCATGTAGTACCACCAGAGTAAGCAGGCTTGGAGAGTAACTCATAGTCTACCTTACATCTTCAGAACTATGGGTATCATGGAAAGCTACCCTCCTTTGCTCCCTCCTCCCTCTAAGCAAAGAAGTCTTCTGTACTGTGTAGTCTGGACAGCTGAAAAGGCTCTCTGTCTAACACAGCCCAAAATACTGCTTGAAGCTGGTAAGCTTTTGTGTTTTGTCAACCACTACCAGGTTTCCTAAATGCCATGTGTTATCTGTTTTTTTCGTCCTTTCTCTTGAGAGGACTACAAATGTTTTCTGTGGTACCTTACAGTTCTCTCTCTTCTAGTGCATTTCTTGCAGTACCCCTCAGGGCTGTTTTCAGCTCTAGTACACCAGTGAAGCAAGGTGGTATAAGAATAAAACTTGTCATGGCTTTCCTTTTAAATTTACTTCCATGTTTGTTCACACCAGATGTGTTCCCATGCAAATAGGAGACTCCAGCAAACAGGAGAGGAATATCTCTTCTGCTCTTCAGCTGAGTCAATGAAATTTCTGTGTTCTCTGCTTTACTTTTTTTTGGTGAATCTTAATTCAAAGTGGCCTTTTTCTACCTGTGTTATTAAAATTTAATGGGACAAAGTTTTACTACTAGAACCTGAAATTGTGCTTTAACCTCTTGATAGAGAAGATGGTAAGTGGGAGATGTACAGGCACTAAAACCTGCAAGAGCAGTATCACTTTATTTTAGTAATTTATCTGTTCCAATGCCCCAAGTTAATAATCTCCATATGAATTAAGTTCAGATCTTTTTATAGCTTGGTGATTTCAGCTGTGCTTTCCTCAGTAACCACACGCACATATCAGCTTTCAGTAAATGTAATTTATTGTTGTTTTGAAAGTAGAGTAAGATTACTAATTTCTATATTAAATTGTGTACAATAAGGATGGATTTTAAAAACAGTTTTTAAAGAGCTGGAAAAGATTCTTTAGTTAGTATGGTGGAATTGCATTATTATTCCCAGAGTGGGGGGTGGGTTTTTTTTGGTCCAGATGCCCCAATGAGACTTTCCACTGTCTAATAATTAATTAGCTTTTTGTACTTATACAAAAAACCTCACACCCAAAAGCCTTTAAAGAGGAAGAGTCATGTGGAGCAGAAAAGGAACATGCTGTGAAATCATTTGTTCTCGTTGCTAATGATATAAGATGCTAGAACTCTAGACTTTGTATGATGATATGTGCATTCAGATGTTGTTTCAAAATGTCAAATAACCAGTTCTATTGAATGCTATGTGGGCTAATAAAGACTTTTAACTATTGTATCTCCCTGCCCCATGTATCTTAATCAGAACTGACTATATATCGGGCATATGTCAGTTTGTCTTGTAAGGATACGTACATACCACCTGCCCTGTATTTGCAGCGTGTTGAATGAATTGTGTTGCAGATACAGATTAAGTTCAATTTCTCCCACTGTGAAAGGACTGATGGAAACTTCTACTTTGGTACTTATAGTTCCCTTGCAACTAGGAATATTTACATTTTGAAAGAGTACCCCAGAAGCCTGCACAATTGCATTTTGCTTACACATGAGAAATCTCTGTTGGTGTTGCTGAATGAATAGTGACAGAGCTCTCTCTTACTGTCTGAACTTTGTAACAATTGAGGGATGTTCAAAGCTAAGTGTTAGGTATATCGATAATGTTTTCAGCATTAAACTTGCTCCAAAAAACAGAACAACACTTGAGGCTCTGTAACTTACTGGTTATTTGCAGTTATCCTGCAGGAAATTGTGGTGGAAATATTCCAAAGCATTTAGATTTTTTTATGTTAAAGCTTTATTTATTTTTCCAACGTTTAATTGTCTTTATGAGATACAACGCTTTCCCTCAGTAGCATGGACATACTTCCAAGCTCTGATTATGCATTTTCAGATCACTACAAATCTCATTGTTCTGCTATTGGTTTCCTACCTAGACTGAATTCAGTTTGTGTTTGACCAGCCTTCTGATGTTTTATCTTTTCTATTTCTTTTGTTCAAGTAGATGATTGACAGAATATGTGTAAAAGTGCAAGATCATCTCAATTCTTTAAGAAATTGTGGTGTGGATGCTGTACAGGAAGATGTCAAATCTGCAGAACGGCTTATGCGGGATGCTAAGAACTCGAAAACAGTAAGTCTTTCCCGGCATACTGGTAATACTGAGAGCAGTTCAATGTGTACTTTAAGCTTTTCTCTTTTTGGGGAGTCAAAATAACAGTGTGTTTCAAAAGTATTTTCTTCAGATGATCAGCTTCAGGTAGTACTTAAAGTGACTAATCATGATTTATAAAGACTTGGATTTAGCAGAGAGGCTTCCTACTATTTGTCCAGATTTGAAGACGGGTAGTGATGAGCCTACTTGCCAAAGATATTCTTTCTGTCTTACAGCTCTTACCAAATCTTTATCACCTCGGTGGAGCTTCTTGGGCAGGAGCAAATGGTTCGCTGTCCAATCCAATCCAAGAGACACTTGAATCCATGGCTGGAGAAGTCACAAGGGTTGTGGATGAGCAACTTAAGGTCTGTGGATGGATGTGTTACCATCTCTCACATGCAGAAATAACTAAATCTGCGATCTTCTGTGCTAGATGCAGATGTGCCACACTTCTATGTTTTTTTCTTTACTTACACTTTTAAGCATATTTGTGCATAAGCTATCTTTTCATTGTCAGCTTAACTTTGTACTTTATTACCTGGATACTTGCCTGGTTGGAATGAAAAAAAATTGCTGTAGCGTTTGCAGTGGGCAGAAGGAGCATACACTGTTTGTCATCTTACTTTATCTTCTAGAAGAGGAAGACTTACCAATTGCTCCTTAGGCCGTTGTTAAAGGTATCTCTCAAACACCTTAAAAAGTCTCATGCTCTGCAGAAAAGTACTCACTAGTTAAGTTATCCCACTGGAGTGAAAGCTGCTTTTCTATAGACTCCACTGGAGAATTTTTTTCCCAGTGACCATTTTTGAACCTGGCACAGAATTTTCACTTTAACTGTTTGGCTTAGGTAAGTTGTATATGTTGAGAGTGCCCCAAGAACTAGTACAGGCAGCTTTACAGGAAATCTTTTCCCAAGTTGCCTGTCAAACCTCAGTTCTTGAAATAGATGACATTGGTCTGTAAATCTTCTCACCTGTGTGTTCAGCCAGCTTTTGCTCAGAAACTTCTACCTTCAATTATGTTAGATCTTACTATATAATAAACAAGGAAGAGTCATCCGTACAGCATGTGCAAAGGTATCAGTCCAGGAAGAAGTCAAGGTGGGGAAACATTTGCAACTGTTGGGATCTGTGTGGAAGCCAATAAATTTAGAATATGGTTCTGAGGCAATGCAGATCAATTTAAGTTGATAATTAAACTATCTTGCTTGTGTTTTCCTGTATTTAAATTTATCAAGTAATCTGAAAGTAAAGGTTGAACTCTTGGTTGAAACAACATGAAAATACTTCAGTTAGTGGGAATATAATGAAGAACAATAATAATACCACACTACTAATTACTGGTTTGAAATTAAAAAGTTAATGAGGAGGAAAATGGTGCTGAATTTTTAAGATTTTACTCCCTCATTATGTGACATAAGGTAAAGATTCATTATCTCTTCTTTAATTTCTGCAGACATGAAAGTGATTTATCCACAAGATTCTTCCCAGTGGAGCTTCTAGGCTATTATTGGGATGGGAATAGTCAGGTCAGCCCTTTGTGCAGGGCTCATGCACTTAAATAAGTCCTGCGCATTTTGGAGAGCTTATAGAAGTGGGGGTGGGGGAGTGGAAAGCCTCTTCGGCATTTGGAATGTCATTCATAGTTCCTGGCATAAGACTGAGTTAATGGGTCTTTCATTTATGCTTTTACTCATTTACAGCAAAAGGCACTTTAGCTCTACCATTCTAACTTTTACATTTGATTTGTGTGGTGTTAAAGTTTAAGTGCCTTACAAGAAACTATAAAGTCAAAATGCTCTTTGTGTATTGTATCACTCGTTGTTATTAATTTTACACTCAAGTCTGAGAGGTTTTCCTTTGAGTTCTGTGGTGGCGTACTTTGCATGGAGGAGAAAATGTTGGACACGGATTAGGATTTTTTTTCACTTCATTAGGTCAGTTCAGAACATTATATGCAGTTTATTATTTATGAATATAGATAAGTTCTGTAAGTACAGTTCATTTTGTAATTGCTGGAAAAACATCCTATGTGCTCTAAGTGGAGTTTTGATTTTTAGCTTCCATAGCAACCAGAGCCCGATTCTAGAAAGTACTTGGAAATTGGGTAAAGACAGTGAACACTCTTCAGGCAAATAAGAGATTTTTTTTTTTTTAAGGTTGGTTTTTTGTTTTTTTGTTTTTTTGTTTTTTTTTTTTGTAACTTCAAAATAGCGAAGGGAGGTGGGGAGAAAGGAGTTAGAATAGGGAAGAGCAACATCTTGGAGTGAGTTGAGTTGGCCGAAGGAGAAATTATAGCAAGGCCCTTGCATTTCTCTTGTCCTGGTGGTGTCACTGCATACACAGAACCTGGAGATGCTTTATTCAGTTGGCAAAGGCCCAAGAGAAAATAGTAAGCCAGATAAATGGTGCTTAGGCAAGAAAAGATTGTTTTGTAAGGACAGGAGTGCTTGAACTATTCCTTCTAATTTCCGTCCTAGTGCAAAGGGCTTGCTGGCTCAGTCACCTGTTCCATTTTTTTCTTTAGATATCATCATCCTCCAGTCCTTTTCCTCACTGTGTCTTTCTCCTAAATGTTAAGTCAGTAATTATGGGGAGGACTTTGTTCTCTTCTTTCTGCATGCCTGCTGACTGGCATTTGTGGCTTTGTGACTGAAACATTTGCCTCTCCACAGTCAATATCTGTAGCTATGAGTTTCCATTCCTGAAAGATGGAAGCAGGGGGCAGGGAAAGATTTCTGTAGATACAATAATAGTCAATGTGAAACCAACAGCTAAAATCCACCGCTGAAGAAACTATATTCAGTTGTGCACTTAAGAGATTCAAACTCTATTCAACTTCTAAATCGCACATTCTCTTGAGTATTTTGAGTAAAAATTAATTTGAAAATTCTCAGGCAAGGTCTTTAGTCTTTCCTTTTACTTCCCACTGACACCTTCACACAGCATGTCTTCACAAAATCCATTTTGAAAGACCATGCTTAGACTGCAACTGCAATTCAACATAGCAAATCTTTATAACTTCTATGATTGTGATAGATCAGTAACTCCTGGGGAAGTTGAGTGTGATTTTTCAAGTTAGACTAGACAGTTGCACCAGTGAATAAATGCCATGGAGAAAAAATGGATGTGTCAGAAATTCTGATTAGTAGTTTACCTGGCTCAGTTGTCTCTGCCATTGAAGTTCTTTATCCTCCATGTGGCTATGGCAGCAGGGGCTTGAAAAGCTCTTCATTAGTGTTACGGCCCCAGAATCTGCTGTGGGATTGAAGGAGGGAGTGCAGGAGGAGTCCTTAAAATGCAGAAAGCATGGGAACCCAGAAACGAGCTCCATATTGGCTGTATTGGCAGTTGTCCCTTATACCTGTAAATAAATGTTGTAAAGATCAGACTTCCCTGTATGCTGCGGCTACTTCATGCTGCTGTGTTGTCCTCGTGAATCTACACTTAAAAAATCAGTCAGTTAAGAGCTACAGACTGAAAGATGCTGCTTTGAATCATTAAAATTATTATGCAGTAATGGTGGTTTTGTTTCTTACTCAGTATCTACATATGAAAATTGCCAGTTACGGTAGGGCTATGCAAAGAGAAAAAAGCTCTGATAAGGGGAGTTCAGCCTGAGGTCACTTACCAGTGAACTGAGATAGAGAAGAAAAAGGAAATTGATAGAGTTTTCAAGGGGTGTAGTTCATTATTTGTGTACTATTACAAGTACCGAGGTTAGTGCTAGGCTTACTTACTATACCGTTCCAGTGAAACTATGATTTTGTTTCTTTTTATATTTAAGTACCTTTTTCTGTTTGGTTGTAACCTTCAGTCTCGCTGGAGATGACTTGGCCCATTTCAGTAAACTGGACTCTGTCCTGTTCCTCTCTTCTTTCCATCTTCCTTCGGACCTTAAAAAACTGCTCAAAAGCTGCAGGTGACATGGCATACGTTGAAAGATCTGATTTCTTCTAATAGTTGCTGCTTGTCCCGCTTGTTTAGAGGATTCAAAGTTGAAAAAATGGGTCTTGCACATATGCTGAAGCATGAGCCAAGGACAGTGGCTTTATTTTCCCTGACACTTTGGAAGCATCATAGCCTGAGGAGACCCCATGGTCACTGGAGCGCAGCAGCGAGACAGCTTCAGTGTGCAGAGGCACCAGCTGCTGGAGAGAATCATCTCCTTTCCTAAGTAGCACTTCATGCTGGGAATGGGCGTAGAGAGTTTGTTTTCAAATCCTGTGCTGATGAGGCTTGACCTCTTGCAGTCTCTGAAACAAGCTAATTGAAGGTTGAAAGCCTTCTGAAGATACCTAAAATAGATTTCTGGAGTCACGGGGACTGGAGGGTGGAGTAAGGTGGATATAGAAGAGAATTTGAACAAAGAACATTTCCAGTCTTGTCAGCAAATACTCCTTTGTGTTCACAAATAAATCTGTTTTACTGTACACAGGGTACATATCAGCCTGTAGATGAAACAATATGAATTTAAAATGTAGTTTTCCAGATGACCAGCTAACTGTTTTATACCTTCCATGGTCCTACGTAATCTTTTTCGGTATGAAAAATAAAAGCAATTAGAGGAAAAATGTTTCGGTGGTATAGGGCACTAGTAGTGTTTCTATGTCTCATTTGGATCCTTATGTGTGTACATTAGAGCTTTCCTGCACCTTTTGTGACACAAGCTCGTACAAGGATGACTGTGTGGGGGACTGTGAGCCCTCACCTGCGCCTGTAGTGTGAGGGTTCTTCAGCCTTCTAGTCAGAGCTGGGCTTTGCAAAAGAAACCAGTAGGTGATAAAATGGGATTTAAACCAGTGTTACCTTTTGTCACAGACACAGGTAGGAGGTAAATCTAATGCAGTTGAAAGGGGCTCCATAACATAACTCCGTAGCATTGAGGTATATATGAAAGATTTTTCCAAGAGAAAGTCTAAGAGGGAAGGAGTTGACTTCATACCTTCAGCAGAGGAGACTTGTTTTAAGGAAAGGGAAGTTGAGGGGCTTGGGGGGTTACATGGTCCTGTTTCTGGAGCGTGCATGCTTTTCTTCTGTCCTGGTTTAGGGTTTTGACCAGTCATTAAAGAAGAATAAAAATTGTTGACTGCACCTAAGATTCACTACGGGCTTCCATGTATGTAAATGAGATCCATATATTAAAGATTTGTATGCCCACAGCGAATCACACTTGTAGCTACTTCTTAGTAGGCTGGTGTATTCCAGCTCTTTACAGCTTGCCGAATTCTGATGAGTTTCCTTTCTTCATATACTGATGCCTGTTACGAATTGGCAGGTCTGGAGCACTGATGAAAACCGCTGATTCGGGGCACAGTTTAGAGTGAAGGCAGCCATAGCAGGGCATGCGCTGCTTCTGCAGCGTGCAGAGGCAGCAGTGGTGGGTGCGCAAGGGAAGCTAACTTACTGTTTTGACAGTTAAACAGAGATGTAAATGTTTCATATTTGAAAAGGCAAACAAGAATAGTGATGGGTCATCTTCAAAACAAGTATGTTGTTCCCTCTTAGCTTTATTTTGTATAATACCTTTTATATTGCAGCTGGATTGCAAAATGGATTGGAAATTAGGAAGAAAAAAATGTAAAAATTCCAAGTCTAAAAATGTCATAGTGCTATGTACCAAAATAATGCTGTGATCTTCTAGCTAATGAAAATCTCAGTACCTGGTGTTACCTTTTGCTTGCTGTGCTGCAGACACTCCTTGAGTCTATGGTGGATGCAGCAGAAAACCTTTGCCCAAATGTGATGAAGAAGGCTCACATCCGTGAAGACCTGATTGAGGCTAGCACTGAGAAGATTTCCATCCCACGCACTTTTGTGAAAAATGTCCTCTTGGAGCAATCTGGAATTGATATCCTCAATAAAATTAGGTACTTTAAAAGACTAATCTAAAAAAATTAGTTATAGAATTTAGATTTTGGGTTGCATTTATGTGTGTTTGTGTAGTAGAAGATTTTTTGAATGCTTTTGTGAGTCACAAGAAACTATATTTAAAGGAATTCAAAGAGCAGGAAATTGCCCTACAGGTCTGGTGAACTTAGTTCAGGAGATTCAAATATTTGAAATCTCCAGGGATGTTAACTTCATGGTTAATGCATGTACTTCTGTTTTATTTAGTACGAGTTTTGGTTTATGGTACGCAAATAACATTTTCATGACTCCTACAGATTTTGCTAAACCTATTTATGTTCTCAGGTAACACTGAATTACTGTAATAGAAGGAAATTGCACTTACTTGCCTTGAGCATTAGCAGTGCTTTGTCTGTTGCTGCATTTGGTCTTGTCCTGTAGCTGTAGCAGTCACTTTAAAACTTTTTGTTTGTATGGGAGTTGTGCACAGCAGGCAGACATACTTAAAAAATGGAAACCTGGATATTCAAACCACAAACCTGGAGCAGAAACAGTTACCCTAAACAGCTCTTCACTCTTTAAAAAAACAGAAAGGGAAAAGAAAGAGGCTTTTACCTGACCTTTTACTGCATCTTTTTTTTTCACATTAAATATATACCAGAGAATATATTTATGCAGTTTAATGTACTTTCCCTGTGCTTAAACCTTTGCAGTTGCTATCATTTGGCTAAGGAATCCTTTCTGCTTGATGGAAAAGCATGTAATTTTGCATTGTGATGCTGCTATCTTTGCAGAAGAAGAAAACAGTAAGACTTAGAAATCAGTTTTGCAGAGTGCAGCAAAATTGGTAAGAAAAGGTGTTAAAGAGTTCAGCTATGCCCTCGGAGTTTTTAAAATGGTTCAGGGAGTGAGTTTTCTTTGCTTCAGTTCTATCAAACAGATCTTGACCCTGAGACAATAAGAGTGTTCCTTCCACCTGTAAAAGCTGCAACTGTCAACAGGGTGAGGGTGCCACACTGTCACCCTTCATGTCTTATATTGTTTGAAATTAGTATGTAAGTAACTGAGGGAAATCCCTTCACTCTCATTCTCTTCCCACCATGTCTTGGCCACCGTTTTACCTCCCTATGAATTGCATTGCCTTTCCAAGAAGTTCCTTACTTTTTTTCCACAGGCTTTCTGCAGCAGTAACCCCAGCCCCAGGTAGAAATAGCTTTGTTAATCCAATGCAACTCCATCCACACACAAACACCTCGAAACAAAATCACGTTGCTTGCTGGCAAGGGTCAGTTGTAGCAGTTGTCTTTGAAACTGTAGAGGCAGGAGAGATGGAGCTTTGGGCTGCAGCTCAGGCGTATGTGCTTGTCATCTGCAAATCATCTGCCCTCCATAGCCTGAGCCATTTGTCCTGTGGCCAAAGACCCCAAGGGAGCAATTCAAAGTACACGATTCCTTGATAGGAAATAACCAGTGAACCCTCAGTTCAGTGTACAGGGTGTGTTGGTGTTCTGTGTGCATCTGTGTAATGAGAATGGCTGACGTGAAGTTCTTGAGACAAAAAGTGGCTACCTAGAGCAAAAAGAGGAAGCAAAGTTGTTTTGGCAAAGACTGGAGAAGCAGCACTGCATGGCTGGCTGTCCTTCAGCTGGCAGACAAACAGGAGGGAATTAAGGAAACGAGTGGCATGTAGTTGTTCAGTGCAGTAGTGCTAAAGGGACAGCACTGTCCCCCTGTCCTAATCCCATTCATCTGAGATGAGTGTTTCTCTGACTTCAGTGGTGGAGTGTTCCCCGCCAAGTTTCACATGTGGTTTTTATTCAGATTTCTTACCCAGATGTTTTCATTTCAGGTCTTAGAAAAATGTTAGAAGCAGGTTAAATATGGTACAGAGGCTCTTGTGTTTATTGTGTGATTCATGAGTTTATTTCAGAAACCCGCAGTCATGTATCCTGACACGCTCAAATGTTTTACTTCAAATAAAGTGATAGCACTGTGGATAATAGTTACACTGTTGAATGTGTAATAAAGACAAAATTCTCCTGCATGAATTAAAAATTTCTCTGTCTCATTTTTAATCCTCACACAGTGAAGTAAAGCTGACAGTAGCTTCTTTCCTGTCTGACCGAGTTGTAGATGAAATCCTAGATGCACTTTCCCATTGTCATCACAAACTGGTGAGTATTTGCCTGACTGATACTTGAATATGCTGGGCATCTTAACAACGCCATTTACTTCGGTTTCTCCTTAGCACAGCTTGATTTTGAAATTGCTTTTATTTTCATTGGCATCATTGACATAATTTGAAATATGATCATGGGATTCTTGCCTCTATGTTTTAAGGAAGGTGCAACCTTAGAAGATGTTGCTTTACATTTTTGTCCTATTACCTTTTGCACTATTGTCAGATCTAAAACTAAAAATTCCATCAGGATGCAGCATTGAGTCATTAGTTAAGGACAGTACCAGTACTTGTCCTGATGAGATGGTAAAGGTTGGTAGCTCATGAAATGAGAGGTGAAATTTCATTCTTTAGGGGAGGGACTGCTGAGACCTTGCGCCCAGAAGGGGTAAGTCTTGAGACTGCCTCAGAAATGTAGGTATCAAGTTTGAAGAGAAAAGAGTAGAAACATAGGAAACACTGTTATTTGCAAGTGCTGAGCTGTCAGGAGGCACAGTTAAATAAAGAGCTGTGTATCCATAGAAAAACATTTTTACTTCTAATGCAGTGAGCCTCTTAAGGAGAATCCAGTACTGTTTTTTTAAAGAAGCCAGTGGGTGGTCATTCTCCTGATTGAAATGGCTCTTCATTTCTAATTGAAATTGCTTTGGCTTCAGCTTGCAGCTGTGAATTTTTTCAGATGCTTTTCCCCACAAGATAGGGGAACCATATATGTTTCTCTTTATTTCCTCTCTATAGAAGTTCTCATACACAGAAAAAAAAAAAAATCACTCTCCCCATCCCCACTTTTATTTTCCTTTTAAAATAAATTAAAAGACTGGGTTATTTGAGGGTGTGTCGTCATGATACAGAGCAGCATTGTGTAAAGATACAACCTGTGGTCTCAGGAGCTATGCAGCAGCATCAGCCTGCTGTGTGAGTGGCCACGTTAATTAGCTCCAGCGGGTCCTGGAGCAGGCTCAGCTGGCAGGAGCAGTGGGCTGTCTCTGTCCAGAGGTGTTGCACAACACACTAAGTCATTTTCTCCAGCCTTGTGAGTCACTTCAGGAACAGTCCTCTGCACTTTCTCCAGCTGTTTTAAAAGCCTCTTTTAAAATTATGGTCCCCAGAACCAGACAGACCATTCCAATGCTTTAGCTGTCACTGTATGTGGCACTGAAATTGTTTTTCTCCTCATATTCTTTACTCCTTGTGTTTACATAGCCAAGGAGGTAAGAATTTCTTCCTTTTGATAGTGTTTCAGTTACAGATAATTTTCAGGACTCAGTTTGCTAGATCTCCCTCCCAGTAATGGCTTCTGGACACTTGACACTTGCCGCTTTTCAGGATTGTGTCCATAGCTAATTGCCAGTGCTCTTAGTTCCTAAGGAAAGATAGTATGTACATTTGATTTGAGTTGATTTGTGACCCATTTGGGCCTGCATTAGAAATGTGTCCCTTTCCCTGTTTAACTCTCCTATGTTTCTGTTAGCTGCAGGTTATTTCAGATGGTATATCACTGATGAAAACATTGACGAGTATGGATCTCAAAAAGGCTGGTAGAGGAACTCCCATCTAATTTGTTAGTGTTAATCTTCAACTGACAGCTGCAATCTGAGAGCTGGCAGCTAGCTCTTAATACAGAAAAAGTTAAATGCACTGGTATAGTTCTGTGCCAGCTCCTTAAATTGGAGTGTCATGTACTACTGATTCAGCCACCTACAAGTATCTGTGTATGTTGTATTGACACAGTAGTGTTTGAGGCAAATTTGAAAAATAAACCTTGTTCGACAAGACCTGAGTTTGCCCAATGTGATGATGACTAGCATTAATTATTATTCTAGCCGTTTTAGTGTGATTAAAGATAAATCCATAAAGGTTTCCAGTGACTTTTTTTCTGAAGTAGAAACTAGGCTAAGTGAGCTATAATTGACTCAGGTCATCTGCTTACCCTTTTTGTTCAACAAAACTGCAATCCACTGGTTGTCCGGGGTCATGTGGATGTTAAACGGTGGACTGCAGCTCCTCCCTACCTGCCTCCTTGAAGGCATTTGTGACTAAGTCATTTGGGCTAGCTGATCTTCAAATAGTTGCTTTTAATATATATTATTCAATATTCCCTTTAGTTATCAACAGAACTAGAAAATATTTCATCATTTTCCTGACAACATGAACCTACTCCATTCCAAGTACAATCCAGGGTGGTTTATATAACATTCTCTATGTTCTTAGTAACAGTTTTTGCTATGCAGATCTAGAAATGAATTTTATTATTGTTAAGACTTTTTCCTCTTTGATATTTAAAAAAATATATATCTTATCCCATAGATCTGTCAGTGATGAATTCTTTTCAGTTATGATAACCCCTACCTATTTCTTCAGAGAAACAGAATTGAGGTATTTAAAAAAGTTGTCCTGTGTTTTGAACAGCGAGTGATAACATTTTGGTTATGTAATTATTATGATAGTTGTTCACAGAAATTGTATTTGTCCTTGTTCGGTTTATTTTTTTTTTTTTTTAAAAAAAAGGGTTCAGGTCGAAGCGTCTCTTCCACCTCTTTATTTTCTTTATGATAAAGACAGGACAAATGCTGAGGAACCTCCATAATACTGTTATAACTAAAAAGTAGCATGGCTTTTTATGTGACCTTTTACCTTTTCTTTTTTCATGTTAGACTTTCTCCCTTTTTTCTTAGAATGTGTGATGAAAGGGGTTTTCCATCCAAAAAAAGAGGGTGGGGATGGGGAAACCCAAACACAAACAAACCCTGTGTGAAGATTAACACACACAACTGAGCTTTGCTTTTGTAATTGGTCATCTAGGATCAGTGATCACTTCAGTCATGTAAGCTTTCTGGTTGGGTTTGGTTTGCCTTTTTTTAGCAGTTTGATTGATGTATTCCTGTCTTTATCCTTGACTCCAGGCTGACCATTTGACTAGACGTGGCAAACCGCTTCCACAGCAGGAATCGCTGGAAATTGAGTTAGCTGAAGAAAAACCAACTAAACGCTCTGTCATCACAGTTGAGGAGTTGACAGAGATAGAACGTTTGGAAGACCTGGATACTTGTATGGTAAGACACATTCCTCAGCCCATTTAGTTAAGCATGCAAATAACTGGAAGAAAAATGTTTTTCAAAATGTCATTTGGCAATTTCATGGTATCAGGAAACTGATTAGGAATTGGCTTCTAGGAGAAATAAATCCTAGCTCGAGTTGCATATTGCTGTTCAGCAAAGGAAAAGCTTTTTCCTATTCTTTTCTTCTCCTTTCCTGGTACCTCTTCAAGAGCCTTTCCCTTGCATACATTGCTACAATCAAGCTAATACAATAAACGTCTCTTCCACTGGCCACAGTTGCACAGAGGCTCAGTTGTAGTAATAAATTAGACCATACTGTCCTTTGACAACATGCCGCTTTCTGCCTTTGTCTTCATTCTACTTGACATGGATTCCTCTGAGCCATGACAAAAAAATGCTTCTGCCTGGAAGCGACGTTACTGACCATGGACAGAAGTTTATTTATTTATTTATTTATTTTTTAAATCAGATTTTGAATGTATGGAGGAAGTCTTAAAACCTTGAACTGGGCTGCAGGTGATCCTAGAGGGCAAGCTTCAAACTTAGGAGTATGAGTTTGGGTAAAAATGCTGAACACAAATCATTGTAGTGCCTTGTAAAATTCTGTGTGTGACTTTTTATAATAAAAGATGGCTCTGTGCCATGTCATGATTCTTTACAAGATGTAAATCCACAGAATTACGAATAAATATGTTGCTGTTTTCAACCCCAGATCCCCCTCTGCCCAGCTCAGTCCATTTAGGAACTCTACTGTGGACAGGAATTTGGGGAGTGCTTCTGTATCACAAGTTAGTCGATCTAATAGGTGGTCACTGATGCAAGGGATGGGCTTTCTCCTCTGCCCTCCTGCTTGGCTCTTTGGCAGTGTGCTTTCACAGGAAACTAAACTGGCAGAAAAATTGATTGCATCGTTTTGTAGAAGAGGTTTTGTTGATTCAGCTCCCTGAACAGACTTACTGCAGAGTCAGACAAGTACAGTCAAGAGAAGGGACAGCAGGGTTGCTCCTTTCTGCGGCAGCTATCTGTTGGTCTCACTTAGCTATAAAACAAAAACATACCTTCACTGGAAATAAGAGCTTAAAATAGTTCTCTCTGGCTTCCAAATCTCCTTCACCAGAATTTGGTTTGATGCAATATTTTATCTGAATTTTCTGAACATCACAAATCCCTGTGAGGCATGTGGTGTTGGTGGCATCATCTGGCTCATCACTGGTACTGTGAAGTTCTAGAAGCCTTCCGCAGCCAACATTCAGTAATCATTTTGAGCCCTAAATCTTACAGTAGAGAGACATCCCAGTAAAGTATGTGGCATCTGAACCCTGTACCTGCAAGTTAGTTTTTGTGTGCTGGCATCATATATAGAAACACAAGCTAAGTGCTCGTTTTGACACTGCACCCTCCCCCTTTAAATTTATTCTTGCAGCCTCTTAAGAATAATAATACTGGAAATTTTAAAAATATCTCCTGTCTTCATCTCATATCACCATGGTTATATGAAAGGATCATATCACTGTGCTGTTATCTTTCATTTTGGTCATACTAAAATAACGAAGTGTGATGATGCTTACTCTCCTTGAAAGATGTGTTGGATGCTAACTGTACTTCAGAACTGTTTGTGTCTCTCTTCATTCACCCTCATATTGCACAGAAATTCAGATACCTTTTGTGACCCAGATTCTCATCAATATCTAATTTCTGAAGAGAATGAAGCATCAAATAGATACAAGGCAGTAATTTTAGTCAGAGCTAAAGAATCCATTTATTAAAAGCTATAATCCATTTTTAAGAGCAGCTTTTTGCATCCTGGGTGCAAGTGATATTGGTTGCTGTTGTAAAATATATAGATAAATAGATAGCCCTAAGAGGCTGAATAATACAGGGATTTTTACTGAGCTAGTGTTCTCACTGAGTTTTTTGCAAGTAAAAGCATCTTATGGATTTCTTGCATCTTCTGGGTGGAGTTAGTAACTTAAAAGAGAGCATTTTCCAAGTGATGTATTTTAGCTATGGGAAAGTAGCCAAGAAAACCCATATTTCAGATACTGTCGTGGAAAAATTAACCTGATTTGTGGCAGCTTTGAAGTGTTTTATAGGTATTTGCATGAAAATGAGGAACCTTCTGAAAGGGACGTTATTGAATGCTTTGTAAGCTGGTCAGTGCAGAAAACAGATAAGTTGCTGAAAGGTTTTACTAGAAAGAGAAGCATATGGTTTTATGAACTATAATTATGAACCTAATTTCCTTTGATTATTTTTAATCTAAAATGAGAAATAACTTTTTAGATCCCACTTCCAAAATTACATTAGTCCAGAACACTGTCTTGTTTGGCCATTGGAAATCCCTAAGCATTACAAAGTGTGATGATAAAACAGATCTTAGCCTTGTGAATACATGATGTACCTGGCTGTGTGTTCTGCAAATCTCAAAACTGAAACATTGAGTTGCAGCTTGGTGTTGTGCATGTTTGGGAGCCTAATCTCCTGTTTCCAAAAGAATATGGATGTGCTGAGGGTGATCATGTGGCTGGGATGCCAGGAAAAACTTGCCTATTCAAAGCCCTGTCTATCAGTTTGCTTCAGTTAGTTGTCAAGATGTCTGGGGAAGAAGAGATTTTGGTCTTAGAGGAGAAGCACTGAGCTTGGACCACCATTTTCCAGAAGCTGTTTTTTATCATTTGCAAAACTGGATTAATTTTGCAAACCCCTTACCCTCAGCAAGTCTGCTCTCTTTGTTCTTGTTTTCTTTGGCAAGCCTATCAAGGATAAGTATTCTGGCTGAGGCAATGTACACCATGGCGTGGTGGTGTTATTCACAAGCCTCCCTTGAAGCTGATTTGAACAATGTGGGGAAAAACTGGATCCAGGTTCAGTTTTGACTCTCTGATTACAGATAGTTATATAGCACTGAAGCTAGGTGAATGACTATGTGCGAGGTAGATGTATTTTTTATAAAATGGCTATGAGCGATTTGTTCTTGTGTGTGGACTGAAAGGGGAAGACAGGAAGGTTTATTTACAAAACTTGGACTGGCATGGTAGGGATCTGAAACCCCGCAGTGCTGATGATGGAGCAAACAAACGGGCACTGGTCTGTCTCCCAGCCTGCCTACCTAGGCTCAAGCAAGGTGCAGGGTGGCTGTGGCTGGGAGGGTTTCCCTGCCACGGTAGGGAGCTGCCATCCATCCGCTTTGAAGTTTGATATATATGAACAACGTGGACAAGACAGAATGAAATATCACAAATGGGCCCATGAAATGGGCTGCTGAAAAACAGACTTTTAAATGTTATGTCCAGTACTTTTTTGTTGTGGGAATTAGGACTTACCAAATACCAAACTGTGCAGTGAAATCTTATTAGCTTAAACTTAGGATATGATTCTCACCCAGCTTTTAACAGTGGCCTGAGAGCCCATAACATGAAAGATTTGTCAGTCATACGAGGATTTGCTGGTCTGTTAAATGAGTTCTGACAAACACTGGGAGCATTTGGTCCAGCATAGGGTGTGATTATGGACCCAAAAGCTTCTGATCTGCCTGAGCTGTAGTACAGTAAATTGATATGCTTCCCTAATCTACAGTTGTCTTAGTTGTTTACCTTTAATTAGAGCTGCATTGATGGTAATGTCGTTAGATAAAAGTTGCGTGCAAATAAGATGGAAATAAGAGCCTTTATACAGAAAATTACTTACTGTTCCCAGATTAAAGGAAAAAATTTGGCCTGCTTTTTAAAGCTTAGAATCAGTCATGAATTAATGTCATAAAATAGTACAGTTTTTCTAAATTTTTCTGTACATATATGACAAGTTTGACACATTTTAAACTAATGCATGCATTTAAAAAGTAACTTTAAAGCACCATTTTTTACTGAGATTGAATATAATGTATCTTGTTATGTATGATAGTATAGGTTGAATACTAACTGATTTAATTTTGCATAACGCTTCTAATTGTACTTTATTATTCTTTCATAGCCATTAGTTTTTTGCAGAAATAAGAGATACTAGATAGTGCTCAATTCCCCACCAAAAGGTAATGGAGCATCTTTGTTACATTGTCTTTAATAGTTACATTCCAAAGCTTTTTATTTAGCTATTTGAATGTTAGTTTGGCTTCCAGAATACTAAAAGGAGATCACCATAGTTGAGCCACTATTCAAAGAAAAGTTTTGAGAGAAATAGCTTTTTTATTAGAAATCCATGTACTCATAATCTTTAAACTATCCATTTCAGCAATATAATTTTATTAACGTAGATAGTAACAAGCATGCAGCCAGGATAAGTATGTTTGCAGAGCAAAGCAGAGTTTGTTTGCATTATGAAGAGGTATGATACGGAACTGTTTGAAACATAAAGAAATTGTAGGTTGTAATACACGTGTCTGCTTATAAATCTTCTTCAAAGCATTTCAGTGTAAGATTGAAATGCTTGGATGGTAAATTATATGTTTGCAAAAATGCTTATAGCTAATAGAAAAGGACTGCCTGTGTTGAATACTGAATCTTAGTCATTTCTCATCTATTTCTAATTTTAACCATAGAGATGTTTCTGTGACTTAACGGAGGAAAGTTGTTTTTTTTTTTTAAATAAATAATAAACCCATGAGCAATGTATGAATGTTTTAGTCATTATTGAACAATAGATTTCAGCTATTGTACAGTAGAGAAGAAAATCTGCAGGAATAGCAGAAGACTTGTAGATTGGTGGTATATGTTTTTTTTATATATGATATATATATCAGAATGTACTAACTAGCCATTGTCAAAGCTTTAGCAGATGAGTCCAGTGAAGACTTGGGAACTTGAGTGCCAGAAGACTAGGAGTGTATGGACCCTCAGTGTCTTCAGAGAAAAGGGAGTAATTGCACTCACTGCATGAGAATTAAATTTATTTTTTAAAAAAAGAAAACTCATAAAGCACCACCTGAAAGCTTTTCTCTCCCTACCCCCTCATCCAAAATAAATTAGAATTAAAACAACAGAAATCCCTTTAGTTCCTTTCACTGGAGGAAGGAGAAAGTAATGGTACAGGCTCACGTACATGTGCACTGATACTGTAGGAAGAAAAATTCAAGGAGGAATTCTCTGGTGTGCCCTGACGTACTACAGCATCTGATTCTTGTTCCTCTCTATTTGACTGTGGGGTAGAATTGTCTCAGGCATAGATAGCCAGCATTTTGGATGAAAGATTGAATATCTAGTGCAATAAAACCCCAGTTCTTGCTGGACTCCGTATGTTCTCCTGTGCTATAAATAAAGCTCTAGCTCTATGACTGGCTTAATCTAGCAAAAATCATTGTTCTTGCCGAGAAGAGCATTTCCACTTTCCCCTGTACACAGCTCGCTCTCCTGCCCGCACCCTCACGCTTTTACTGTTCACACAGCCTCACTGCAAACCGGGTGTGAGAATTGATTCAGCTGAAAATTAAGCTTTTTATGGAAGACTTATTTCCCAGGTTAGTTTCCAGACTGACTAGTCCTCTGATTGAGTTCACAAAACAAATCCTAAGCAGCAGGAACAAGCAGGCAGGGATGAGGGCAAAGGCAGCAGCCTGGATGAATGCCGGATTAAATTGATTGTGACACTTCAGTTTCTCTCCTGTATGCATTAGCAGAAACGGGCTTTTGATGTGTAGTAAATACAGCACTGTGGGAAGCTAGGAATTGGCATTATGGTATGCGAGAGTATTCTTGGCTTCTGAAAAGGCTCCATCACAGGCATGTGAGCATATCTACTTCAGTGGGAGTCCAGTAAAACTTCTGACTCACCCTGAACTAGGACAGTTTATGAAAACATCACCAGGAGGGGCACAGCACAGTGCCATCATGCAGTGCTACGGCTGAGAAACTAAGAGACAAAGGGAGCTGGCATGATAGTTTTGCAGAACCTGTGAATATCTTGTTTATTTGCAAGTTCTGCGTTTTATACGTTAGCCTCACCATTATCATTATGATTACATTAATTTTAATTGTGAGTATTTGTTACCTTTCTTTTCCTGGGTTCCTTGATACATATAGTTTTGCAGCATCCTCACTGCCCTTAGAGGTCCTTATTCATGTTTATTCAATGCCTGTTACATGTATAGACTACAGACTTGTTCGGGCTCGTGAGGGATTACATGCTCCCAGCTGAAACACATTAAAAGAAACCTGGCTTTCAATGTATTTTTCCTGGTCTCTGAATGCAAGGAGGTGATGGATAATTGATGTATAGTATGTTTTTTTAAACCAGCTGAGGTTTCTTAATCAGAGTTCAAAGCTGTTTCTCATAATCTAGGGTATGTTATTGGCACAACATGAAGTAAATGAATGTAATAAACTGCTTCTAGTAACAGCACTACATGCTTGGTTAAGAAAAAAACGTAGTGCAAAACTGGAGGCTTTTCTGCTTAGATTAAAACAAGATTTGTGAAGTGCAGCTGCTGGGTATTCTGTTTGCGTGGTGGCATGAGGAGACTGAGACACGGACTCCTGAATCTGACCAGAAGACCCTTTATTAGTCCAAAACCCACGCTTATATATCCTCGTTCACTGTTCATGTGCAACATACTGAAATAGAATTGGTTAATCAATACTGTTCACGCACTTTTTGGCTACATATAATTGGTTAATTACTAAGCTACAAACACACTGAACTTCTTGCATTTTTTTTCTCTCTTCTTTCTTATCTCTGTGAGTTTCATGTTCTCAGCCAGCTGCTGAGACGTTGCATCGTGCATCCGCTCCGGCCTGGCTTCATATCCCGTTTATCTTCCAGGTGTTCAGCCAACCTTATCTTACTTTCTTCTTTAGCCTTCAAGGTCCTTCACAGGCATCACGGCCTCCAGCACTTGCCATAAAGCTCTCTACAGTGGCACTTCTGTATCAGGAGCTTGTCTTGCCATGATATTGGTGCTTTGTTTTGCCTTAATAGACTCAGATTTGTATTGGGGGTGGAGGGGAGGATGTGTAGGTGTGCGTTGACGCAGCAGGCAGCTAAATACCGCACGGCTGCTCACTCACTCCCCTCCAGTGAGATGGGGAAGAGAATCAGAAAAAAGGTAAAACTCATGTGTTGAGAGAAAGACAGTTTAAAAGGACAGAAAAGGAAAGGAAAATAATAATACTGATTAAAAAACTATAAGAAGCAAGTGATGCACAATACGGTTGCCCACCACCTGCTGACCCAATCCCCAGCCAGTCCCCGAGCAGTAGGACCCTTGCAGTTTAAGTCCTCCCAGTTTTATTGTTCATCATGATGTCATGTGGTACGGAATATCCCTTTGGCCAGTTTGTCAGCTGTCCTGGCTGTGTCCCCTCCCAGCTTCTTGCGTACCCCCAGCCTCCTCGCTGGCAGGGCAGTATGAGAAGCTTCAAGAGTCCTTGACTGCTCATCACCAACTAAAACATCAGTGTGTGATCAATGTTATTCTCATCCTAAATCCAAAACACAGCACTGTACCAGCTACTAGGAAGAAAATTAACCCAGCTGAAACCAGGATGGTAATTACATCCTTTGTGGCAGTAGTTGTCTTACGAGTTTCCATCATTTTATATCACATTATGAAAAAGCCACATTGAAAAGACAGTTCTGTAACAAAGCATTCATTGAAACCCTGGTCTCGAGAGTTTAGCTTCCCTAGATTGGTTTTTTGGAGGAAGTTTACTACTAAGAGGTTAGTCTGTGACAGAAAGGAAAGGTCTTGAAAGTGCAGCTCTGCAGTCTATAGGTAGTGCCAGGCCCAGCTTCTCGGTCCCACCATTTGCTGCTCTACTAGCAGGAATGTGCATGCCTAGGCTGCAGGCAGTCACCTTGGCAGGCACTAGCTAGCTGTTGCAAGCTGTAGTCTGCTGGTGGACACCTGTCCACCACTTGGAGAGAGAGATGACTGTCCCTACCTGGGTTTGCTCATCCTGCCAGCCAGCACTCACTCACCCATACAGCCAGCAGCAAGGATCACCCGAGCACTCACCTACCTCAGGTGAAGTTAACAGCTTATGAGGTGAAAGCCCCTTTGCATGGCCTCGATCAGGGGGCACTTGTGTGATCCCTTTTGACAGCAGAGCTGTGGAGTTGGTTGATGTTCAGCACAAATAGATACAGAATTCATCTTTCCACAGCCTCTGTTTGTAAGAACCTGCTCATTATTTCCCACAGCAGATTAGCAAGAGCTCCTTTGGAGGAGTTCTTGCCAAAATCTAGACTCCGTAACCTTTGGCAGAGGGACAACAGCAAACAACATGACAATAGCCTCTAATACTGCTGTTTCTGAAGCACACAACTCTCTGTTGAAGCCGTAATGCTTCTTGATTCAATTAGTAGCTGGCAAGTTGACCTTCTCAAGTGGTTGAGGAGTTTTCTGTATAGGTTGCATGGTCCTTTCTACTGCTTTTTGGTTCTTCCAGCATCTCAAATAAATAACTTGGCACAAGTTACCTATCTGTGTCGTGTGGGGAATCGTGTTTACTTTGATATCTAGAGAGCCTACTGAAAATAGCACATGCACGAGTCTGGCTCACTAAGAGTGCTTCGTGTTTCTCACTTCATCCAGAGGAACAGGAGGCTTGTGATATTTTGCTCTTCAAAATTGATACCTCATATTGCAGGGGTAAAGAATAGTTGCCCACTGGAAGAGGGGAGAGGAAGTCTGAGTTAGGGCAGGGAGTTATAGAGTACCATTAGATTTTGTTATATATTGTTAAGGTTACAATGAGCTGGGTTACTGAAGTCGGAACTTTAAAATAACTAACTCGAATCAAGTGTACATAGTGCCAAAAGGCTAGAAAACAGCTTCTGAGTAATAAGATCTCATTCCTACTACTATCACTGACAACTGCATCACACAATCCTATTCATAAATTTACCAGGCTTCCTCTTAAAACATCCTTCTCTGACTAGAGAACTTAGAGGTGAATAGATTTTTTTTTTTTCTTCTGCTGTTATTCAGGTCAGCTAAAGCCTCATTGCAAAGTCATGGGTGTATCTCTGCAGTCAGGTCTTGCTTCATGTGAGTAAAGATCAAATTACTGTGAATTTTTGAGGTCAATAGTGACAGGACTGGAATATGATCTGAAACCAAAAACACTTAAACTGGTGAAAAAAACCTTCATAAGCAGATCTTAAAGAAAACTTTTTAGTTTTTTAGGAATGAGCAGGATAGAAAGACAAAGTGATTGAAAAGTCAGGGTAGTTTCATTCCAAGCTAATCAGAACCTCTCTTTATCTTGTATGTTTTAGCTATGGGTCATTTCCAATACCACAGTATTTAGATACTCCAGGGGAAGTTTGTTTTCGTACTCTCTGAGAATTGCATAGTCCAGTGCCTTGTTGCCAGTCAGTACTTAATTCCATGCTTGTAGGTGAACAGTCCTGCTTTGCAGGGCAGGCATCTTCCTCTTCTTTCATGTTTTTTCTGTCCTTCCCAGGCTCATGTGCTGCCATGGCCATCTGACCAAGCAACATTAAATCCTGTATCATACTTAAGTGCTGGCATCCCAGAGACCAGCCTTTGAGTTTTGCCATTCTCTCTTGGGTAATTATGATTGACCTTTTCTATCAGTTTGTTTTAGAGAAGAAACTCAAATATACAAGTATTTCTGTTTACCATACAGACTCTTAGAATATTTGTGAGTTGCCTATCAAGATATCTCCTGTTTTTAATGAGCAATATCTTGATATAGTGGTTCCTGACAGGACTTAAAATTCAGAAGGTGGGGGGATGGGGTGGGGTTTAATGTTTAAATTCACAAAGCATGTCTCAAAGTGTCTGAAGGATATAAAGATTTACTGTGCATACTTGAAAGATGTGCGGAAAAAAACATCAACGAGAAAAGAGCAGCAGCTCAAGTATGCCTGGGTTTTCAAGGATAAAACCTCCCACCATAAGTCTGAGCAGAGAGGCTACTAGTCCACTTCCACGTCCAGGGTAAACTGTATCTAATTCACTGTCATGAGTCTCCCTGTAGCATTTCTCCTTTCAAATGTCACTGCTTCAGTGCAAGCAATGCATTGTTGGCCCCCAAAGGGTCTAATGATGGTGCAAAGATGACTGGCATTTTTTGCCTGGATGACTATTTATCTTTTTGGTAGCTGTTCACTTCAGGTTGTCAGAAGGAGGGAGAGATGCAGAATCATAGAACAGAGTCAGAATCATTTAGGTTGGAAAAGACCTTTGAGATCATCAAGTGCAACTATTAACCCAGGGCTGCCAAGTCCATCACTGATCCATGTCCTTCAGCCTACATCTATGTGGTTTTTTTAAACACTTTTAGGGATGGTGATTCCACCTCCCCCAGCAGCTTGTTCTAATGCTTGACCACCCTTTCAGGGAAGAATTTTTTCCTAATATCCAATCTAATCCTTCCCTGGTGCAACTTGAGACCATTTCCTCTTGTCCTGTCGCTTGTTACTGGGAGAAGAGACTGAACCCCCACCTGCCTACACCCTCCTTTCAGGCAGCTGTAGAGAGCAATAAGGTCCCCCCTGAGCTGCCCTTTCTCCAAACTAAACGACCCCAGTTCCCTCAGCTGCTCCTCATGAGACTTGTGCTCCAGACCCTTCACCAGCTTCGCTGCCCTTCTCTGGACACGCTCCGGCACCTCCATGTCCCTCCTGCAGTGAGGGGCCCAGAACTGAACACGGGATTTGAGGTGGGGCCTCACCAGTGCCCAGTACAGGAGGACATTCACTTCCCTTGTCCTGCTGGCCACACTGTTTCAGATACAAGCCAGGATGCTGTTGGCCTTCTTGGCCCCCTGGGCACACTGCTGGCTCGTGTTCAGCCAGCTGTCCACCCCCACCCCCAGGTCCTTTCCCCCCAGGCAGCTTTCCAGGCACCCTTCCCCAAGCCTGTAGCATTGCGTGGAGTTGTTGTGACCCAAGTACAGGACCCAGCACTTCTCCTTGTTGAACCTCACACAACTGGCCTTGGCCCATCGGTCCAGCCTGTCCAGATCCCTCTGCAGACCCTCCTGCCCTCAAGCAGGTCAATGCTCCCCTCCAGCTTGGTGTCGCCTGCAAACTTACTGAGGATGTGCTCAGTCCCCTTATCCAGATTGTTGTTGTTCAGAAGTTGTTTTGGTTCTCAGTCCTGGGAAGCTGTAGGGTAGGCAGATACAACAGTTCCCATTCATAAAATCATAGATGGGTTTTGTTGGAATGGAACTTTAAAGATCATCAAGTCCACACCATGAGCAGGGACATCTTTCCCTAGATTTGGCTGCCCAGAGCTCTGTCCCACCTGATTTTAAACATTTCTGTTCAGGAGGACCTTGCCTCAGATTTGCTTTAATGATGTTATTGCCCAGGGTGTCTGATACATACGCTAGTTATCTGTAAGGAATGGCCTAAGATTATCATAAATGGCTGTCCACTACTCCATATTTTCTGAGTTCAAGAGATTTTTTCTTCTTACTGTATGGAAGTTCAGGTCACGAACAAAGTAACTTTTACATCAGTGTTTTCTAGCTGAAGGTAACAAACAACACAAGCAAACTGGTTGTGGTGGCTTAAAGAGATATTTTGTGCCATCTGACCTGCAGCAGGTCTCCATTCTACACTTAGTTTTTAACTAAAATAAATTAGTTGGAACCATCCTCTTTGTTCATCTTAAAGCTCAGCTGCTGTAGAAGATGCTGCTGTCCTCTTCATGAGTAAGTAGAAAACAGAACTGATGATACGCATAATTGCTTTTTGTTTTGCAGGTGACAGTTGCAGACAGAGTTCCTTGCAAGATACTCATTCAGAACATGAAATAAAAATTCAGTTTAATAGTTTAAGGAACTACTTGGTTTAATTCATATATCTGGTTTTTTAGTCTTTGTAATAAAAGCTTTGGGTATTTATATGCAGGCATATTTATTAACAGGAATTATATGTGACTTGAAAGATGCAAGTGCAGAATTATTAATTAAAAGAGTATATTGAAATACTCTGATTATTTCAGAGTACATGAGCCACATCTTGGCACCACATCTCAGCAAGCAGAAAAGCAAAGGTTTCTTGGCTAGTAAAATGAAACGAGCTCAAGGGCAAATCTATTGAGCTTACCTTTCTGCAGTGCTACTCCTTTTCTTTCAGATAGGATAGCCGCACAAAGTAATTTTAAAGGTCAGGCTGGTTTAGATGAGACTAATTGAATTATTTCTGAACCACAAACCACAGCTTGTTCTCTAGAAATTCAGTTCTAGAGGAAGGGAAGGAAATAAGCAAACATACTCCTTAAATTCAGGTATGGATTATTTGCATGTCATATTTATGTACAATATTTATATGTAGTATTTCCATATAGAGGACAGAACTCTGACATACAAGGTCAGGTCTAGATCCTCTGCTGGCATAAAAATGCATAGCTGCTACATTTGGGGCAACTGTATCAACAAACAGCAGCCTTTTGCAGCTTGGCCTTGGTTTCTAAACAGTGTGTTAGTGGCTTTGCTCTCCTATCTCCTGTAAAACAACTCCATTAGCTGTCATGGGTTTTAGCATTGCCTTTAACTTTCCAAGGACAATAGCACTCAAGAGGGAGATTCTAAGGATGGTGATTCAGGTCACCATCACTGCTAGTGGGAAGTATGTAGCTGAATTTCTGCAAGCCATGCTGAGGGTTTTACCCTAGAAAACTTATTATGAAATCTTCACTGATTAAAGTAAGCAGTAGAAGCTTTCTGGTTTCTAAGGCTCTCTGTACAGATGGTGAGACGCCTGTGTGTCCAAAGATTCACATGCAAAAAGGCAAAGCTGGTCAATCGACTGCTTTATAAAAAATACCTGAAGATTTTTTAATTTTTTTTTTTTTTAATGAGATGAGATGTGTGACATCTGTCAGAGATAGTTGGGAGATGAGAAGAAGCGTAGAAAGTGTCGGTGGACTGAAATGGTGTCATGGGAGATTTACAGGTCAGGATTCCTTACAGCAAAAGAAAACAGCAAGACTTGTGATAAAATGCCTTGTTTTCCTATGCCTCTTTCCTGTAAAGGCATACCCCACAAAATACATATAGCTGAAACAACTTAGTGCTGTTTTAAAACGTTCCGGAAGAATCCCTGAAAATATTTTTTCTGACACATTGTTGGCCCATTGTTATGATTCCCCAATCCAGTTTCTGGTTGTGTTTGGGTTGAATTTGGTTGAGGTTTTGGTTGTGGATTAGCATTTGCCTTTAGCCACGGCCCATGTACACTGGGAGACAAACCGCTTTAGTTTGCAGTTTTGCAGAGAGCAAACAAAGGGGAAGGGTTGTGTGGACTCATGGTCCATAGTACTTCCGGTGTCTGAAGACTGGCATTGGATTCCCTGTAGAGCAGCCAGACTCCTTGGGGACTTCAGGCAAGTCCCTTGGTCTTTGTTTTGCTTAATGTGCTTCCTTGTCTAACCTGTTGCCTCATGTGTGCCTCCCTCCTCACTCCCCACCCACAAGCTATTTAGCACCTTTTAACTTTTAAGCTGCTCCGTAGTCACACTTAATTAGGTGAGATCACTGAAGTGTGGAAGGTAGGAGTTGCCATGAGCCCTTGCTGGATCAGGGCTGTAGAGCGTAAACTTCCCCAAACCCTGGGATCGCTCCCTGCTGTATATGTATTGCGTTGCCCTTTGGTCCTAATCATGTTTCCAGCTGCTTGCATAATATAAATAACTTATCTGCCTATGCGTCAAATACACAGAACGTGCTGGAGTACTACCATGAATGCTGTCTGAAAGAGAAACCATGTTGCAGATTGATTTCTGAAGTGTGCTAGAGATTTGTTTTTAAGATGGTTTCTGTGTTTGAGGTGTTTCTCAATGGCTTGTGCAGTCTCTCCAGCAATCTCAGAGCAGCCCTAGTGAACAGCAGTATAGAAGACAGACAAGAGAGAACATGGTTTCAGGCAGGGGAATGGAGTAAAAGTGTATGTGTCTGTGGATAGCATACAAAAATGAGAGTGATGAGGAGGTTTGCCTGAATCGCTGTTAGCTGAGAACTCCTGAATAAAGCCAAAGTTTCTGAAGGTAAAAGAAAACTAAAATTAAAGAGAAAAAACCACGAACAAATGAGCAAAATCTCTGAGGAGAGTAGGAAAATCAAGGAGTGGAACTGTGTGCAAGAACACTGTTCTTGGTATTCAAGGATAGCCCATGGTATCTTTAAAACTTTCAGCTACAGTTAAAATTAGAAGTATGAACCATGATAACTGGATCATTATTGCTGAAAATGCCAAAGCATTGGAAAAACTGACCTTAATGTCCCTTCAACAATTAAATGATGCACTTCGTGTTATATGCAGACTGTTTTCACTGCTTATAATTAAAAAACAGTGCAATATCCACTTAAAAATGCAGCACTTTCTGGCTGAGAAGTTTAATCCAGACCATGACTATTGACTTCTGCCACAAACACTGCTAATACGTGCAGTTTTGTTATAGCAGCAGTTCCCATTCAACTTGAAGACAAAACCACACTTGTAATAATTGTTTTTTCTTACTCTAAATTGAGAAGTGTGACTGGTCATGTGCCACGCAGGAGATCTCTTGTGATGGGATATGGCGTTGCTTCATTTCATATGGTGGCTGTGCTGCTTCCTTTTTTTCTTTTCATTTTTTGAAGGGGAGGGGAAAGGTTATGCTTTATTAACGGAACAGCATTCTTCTAGTGTGCCAAAAGCGCCTGAAAGTCTGCACCTCTAAACCTCCTTATGTGAAGGAGAAATACCATTGCTTTGGATTAGGTTTATTTAAACCTCAGGGGAACAGACTTGCATCCCTTTTCATTCTTTCAAGAGAAGCTTTTTTTAAATTTATTTTCCTTGCTGTCATGCTTTCTACAACAAGCTGTCAATTTTTAATTCAGAAGCTTCCTTCAGACTAGGAAATAACAGCATTACAGTTTTTTCTTACTAGTGATGCCAACAAAATGAAAAACACACAGTACCCTGGGACAGCAGGTGGCAGGTTGGCACCTTTGATGAGTACCATATATTGGAAACAAACATCTGAAAACCTGAATTTGTCCCATTATAGATAAAACAAGAGAGATCGCATCCTTCTCTGGTTATTCTCTGGAAGTACAAAGTATATAGCACCTCCAAATGCAGGGGATTTTTATCTCATTCTTGCATGTCACCTTTCCTGCTAAGACTTCTAAGTGTTTTGGCTTTAGTTTTCTTTATTTTGGTGACTTCTGGTTTTGCCTCCTTTCCTGAGAACTGCTATTGCTTTGTCTTCCCCATTCATATTCTTTTTTCTTTCTTTTTTGCTGCATGGAGACTCTCTGCTGTACAAGTGTAAGTATTTTTTTAGCTCTGCTGTTTCTGGCCTACTTGTTTACGTTTTTGTGCTCCATTTGCCTCTGTACTGCCTTGTGAGTCTCCTGGGAGACTGTAGTGCCATCCATCTGCACCTACAAATGAAATAGGCAGCAGCTCAGGGATGAGATTGGATTTTACAAAAAGGTTCAGCTAGCGTAGCATCTGAATTTAAAGCATTCCTTGGCTTTAAGACCAAACCAAAGCAGAGTGCTGATGTCGGAGGTATAAGCACAAATGTTACTGCTCAGAAAGACAGTCTATTGATACGGTTTTGTATTCAAGCATCATCCAGCTTAATGAGAGGATGGCTTAAAAATGGACATAAACTAGGGCTTTCTTGCCACTAGGTGGAAGAGATGTCAGGAGTTATCTCAGTTTGGTCAGTTGTTTTCTTTGTCTAGTTGAATTAACTTGGGGGTTTGACTGCGGCTCTCACCTTTAGTGCTGTCGCCCTTAATGCGTTCTCAAAGCTGAAAACCCGTAAGTTGTTTTGCAGGAAGAAAGGTTGAAGGGAGACTGGTTGGGGAGCTGAATTTCAGGATGGAGGGGCAAGGTGTTCATTAGTTTGTTTGAAATCCTTTGAAAGGGAAGTGACAGGAGGGTCACAGAGCATCCTGTATGTAATAGGATTGAATATAAATTACTTTGGACGAAGACAAGAAAACCACGGAAATCAGCTTATCCCTGAGCACTAAGAGTAATTTCAATTATCTGTATAATGAAGGAATGTAGAATATCTGAGACTGTTGCTAAAAGCACATTGTTTTCTAGCACTCAAAGTGATTTTAGTTGTTGGGTTTAATTCCTAAGATACTAGTATACTTCCGCAGTTGGTAATATAATTTAAGAAAAGTCAGGAGGCTCAGCTAGTTTTGCGAGGAGGGGAGTTGGAAGGGAAGAATCTGGAAAAGTGATCGTGGGAAGAGATCCTGGGAGTTTAAAGTTAGCTTGGGCACGTGAGGGGGTCTAACTCTAAATAAGCCCTTATTTGGGAGTGTGGTGGGGATTTGCTGGCTCCCATCTACTGCAGAGGGCAGAGGGGTGACTTCATGGAGCCATCTGCAGAGATCTCAGTGGCATGGGTGCACACAGACTTCCAAGAGAGCCTACCGAGACCCAGAGATGCAGTTAAGTAGGCAAAACAAGGAAGAAGTTCAGTAGGTGGTCTGCTAGAATGGCAAGTCCCTGGAAGATGTGGAAGAAGTAAAGGAGGGGAGGTTGATGCTAACAGCTGTTCCCCTGTAAAGACCACAGGTGAAACACAAGGCAGGAGGGCTGCACTGTGCTTGTGTGGCCAGAGGTGGTGGGTGGGAAGGCAGAAGGTGCGTGTCTGCCAGACCTGAACTGCTTCCATGTACTATGGGAAATGGGGCTCAGGCTGGTGAGAGGCAGAGGTCTTGCCCTAGGTGTTCACGTACCTCCTCTAGTAACGACATGTGTTCTGCTGCTGTAGCATACTGCATGGTGGCTGAGATACTAAGCTGAGATTAAGTGTACTCTTTTGTAAAAAGAGCACACTGGCCTATTTAAATTAATGCTTTGACCCATTTTGCTCTGTGTGTGATCTAGAAAATTCACTTGGCAAGAAGCCTTTCGTCTGTGCACTTCCTAAACAGGCTAGAAAACAGAAGGTTTTCAAATAAAAGTGTATGTATAGCTGTTATTCATGCTGTTAAAGCAAATGGGAGGCATATCTGTCCCTCTGCCTTTATCCCCAGCAACCAAGCTGCTGATGGATCATGCCAAGCTGACAGTAAGTTATAACAGTGATCCAGAGACTGGCTTATGGTCATCAGCACAAGCTCTGCAGCGTCATCTGGGGGCATTTTCTTGTCTGGGAAGGAAGATGAAATCATTCTGTTCTTGGCTGTCCAGGATGTCTTGGAGCATTTAACTTACCTGCACAGGATCCTCAGAACTTGCCCCATGCTGTTTTGCGTTGGTGCCCTGGGCCAATGCAGCTCAGTTTGTCTGTGTCCATCCAGGAGCACTCTGAACACTGGCCGTGGCTGTGAAGTTACTGAGAGATCGGAGGTCTCCCATCAGCCTTGTTTTCTGTCCTCCTTTCTCATCTTCTTTAGCGCATGAGTTGCTGCATTATCCTACTAGATGTAATTTCCAGTCACACCACCAAAAAGAGTGGCAAGCAGACCAAAATGCACGCAAATGTACATTAACAAGAGAAATGGGCTATGGCTGGAAATAAAATCGAGGGACTACTGATAGTGACTCCTAATTGCTGTCCCCCAAAACGCTGAGCTGCTACAACTCTTCCTCACGTGAGGTGCTGGAAGCCTTTGGTTGTTTCGGGTTTGGGTGATGGATTGGCGGTTGTCGAGGTGTGCAGTTCAGAGGCTGCCTGCTGCCTGCGCACTGCACAATCCACTGCAGTTTTCACTGAGAAAGTTCAGCACCTCTCCAACCACTTGCCATCGAATCCGTTGCGTTTAATTTATTGGTAACTCTGAAAGTAATGTCTGACCTTTTGATGCAGTAACACTTTGCCTGCTCATTAGTTTCAGGGTAAGTCTGCTCAGGTGGCAAGCTATTTCCTGGCTGGTTTTGAAAGTATTGTATCATATACTGATGCTTGTCAAATGTGGAAGTGGAAATCTGCAGCAGCTGAAGGTATCTTTCTTTCCTAGCGATGTGCATGGCAATAAAAACAGAACTCTGTTGCCCAGGCAGTGCTATCACTGCTGGCTCTGTAGTCTGCAAGTCCTTTTCTGGTCTTGAGAAGATGGGTAGTAACTCCTGTTACAAAAATCTGTCATAACCCTGAGCATGTGAATAGTGGCATAATAATCCTCCTGACTACTTTGGATGGGAATATGAATTCAGTACATGTAAGTCTGTGCACTGAACTTTCGATTCATAAAAACCAGCAAATGTTTACCTTAAACAATTCATGATTTGTCTGAAATGTCAATGACAACTATGTCTTTTCTAGCTCATATAAAATTGATACTGCTAAACTTGATTAACAATCCCGGTAATGAGTTGTGAGCCATGACAGCTTCTTGACTGACACTCCAGATTTGAAGCCGCTAGGCTTCAAGACTAGCAAGTAAATGGAAGTATATGAGTGTCACTAAAGCCAGCATGTACAACTCTACCACAAAAGGCGCCCATCTTTGCAGAAGCTGTCATTTTAAATTAACTCTTTAGAAAACTTGCAGGTCAACTTTCTGTTTAGAAGTTTTGCAATGCTGAGCTGTGTTAAGAGGTTCAGAAGTGGTGACGCATGCATTTGGTGTAGCAAAACTGTCTTTCTTGCCGTGCAAACTTCCAGAGAGTGCAGTCAAGAAAATAAGGGCAAATTTCTTCCAAAAATAACAAACTCAGGTCTTAAGTCTGGGTATTTGTGCTCTTAAGGCAACATACTCCTTTTTTCTGGGAATGTGAAGATGAGAAGAATAATAGCACATAACTTTCAGTGACTGCCTTGAATGTATGCCAAGGTAACTATCCACATATTCTCAGTCTATCTAAAGTCCACAGAAGTAATGTTTTTGCTGGAGGTATTGCTAACACTGACACAATATTTTTGCTTTTTGAAGAAGGGCTGTGTGCACCGAGACTGCATTTTCCTAGGGAAGTTCCATGAGCTGTATGGCAGTGTCCAGAGACATCAATACCTGAATTTTAATCATGTAGCATGGAGATAACAAATGTTAGTAGCACGGCACTAACAAATAAACGGAGGAAGTGTATTTTGCATTAAAAATCAAACAGCCAGAACATAGAGGGGAGACTGTCCCTGGTATTGTCATTAACTGTGCAGTACTGGACAAAGTAATTAAGCTTTCTGTGCCTTATGATCTCAAATGCAGGGCTGAGGTTTTAATATTTTCTTTCTTTTACACTTGGGGATCAATGAGTTAATGCTTGGACAATTCAAATAATCATCCTATGTACAGCCTACAGTTTTAATGGGAAGAATAAACTACCTCCCTGGTTCTTTCCAAAGTCAGCTGAACAAAATGTCAATTTAGAAAAAGTTTTGAATGTTTGAGAAGGGGAGGAGAAAACCCCATTCCCTCCTGGTGTTAAACCCAAGCAGATCTTGAAATGATACATAGGCTTGAAAAACTGATTTGTTGGATAGAAAGGAAAAGGTATTCTTTGTCATTTCTTCTGTCTGCTAAAGTAATTTTTGATTTGTGTTATGTTGATAGATGACCCCTAAATCAAAAAGGAAAAGCATCCACAGCAGAATGCTCCGGCCAGTGTCCAGAGCTTTCGGTAAGTGAGAATGTCTTAAATCATTTTTGCTTCTTTGCTTACCTGAGATTCTTCTAGGTAGATCTTAACTGAAAAGCACAGATTACTTTCCCTCCCTCTGGACTGCATTTGAGGCCCACACTGGTTACTTTGTTTTGTGACTCTGCTAGTGTGTTTGGTAGTAAATATTTGTTCACAGTGCTCTGTCTGCTGACAAACATGTGGCTGAGTTCTCTAGATGTGTTTATAATTATTTGCCACAAAAGAGAAGAATGGCATTGTCTTTTGTTTTAAATAGCATGTAAACCTAATTAGAAAGTTTTGATTTCTCTTAGAAATGGAATTTGATCTAGATAAAGCACTGGAAGAAGTACCTATCCATATAGAAGACCCACCATTTCCTTCCAGCAGGCCGGACAAACGAACTTCTGGATTCATTTCAGAGCTGCCATCAGAAGAAGGGAGAAAACTGGAACACTTTACAAAATTAAGGCCCAAAAGGAATAAAAAGCAGCAGCCCAGCCAAGCAGCAGTGAGTCTACATTAAAATATTGCTGGCAATGTCATCTGTTGATTGCTTTTTGCCATGAGTCAGGTCCTGCAATGTAATGAGGACAACTGTTAAAAGTTTTCAAAGCCATAAGCAACTACTTTATTTTTCTTCTGGTATTCATGTCTTTCAGTGTGCAATCCTTATTACAAGTTTTTTGTCTTCTTTGACACAGCCTAAACCAGGATATGTTTTATCCTTT
Source organism: Falco biarmicus (assembly GCF_023638135.1). Taxonomy (NCBI): domain Eukaryota; kingdom Metazoa; phylum Chordata; class Aves; order Falconiformes; family Falconidae; genus Falco; species Falco biarmicus. Next base: position 70,496,108 of record NC_079290.1, read on the forward strand.
TTTAATTTGCTTTTTTTTTTTCTCATGGAAGCAGTTTCTGAAGGTACTTGGAGCTTTCATAGGAAATGCACAAAATACCATGAGACTTTTCAATTATATTGTAACGGTTTGCTAAGTCTTAATCCTTTTTTCTGCTTGCATTAAGATGTGGTAACTTGGCATGAATTCTTATTTTTATCAGTTCTCAGAGGAGCTACAGTGTGACACCCAGCTTCCCACAGCTCCTTAACTAAAGATGGTGTTTGGGCCAGCAAATCTGCATAGTCACAGATCTGCTTTTCATGCTGGAGCCTGCCTTACAAAAGCAAAACAGAAGAGCACTGTCAGTCTACGAAAGGCATTGGTGTGAACCCAAGTACATGTGTGTGGAGTTCCCACAGTTCCATTTCCTTGGCATACCACATCAATAAAGATTTATTTCTGTGATGATATGTCCTCAGGGTATGTAAGGACAGATCTGGAGGCGTTACAGAGCTATTTCATGGCAACAGAGCACAGATGATATGATAAGTAACCTTATCAAGTGGCAGCCGTTCCTTCTTGGAGTTATGCTGCCTAGTAAGGAATGCCTGTGGCATCTTCTGCTCCCTGAGGGCTGTTGGTGGAGAGGACCCTTGAAAATTTCCCTAATGCTGGGAAAGATCGTATCAGGCAGTAGAATGGTTTTTGCATCACTTGGAAATGAAGAAACCTTCAAGCAGAGGGGATATTTAAGCCAACTTTCCATTCCCTTGCACTTGACAGGGAAGGATAGAGGTAGCAGGACAGACTGATCTCCACATTTTAGTGAAAACACATCTGTGTGTACTTCTTCCAGTTCCAGTTCTGCAGAACACACGTTGTCCCAGTTCTAAACTTGCCTCTCCTCCAAACTTACTGAGCGCATCCTGTGCCATCTGCAGGGGGCTGTGGAAGGAGTGGGGCATGGGAAGGCAAGTGCTTCGGTACCAGGCGTGGAACTAAGACACACATCTTTCTCAGTAGAAACAAAAACCTTCTTGTAGAGAAGTGGTACTTCCCGTGTTCATGCAGCATTGTGGGAATGCTCACCTATACTGAATTAATTAGGAAATTATGTTTTTATTTTGTTCAGAAATCGAAAGGATTTTTTTTTTACTTAAACACATTTGTCCCTGTCTTGGTTTTATGGACCATTTAATTCCTTACTAGTTCTGATCTCATAACAAGTCTAAACAAATTTTTGAAAGACTTAAGATGTTTGCTTTAATGCTTCCAAGAATGAAACGGCCAAATTTTGAAGACCAGAGTCATGAGTGGACTGTGGCATTGTTTGCAGAATTGATTTGCTGCTGGTTTTGCCACTTAAGAGAATACAGAAAGCAGTGAGTAGGAGAAACACTTGAAATGTGAGAGGCAAAATCTAGACCTTTGCTACTGCTTAAAGCAGGTCTGTTGGATTGTTTGCTGTTCCCATTATTTCCATTTAGTATTTCAAGGGGTCTCACATGGTCATAGCTGTACTTCTCTGGTTTTGCTGGAAAACAGGTTTGTTCTTTGTAAGCTGAAAAATTTAAAAAAGGGGGAAATGGAGAGAAAAAAGGGGGAAAGGTAAACTTTTGACTTGGGGTGTGTGGGCAGGCAGAAGAAAGATTTATAGTTCTGTCAGAGCTTTTACTGAAATGACTGTTCAGAGAGGAAAAAGAAGAATGGGATGGGGGTGAAGGAAACCTCAGCACCACCCACACCCAAGTAGCTTTGAAGCAATACAGTGAAACAGTTGTTGATCGTTTAGATTTTTGTGCGATCTTAACCTCGTGAGTTCTTCCATCACATGTGAAGGTTTAGCACAGCAAAGAGGTGAATCTTTAATGTATGAAAGAGATTGTGATCCATGTTAGTTATTTCTGCTTCCAAGTCAGTTTTTTATTTAATACAGAAACATAAAGGCTCACTTTTAAACTTAGGCTAAAAATAAAAATTGACAAATAAAAATTTTACTCTTTTTGTTTTTTTTAAAACATTAGGAGTGTAAAACATGAAATAAACCAGAGCTCAGTCTTTTACATTAATGTTGGTCACTAAAAGACATTCTAATAAACATTTATAAGAAAATCCTCTGCCTTGAGGACCGTATTAGCCCCTCAACATTTGTGCAGTATCTTTAGTACATTTTTAGAAACTTTAGAAGCTTTTTCAGATACCATCTCTTTCTGAGGTAGATCTTCTCATTTGCTGTAGATCATTGGATTCTTGTATTCCCCTTCAGGAGATGCACTTGCCTTTGATACTTACATGTTTGTGCCTAGTATCTGGGGGACTTCAGTATCAATATTAAATGGTTTCTCATTTCTGTTGAAATGCATCAGCCACTTTTGGTTGTCACATTTCGGTTGAAATGTCGGTGTCAACTGTTTTTTAATTGAGAAGGGAAGTATTTACATTGAGACAACCAGCACTGGTGCGACCAACCCAGATGTTACTATATGCATTGCTGCCTGCTGTCTGATGTCCCAGCTTAAAAAAAACTCCACAGAAAAAAGGTGGCAGAGTTGGAAGTCTGAAAGGACATTGTGCTGCTTAGAATAAAACTGGTTTTTATAGGAAATGAGCAGTCTGGCAACAAAGCAATCATTACCAGGTGGGCTTTTTTCAGATCAGTATTACATTGCTACAGCAAGTATCAATAAAATACTAACTTATTATCTTTGATAACAAAGTAAACGCTAGGCTTCTAGCAAGGTTCAGCCATGGAAAGTAAGAAGTTTCATGTATATGTCAAAGCATTAATTTGCATGCAATCTGTTGTCCTGGCTTAATGAGGCTAGGTTTGATGTTGACAGCAGCTTTTAAGAGTATTCATTTTTCTTTTTAGGGGCACAGAACAGTGTGTATTCCAGCTGAAAAGGGAAGCTGGGATTGCTCTGAGTTATCGTGACAGCTGGGAGATTCCTTGATTTAAATTGTTTCAAACTGCAAACGCTGCTATTCTACGGCATGCTGATTCCTGGTCATTAGTACTACCAAGAATAGAACTGGGTTGGGTCTTGTGGAGTCCTCCGTAGTCACCTAAAAGGTTTCCATATGGCATGTAAATTGAAGGAAGTCTCTCTACTGGTAATAGAGCTTTTCCATTTCAAAGCCACATCTAGCTCCTGCTAGACCACATGAGAAATCCTTCCCAGGGACTGCATGTTTCATCTTCAGGAGGTTGCAGAGCCACCAGCTGATCTTCACAGGGCCTTTGTGGTTGGCAGGTATTACTAAGTCAGCCTGGTTTAGATGCCTCCAGTCACCCACATTCAAAACGTCGGCATTGAAACCAAAGGAAGGGAGCAGGTTTTCCATTTTCATACACTCAGTGACAGTCTGTTCAGTTCCTTAAGTACAGCACCTGATTCTGTATTTAGAGTATTTGCTTTTGGGAGTGCTGAATTGAATGAATTATAAAAGGCTCTGTTAACCTGCTGAGGCTCTGTTTCTAAATGTCTAAATTCCAAAATCCAGAACATAGGTTTTTCTCTGAATAGGGAAACAACTAGCTGTTGAAAATACTTTCTTTTCAGATCACCACCTGATCGGGATTTAATTTTTCCTGAATTGCTTTTTTTTTCTTTTTTTAACTGAACTAGTGCTCTGTTCTCACAAGCCCAAGGCATTTGATTTGTGGCCTCATGCATTGCAGTATCCAGTCTGTCACTGCTGTTCTGGGTTACTTTGCTTTTGATATAATGCATTAACTGGCCTGACTAAAGGGGGAATTCCAGTGGTGATTTCCTTGTCTGCACTGAGGTTTGGTTGGCACATGCAATATTTATAATATCCCAACTGTTAATTATCACTGAAATAAATATGCTTTTAGGTTATTATATACCAGAGTTTTTCTTCTGTCAGGTGTCTGCTGGAGTGCCTCCAGAAGGGGATCAGAATGGCCTCATGGGGAGAGTGGATGAAGGTGTGGATGAATTTTTCACTAAGAAGGTGACAAAAATGGATTCGAAGTAAGTTCAATTTTTTTTTTTCCAAATAAATAAATAAATCCGAATAGCTGGGCAAGTAGCACTTCTAAGTTGTATTTGACTTCTGTTCCCAATATCCAGGGTTGCTGTTGTCAAAATCAGAAAATACCTTAGTAGTTAAGACATTGTGAATTCAGTTACCCCTCTCTTAGAAATTACTACTTTGAAATAACTTGCTTTAATATAGCATATGAGGAGCATTATTGACTAGTCTGTATTTTTATAATTCAGGTGACATCTTTTTACCCTTCAGTGGAGTTCATTAGAGCTGAAGGAGAGCTTTGTGTATTGGTTGAGGATCTCCTCTCCAGTGCTAGTAGTACACACAAGTGTCTCTGCCTAGTAAGGACTGCTGTTGGGCACAGTATTTTGATTGATGACCGTAGATTTATGTTGGTTTAGAGCACATTAAAGACATGTTTGACCAATTTGTACTATTCCAGATTTAGGCAATAGATTCATCTGAAAGATGTCACCTTCAGCTTTGTATAAGGGTTATACAGCTTACACAGTTGCTTTGTAGCTGGCTGTATATTTACAGAACCATGCATCTAGATGTTCATGCATTCATGCGTGTTCATGCACATATACACGCAGAGACATGCACACACACACAAATACTTACATGAGAAAACTAGGGCGATTTCCAGGCAACTTGGAATGACCCCTTCTGCAGTGTGTGTGACATTTTATTAAGGAAAACGGTAGCTGTTAACTGGTAGATAGCTGTGGCAGGAAAAGAAAATGTTTTAAAGTCACTGTGGGTTATAAATATATAGAGTGACATGTGAAACCATGTGTGATATACTATGTGTAGTGGTAAAATTATGGTAGCTCTGAAAAATGGGTTTGCCAGGTTTAAGTTCGGGGTGCTCACAGACTACTGCATCCTCCTGTGCTTCGCTTGGGTGCCTGCCAGCCGCTGGTTTCAGATGTCCCTGTGCACTTGGACTATCCCTGCGTGCCTGTCCATGGCCATGACTGTTGCTATGGATCCTTGCTCCATTTTCTGTGCCAGTGGCACTCTTTCCAGTTGGGGTGCTCTTATGCAGAAGTGTTACGTGCCCAGCTTTCCCCTCAAGCGTGAATACTCTGCATGTAAGATGCCTATAGAAGATTTTTACTGGCAGGTGGGTTGTTTTGGGGTGGTTGGGGTTTTTGGAGGGGTTTGGGTTTTTGTTTTTTTTTAAGGATAAGCATCTGCACTATAAAGGTGACGTCTCTGGGTTCCCTGTTGAGAAAAGAACTAGTTGGCACAGCCACCTTACTTCAAGCAGGGCCCTTAAGGGACAAGATCCCCCAAAAGCCATGTGAATCGTGTGGCTGGATCACTTGTTCTCCTCTTAATAATGAGCAGGTGCAAACTGGAGGTAGCACACTCTGGAAACAGAGCAGAGTGAAATCGTATGTTGTGGTGAGGTGACCCTGGCTGGATGCCAGGTGCCCACCAAAGCTTCTAGGTCATTCCCTCTCTCCAGCTGGACAGGGGAGACAAAACATGATGAAAGGCTTGTTGGTCAAGATAAGGACAGGGAGAGATCACTCACCAATTACCATTATAGGCAAAACAGACTCAACTCATGAGAAGTAATTTAGTGTATCACCAATCAAATCAGACTAGGGCAATGAGAAATGAAAACTAAATTTGAAAACGCCTTCCCACCAACCCTTCCTTCTTCTCATGCTCAACTTCTCTCCCGATTTTCTCTGTCTCCTCCCCACAGTGGCACAGGGGGATGGGGAATGGGGGTTACAGTCAGTTCATCCATCACACATTCTCTGCTGCTTCTTCTTCCTCAATCTCTTCCACTGCTCCAGCGTGGGGTCCCTCCCACAGGACACAGTCCTCCATGAACTTCTCCAGTGTGAGTCCTTCCCAAGGGCTGCAGTTCTTCATGAACTGCTCCAGCGTGGGTCCCTCCCACAGGGTGCAGCCCTTCAGGAACTGCCGGCTTAAGCGTGTGTCCCCCGTGGGGTCACAGGTCCTGCCAGCAAACCGGCTCCAGTGCAGCTTCTGCTAGGAGCCTGCTCCAGTGCAGGTTTCCCAGGGGTCGCAGCCTCCTTTGGGCATCCCCCTGCTCCCATGTGGGGTCCTCCATGGGCTGCAGTGATATCTGCTCCACCACTAACCCCCACGGGCTGCGGTGGGACAGCCTGCCTCACCAGGGTCTTCACCTGGGGCTGCAGGGGAATCTCTGCTCCTGTGCCTGGAGCATCTCCTCCCCCTCCTGCACTGACCTGGGTGTCTGCAGAGTTTTTGCTCTCACATACTCTCACTCCTCTCTCGGCAGCAGTTGCTGTCATGCAGGGTTTATTTCCTCTTCGTAAATACATTACCCAGAGGTGCTACCACCATCACTGATGGGTTTGGCCTTGGCCAGCAGCAGGTCTGTCTTGGAGCCAGCTGGTATTCACTGTGTTGGACATGGGGAAGCCTCTGGCATCTTCTCACAAAAGCCACCCCTGTTGCCCCCCGCTACCAAAACCTAGCCAGGCAAACCCATTACATACATGCATAGACAGCTTGGACAGAGCTGTGTGGTGTGTCGGAAACAGCTGGGAGCCCAGTGCAGATGAAACAGCTGCCTCTCTTCATTATACCATATGCAAGGCCAGCACAGAAATCCTCAAGACAGTATGATCAGTATTAATTGACCAGTTTTTAATGTAGAGACACCAGCTAATGACTGGGCCGGGGGCGTCATATGGATCATACAAAAGGTTGGCTTTGCCCAGGGTAAGTCATTTGGTACTATTTAAAAGAGGAGGGGAGTGGAGAAGAGTTTAAAATATCTGTGTTTTGTATTAGGAGACCATCAACTAAAAGTTCAGACAGCTGTGAGCCGAGTGAAGCAGGTGATGAGAAGAAGAAAAGGGACTCCAGGAAGAGTGGCTTCCTTAATTTAATTAAATCAAGGGGCTCCAAATCTGAGCGTCCCCAGACTGTGTTGGTGGCAGAGGAGCCCTCCTCACCCAAGGTTGCTGCAAAAAGTTCAGCTGTGGACACAAGCAAGAAGGAGGTAAAGCCTGCAGAGCAGAATGGTGGTACAGAGCGATCTGAGGAATTAAAGACACCAGATTCACTGGAAGAGGTGCAGCCAGATGATGCAGCAAAATCTGAGAGGGGTGACAGCAAAGGAAGCCCACAAGGAGGCCGGAGGTATGGAGTGCAGGTGATGGGCAGTGGACTTCTCGCAGAAATGAAAGCCAAGCAGGAGAAGAGAGCAGCCTCCGCTCAGAAGGTGAAGGCAATTTAATTTCTCTTGACTTGTTGAAAGAAAGAGCAAGAGCTAGGTGTCTCTGGGGGGGCGGGTTGGGTCTACAGGCTTGGTGGCTGGGGCTTGACACATCAGTCCTGCTTGCCACCAGGGTTTATGGTGTTCCTGCAAGAGAATTTCTCTCTGCTGTGGTGGTTGAACATGAATACCCCGGACAAGGGACTAGGCTTGGAACAGGAGATGCACCTTAAGCCTGCACTTTTTCTTCTCTTGTGGAAGAGGTGACACCAGCTCTTGGGCTTAATGTCAGGCCATCACAGAAGAGGACACGTAATAGTTTGCATGTATTACAGAGTAAATTTTGGGGCAACTAGTAAGCACAGCTTGGATATCTCCATTTTATATGATGTAAGGTTTGTTCACGTGTAATGAAAGTGTGCTTTAGAAAAAATAAAGCTAGGACAGACTTCACACCGCGTGCCCCCTGCACACCAGTACCTCAGGTGTTTGGCAGAGTAAACTACAGGGGTAGCTGTCTGTCTGTACACTTCTCTTTCGGAAAGTAGTGTAGAAAGATGGAGAGGTATACTATGTTTAAAGTCATATATTCCTTGCAGAGAAGTAAATCTAGCTTCCAAGCACTTTTTCTGACTATTCAGCTTATACTTTTCTTGTTGCACTCATTTTATTTTTATGTCCTTTTGTACACACCTAATTATTTTTAAGCCTTTGATTTCTGTATTTCAAATACTAACACTCAAAGAAAATAAGCATACATAAAAAAAAAAATAATTAATCTATTCCCAAATATTTGTCCAGATTCCCTTCACTCTCTAATTTTCTTCTCTGTGAAGTGTTGATGCTGGGCAGGAACTTTGCAGCTTTGCAAACACACAGACTGGAATATCTTTGTGTTGCTTCAAAGCATTATGTGCCAACCTATTTTGCCTGATGCCCGTTTCCCATTGAACTTCCCCCTTATCATCCCCTGCTGCCCCCCAGCTGCGGTTGGCATGTTCTAAAGTTACCAAAGGGTCAGCCTTTTTTTACTCCTCTCTCCCTCTTTACGGCACAGGGCATTCAGATACCATCCATTCCCCACTGTCCTCCCCTGTGATTTGGAAGGTGTTACCTGATGACAAAGCTCATCTGCAAGCTTTGCTGCGTTTTCCTTCCTTTAATATGTTTAGAATCGCTTGCTGTGACAAAGCAAGGCACCCAAAGTTCATTTTTACCTTTTTGTCATAGTCTTACAGTGCTTGCCATGGTGTCCAAACGATTCCTGCAGCTGGAGTCTTTTAATAAGCAGATTCAAATCAACACAGTAATCAATGGCTCATTGAAGGGATCCTCAGCATAAGAACAATTTTTCTGAAGAAATAACCAATTCCCAGCTTTCTCATTGGTGTTGAGTAGTGCCCATGAATAGTTTCATTGAGTTCTAAACCACCACTTTATCAATTAAAATGCCATATGATTTTAAATGACTGTTATGCTCTGTCTGTAATATAAAATACCAAACTGCTCCAGATGATGTAAATTTTTTACAACTGCATAAATTGTGTGTGCTTGGTGCTCTTCAGATTCTTAATACTTGTCATCTTAAGTTAGTCAGGTCTGGAATGATGACTGATGTAGAATATTAGCATGCGTAATTTTTAATTTTTTTAAGTGGAGAGAGTAAAGTCCTCTTCTATTGATGAGCTTTCAAAGAATTGATTGAAAACTTGAAGTTCATCTATCAAAAAGAAAAGTTGTTACCTTTTCCCAGTGGCATTTTTTCCCACCCTTTACTTTTTGGTTGGTTGGAAAGGTTACCCCTCTTCTTTCAGGTTTAATTTTCAAGAAAATAATGTTGTCGATCTTAATTTTTTATTAGATTTTGTAAAAATTTCCATTTACTGAATGTAAAAATAGGTGGGTTTGTTTCTTATTTAAAGAGTGACAAGAAAACTTAATTGAAACAGGAATCTGCATGCAGCAGGGCACTGAGTTATCCATTCTTACTGTTGCCCAGACCACACAAAGTTGAACTACTGTTCAAAATATTTTTTCACATCCTTCATCCAACATCACAATATTGAGTAATTTAGGTTTGGACTTCTATTCATGATATTCCTGAAGGTGAGAATCATACAGCGTCCTGATGGTTGAGCTTCAGAAGACAGCAACCCACTGCTTTTACATTGTTTAGGTTGGGTATGATGTCAACTTCCCTAAAATCTTTAAATTTATCAGAATTTCAGTATGATAGAAAATTGTGTTTTCCTTTAAGGTACAGATGGCTGCTTATATTCTGAGCTATTTTACGTGAAAACAAAGCCAGAAGGAATTTACTATTTCATTCATGCTCTACCACAGCCTTGTTACAGATACAAGTGATGAGCAGGTGCACAGTAGATGGAAAGATGGTAAATGCTTTTTTGTTTTCTTTTGCTTAGAATACGTGTGAGTTGGCATTAATGGTAGAGTATTTGCAGATTAGTGTTGCCTCTAGGTGTACATGGAAAGATCGTTTGGCTCCATCTAGTGTTTACAGACTCAATTTTTAAATACCTCGAGCAAGACCTGTGAGCGGACCAAGATCATCTCTGATCTCTTTATTTACTCTCGAAAGCACCCAGCTCCTGCAGTATTTCCCAACTTTGCGTGAATTCCTATTAAAAGTAGAGCCTGGTCTACATGATAAATCCACCTGCATTTATCTGACATGATTGTCAGCTTCTCAGCGTAAATTTTTGCAGCAAGTGTTTTGTGTTGTCTCGGGACCATAAGCAGTTTCTAATATGTGTACAGTAGGTAGCCAAACGTGCTAATATCCTAATTACATTTGTAAGTACTATATCAATAGATGCCAGCATTGGCTTTTGTCCTTGTCTGTGTACATGAGGTCATATTTCCCCAGGAGTCCCATAACTAGCAAGGGAAGGAGGAGTTATGGCGAAATTAGTTTTCATATTGTCATACAGCTGTAAAGTATTTACTGTAGCTAACTGTTGTGCATGTATCTTCAATATTTACATAGGAAAATGAGTGTTTCAGTGAAAATTCACGAGAATTCACATTCCGTGAAGAAATTGGTGCAAATTCAGTTCTCAAAAGTTGTTTTTCCATGGTATGGAAGAAAAATCCAGTAAGTGGGGAGTGGTTTTACTTTCAAAAATACATAGCCAAGACAGCCTTGCAAAGAAACATGCGACTTTAGGAGGTAGAAAGGTGAGAATTCAGACAAACTATCAATGACAGTGAGCAGATGGGAATAAAAACTGGGTTTTCACCCAGTGGTGCAAAGCATAATGTTCCTCCTAGCTTTGGAGGGCACTTTGTTTTGTCCATACGGGCACCGTAGCTTCCCATCCTGGCCCTACAAGGCATAGCATTTCTAGAATGCTTCTGGCCAGAAGACTTCATTGTTTGGCTTACACATCATTTTTAACATACAGATGATTTTATACTTAAAACCTGTAGAAATAGAATCCCTTGGAGTGTATAGTCTCTATCAGGGTAGTTTTACAGTACGGGAAGCTTAATGACGATTCTCAATAGCGTTCTCCTTAATGCAGTGTGCCATTTAAAGCATGCACCTGTACTTAGCGGAGAGGTCAGAAGGTAGCGTTACCTTGCCAGGTCTTACACAGGAATGGCAGGCACGGCATCTCCGTCCTTTTCTTTGTTGTATCGAAGAGAGGCTTTGTTTTAGAATCTGGGAGATTACATGAGCAAAATGGAGGTATCGGTAAATCTCTACGGCCAACCACACTCTTTTCTGCGTTGCCTCTCAAAATCTGCTTTTGAAATGCTTGTGCTGAATTACCACCACAGGGGAAAAATACGTGGTCAGTGTGGATATTTAGAGATTGTTTGTTATGTTTATATTTAAAATAGAATTTTCACTCTAAATCTGCCAATTTTTCTATAAGTAGTATGTGCTACTGCTACTTGAAACCATTCTCTTCCTTCCTACATTCTTGTTGCCCAATTTTTATCTATGTGGTACGCCTAGCAGTCTTTCAGATTGTAAGCTCCAAAGGACAGTGACCATGTTTGACGTACACTGCATGGCACATGGTGAAGGTTTCTGAATGCTACGGGACAGTCAGATCCCAGAGCAAGTCATGCCAGTTTGGTGTTGGAGCAGTAGTAGCAGTGTCCTGAACGTGGCCACGTGATTTATGCATGGGTATATAACCAAATGCAATGGTCATCAGCACAAATCATTTGTTTTAAGTCGTTTGCCACACTAACTGCCTTGAAATAGCAAATCAAGATTAAAGCTGCCTGCGAAAGTCCATCCCCACTTTTTTAGTTTCAAAAAAATCTCACTTTTTTGCTTAGCTTTATCTTTAGAAGGCTTTCTGTCATAATATATCCTGCACTTAGTTCTATGCGCTTCCTCTGTCCCCAGGTTTATCATTCTGCTTAAGCTTTGGTAACAGGTAAGACAGTAGAAGGAGGCTGGTTCTTTTACAAGCACATTGATTGCACGTCTAAGCTTCTGGTGACTACACAGGTTTCAGGCTCACAGAGGCTACAGCTGCGATAAAAAAAGGTTTTGCACCTTTTCTTTTGAGGCCAGGATGTTAGGAAATCTATTTTTGAGAATAGAAGGCTTACCCAGAATATCAGCATATAAACAAGAAGCCCGCTTTAGAGGTGCTGAGCATCCAGCAGTGCTTGTGACGTGTAGCTTTAAATATCTTTCAGTAAGTAAGGTCTGTTTGTTTTTAGAGCAGTCTTGTAAATAATGTGAGGGCTGGTACTTCTGTAGTTGCAGGTTTATTTAAAATAAGAAGTTATTCTTGTATGTGGAAGAGCATGAGATCTATTCAGCAGTCATATTCAAAATCTAGATCTTCAGAAAAAGACTTTATTTTAAACCTAAACAAGGAATTTTTAAACATGGAGCTGTCTTTGGAGAAAAGGCTGTTTCCAGCTAGCACCTTCAGTTTCAACTCCTGCACCTTAGGAGACCTGTCGCTTAGGCAGCAGGGTATCATTGCAGCTTTGCTAGACATGGGGAAGTATTAGTTACAAATTGACATTGTTTTCTTCCTGCTTAGATCTCCAAGACCTGAAATAGAAACAAGGAGAGAGAATCCACCGTTCTATTGCTATCACTGCTTTCCCTGCCTTATAGCTTCCAGATTAGAGCTTTTTTTTTTCCTAACAGAACCACGGAGTTGTATTAATTACAGTTATATTATTAATATGAGAGCTTTTCTCACTCTTTCAGAAACTTGGGAATGACACAACTCCCAGAGAGTCTTTTGACACAACAACAAGCTCAGAACGACTGGATGGAAGTGGTACAGGTACAGTTTGAGTTTCCTGGTTTAAACTCTTTCCAGAAAATGCAAAATGCCTAAACTCAAAAATCTCACTTCTTTCTCCAGATTGTATGCCTACAATTACCTGAGCAAAATATAAGCTTATGCTATGTGAAAAGGATTAGAAACAAACTCACTTTTTTGTACTGTCTTGGACAGCACTTCTCATGAAGACAGCTTTAGGGCTGAGTTGACAGCTCAGGTTTTCCTCTTGTGTTCCACTTTGCACAGAAAGGAAAGTACTTGGTGCGTGTGCCTGGGGGCACCTTCAAAAGGATGCTGATTTGTAATGGGATCAGCAAAACTGAAGCTGAACCCAGGAGCTAGCAAAAATGTCTGCACACAAAGAAGCGACACTCCTGAATGTATCTGATGACCTAAATGTGACCAGTTTGCAAGGTGTGTGCATGAACCAGCTTGAGTAGTCCCGGCTTGCAGCTGTTAAAGGAGAAATCTGGTAGGCAGTGGCAGCTGGCTCTTCGCAGGGTTTACCCGGCTTGACTGAAGCCAGGCCTGTCTGCAAAGCAGTGGCGGCCTCTGGTCACTGCACACATGCACAAAACAACTCTCCATCATGCACAAAGTGGAGTCCAGCCTTGCAGCACCTGCAGCACCTACAGCACCAGTCCCCTCTGCACCTAGTCCTGCTGTGCCCTTGTCAAGCTGTAGTCCTGGGCCCTTACTTAGCAGTGCCTACTATGCCGCCATCTCAGGAGAAGGTGAAATTCTGGTCTCTGCACACTTTTAGACGTGGCCAGTGAAGTGCTCAAAAGGGGGTCAGCTCTGGCGGTTTGTGTGTACCACATTTGCTGGACTGAAAAGAGTGGGCTGAAGTAGGAAATCCGGGTCTGATTTTTCAACGGTGGTGGTAGGTATCCTGCAAGCACGGCACATAGGATTGCCAAAGCATCCAGAAGCAAGGCTGAAAAAACAGGCTGAAATGAAAATCCAAATGTGGCCATCTTGGTTGAGCGCTTAAGAAACAGATTTTGAGGTTTTCTACCTTTCTAAAGCTAGTTTTAAGACGGTATATTCAGAGCATGCTGAACTCCGTAAATCAGCGCTTCTAAAGCCTGTTTCTCTTTTGAGGAGGACCTTGTGTACTACATGTCACTTCCGATATAATCAAACTGAAGTCAGAGGAGCAAGAATAGTCATTTATTGGGCCATTAAAATAGCTGGGGGTGTCTGGCCCCGGTTTTTCTCTGGTCCTTGTCTCTATATAGACACGTTTCATCCCCACCTCACTGCACTGTGCATGCCCCTTCCTTTTGGCCTCCAGCTGTTAGTTCTGTCTTTACCACTCTTGCCTGAGAGCTCCCCAAGGCTGCTCTTCACTGTTGCAACTACGGTTTATCTTTGTTTTGGGTTAATTTATTTTAACGTACTGAGTTCTAATAATATTAGCAGGCCTGAGGTTAGGAAGGCAAGAAAGAGAGTTCATGGAAAATTGCTGGATGTTGCTATAGGAAAACTATAGGTAATGATGCAGAAAGAGAGTAAGAGGTTTTTTTGTTCATGCCTGGGTGTTGCCTGCTTTTTTGTATGCACACACGCACAAGTGTAGAAGGTGTCCTGCTGTTTTGCTTGCAGCATGAAAGTCTATTGCATGCATGCAGACACAAACTCTCCCTGTCACGCTCTCACACAAATATGTATGTGCCACACAACTCTCTAGTTTGCCAGGGTTTAGCTCCAGCTCGGCTGAAAAAGAGCTACATAAGCTGGAAAGAAGTATTGGAGACTGGCTTGCAACAAACTATATCAACACTCCCCTCCCTCCCACTGCCATCAAAACGTTTGTGCTCAGCACTTTTGTAATGAGTAGGATTTCTGAATGGGAGTAGCAGGTAGGTAGGTCAAGTCAGCATCTGTGAGCACATATTTGGCTTTGCCAAGACCAGGTTACCAGTCTGCATTTCAGTTAGTCTGTACTTGTGAAAGTCCCAAGTTAACATACAAGTTCCAAGATTATTGTTATACCTGCTGCACAGCCTTCACAAGCCTTCAGCCTTCTGAAAGCTGCAGAGTAGGAAAGTAGGGCAAACATTTTGCTTGTTTGCAACCTACCGTCCAGCAGGCTTTCTACCAACTTGCACAGCTAGATAGGACTGATTTGTTGCTTGGTAGTCAGTGTAGCTTTATCTGTAAATACTTCGGTCTTATTTTAGGATAAACAATATGTTGATAAACTTGCTAATGTGTGGAAACTGTAATCCATATACAGTGTAACTAGATAAGTCAAAGTATTATATAAGGAATACTTTGATCTTGGCTAAGTTTCAGAATCTCCTCCAGAGCTTGCTAAAAGCAACAAATAAAAAGATGTAGCCTGCTGATCACACATTTGGGATTTATTTTCTGGGCCAGGATTTCTCTGTTGATCTTGGACACCCAGCGTTTTGTCTGTAGAGGCATAAAACAGCCAAAGGCTGCATTACCCACTAATCCATTGCTGCTTTCTCAGCAGGTAGGCTGTGCCATCTGTTCCCAGAAATCTGAAGGAAGAGTAAGGTCCAGCCAGCCGTTACCCCAAATATATCAAAAAGGGGGAGATGCCATCACCTCTGAGGCATTATTAAGCTTAGCATGTGTAAGAACTAGCCGTTTTAGATGCTTTTCTTGCAGTGAGTTTTTTGACTGAAATATTAGGGGTCCTCTTACACACTCACACAGCAGTGCAGCAGTGATATGTGAGCTATATGGTACTTCCCACGCAAGCATACCTGTGCACGGAGCCTTCTGTGTTGCAGGAGACTTTATTTTATGTGTCTATTTATTTTAGTGCCTAAGCTGCAGCAGACCCTTCCAGAGAGTCGGTTTGCCTCGAATAAAGGTGACTCCATCTCAGCATCATCAGAAAAAAATTCAAAAGCTGAACCAAAGGCAGAAGCTGGTGTAAAGGCAAGAAGTTCTTCCAATACACCGACCAGCCCAAAACCCCCACTGCAGTCAACAAAGCCCAACCTAGCGGGACGACCCACAGTGCCACAGAAACCACGCTCTGCCTCTCGTACTGGTGAGGAGCTCTTCTGGGCATTTGTTATCCCCAGCTGGGTACTTCTGAGTGTTGTTTGTGTGGGCTATGGAGGAGACACCCATGGCCACATCCTGGACAGAACTTAAATATAGAGGGACACGTTCTTCAGTCACTTGCTCTTGACTTGCATCCTTCTTTTCCACCTCCCTTCAGCCTAATTCAAATAAACTTACTAAAATGGTTTAGTCTGTGATCTACCTGAGGAGAAACAATAGCAGCAGAGCTGTTTTGGGTTAGCCTGCTTTCACGAAAGACGAGAGCATAGATAGCTACTTCAGCATCAAAACCCTGTTGTAGTAGCACTGATGAAAATATGTTCTCTAAACACCTGGCTCTAAATACTTAAGTCCTTGGAGTTTTCTGGCAGGCTGCTCTAAGCCCCTCAAGCAAATGCCTGTTGTTCTTAATAGCTTGCACAAACCGACTGTCTCTTACTCTTCTTTTCCCTTGTTTTGCCTTTGTTTCTTTCCTTATTGCTTTTCACTGGAAATAATGGTAAATGTGCTTTTATAAACTGCAAGACTGCCAGTTGAATGACTATTAACTTCTGTTTTGTCCTAACCTCCTGCCCAGATGTTATCTCAAGGTTTCCAAGAGTGAGGAAATATTTCAGCCTATCTCGCATACATTCATCTGTCTGCTATTTAATAGGCAGTGTCACAACCCCCTCTTCTCAAAGTACAGCCACTGCAGCTGAGGGGAATTAAATGCTGGTTACTGCCTCCCCGGTAGTTATGGGAAATACAGCTTATTAATTGCTTAGGACTGAAAAATGCGAGCAGGCCATCTATAAGAGCTTGCAGACATCTAGGCTTTTCCCGTGCTTGCTGTTGACCGTAAAAAGATGTTTCTGGTGAGGATGAGAGGGCAGAGGGAGATTACAGCCTCCTCCCTGCCTTTGATGTGCAACCTGAGCATCACGTGGTCTCTGCACTCCAGTGGGTAGGATGTTGTTCAAACACAGAATCACCCTCAGGTTTTAGATGGCTTTAAATTTATTTTATTGTCAGTTTTAGAACTGTTCATAACAGTGAGAGGTGTTGGGTAAGATGCTCACAAAGATGAATACAATAGGAAAGTATAGCTTATTTGGTGAGGCTTAATCTGTAAAATAGGCAGTGTGTTATCTAAAATCTTAGGTATCAGAAAGACCTGGGCTGTTTCGGCAAGCTCTTAGTTCCTGCGGAGAGAGCATACTGTGGGCTTAACGCGGAGAGTGATTAATATTTACTCATAATAGGCCAGCTCCTCGGGTGGCAGTAAAAGCAGCACCATCTCTGTTGCAGTCTAACTTCTATCTTAGTACTTGTAGTGACCTGCTGGCTAAGTACGGCCAGACGACGTGATGGAGAAGCCAAGCAATAATCCTATTTATGCTTTTGCTCCCATCGTTGTTCCCAGCAGTGGGGCCAAACTAATGGTAGCAAATTTTTGCTAAGTAATCTGTCAGCAAATGAGCGTAGCTTGGATGTCCACAAATTATCGAAGACTGAAAGTGGTTCCTCAGTAAACCACGTAACAGTTTTAGTTCAGAAAAATATAGCTGTGTTGGTCAGGCACTGTGCTCATCCGTATGTTGATACCAAACTTCCCAAAGCATCTGGCTTCACAGGCACATCCAAAGCATGGAGAAGGTCCAGGAATTGGTGTATCTGTTCAGATCGAGTTGCATTTGGAAGGTCATCACTTTCCTGTGCTGAAAGTAAAAAGATTGACTCCTTTGTGGTGACTCCTTAACAGCGAGCTAAATTCCTATTCATTTCCAATATGCTACTGAATTAACTTATTGTACAAATAGACAATACAGGTGATACTCTGAATTCCTTTTTGCTTCTATCAGTGCTAATGTCTATTCCTAGTTCCTCTGTTGCATACATATGCAACTGTTTACTCCTTGGGAAGCAAGCATACACGCAGTTTAAGTAATCCATTGTAGCTGTACTTCCCCTACTGTCCATAGAAAGGCTGTCTGGTGTAAGACTGAAAAGGTCGTCCTGTAAGGACTGTAAAGGTGGTAGTCAACTCGTCATACATAACACATCCAGCCTTTTAGAAACAAGATATCCAGATGGTTTGAAGTATGGATTTGCATTTAAGTTCCAGATTTCTTTACAGTCTAGAGGACTAGATTTTTTTTAATTATTATTTAAAAAATCTTTGCAGATGCTATCATGTTATGTACTGGCAATTTATTCCTGGAAGTACGGAGTTCTGTACACTATTGATGGAATTTGTTTCCCTGGTTCACTTCTATGCCTTATAACTGTAAACAGGACATCTATCTAAATTGATCAGTTCGTTATGTTTTGGGAAAACAAAAATATAAATAGAACAAGTATTTCCAAAAATCCATCCAAAATAATTTTCAGTGGTTCTTTACAAATTGCATACTTACGTCTTGCAGGAAATTCAGTTGGTCCCTTTTGTGCTACAATAACAGTACACATTAAAAATGCTGAAATTGAGATCTTTGCTTCGGCTATTCACCTGGACTGAGGGCCATCATGCCTTCTCTTGACATAATGTAAATTCCTGAATCCTCCTTTTTCTGACACAGATTCTAGTTGTTTCTTGTTTGTGTATTGTGTTGAGGTTTGGCCCATCATAACAGCACCATTTCTATGAGCTACAAAGCAAATGTAACTTCTCACCCTTTCGTTCATGGTACTCTACAGAGGATGCTCCGGAGTCTCCCTCCGGCCCCAGTTCCCCAAAAGTTGCCCTGCTTCCACCTGTGCTGAAGAAAGTTCCTTCTGATAAAGAAAAGGATGGTCAGAGCAGCCCCTCAGTCAGACCATTTCCTCAAGAAGGTAGGAATGTTGGTATAACTGTTGTCCTAGCGTGCTTGTCTTCTAGAATTCAATGTGTCGTTGTCTCCTGATTTGTTTTCATTTGAAAGGGAAGAAGGTTATTCATTTGGAGGAAAAAAGAGCAAGGAAAGTGTATCTGTTCACCTGTTCCTCATCTCCTCTACCCATGGATTGGTGCTCTATATTTTCTTCCTTTGGTCAAACCAAGTGAAAGATTAATCCCTTGGTATTAATAATATAGCTGAAAAATTAAGGGATGCTTGTGCTGTGTATATTATGGTTTAGTTTGGTCTGAAGATGCTGACTGCTATTGGTCACACAGTAATGTGAAGTGCAGCTCTGTGGTTCTGCACCTTTCCAGGGGGGCAGCCACGACTTTGTTCCTTGCAGCCAGCCTGTTGCTCTGTTTGTGCTCCTCTGTTCTGTGGGGTCAGTGCATGTGACTGAATTCACCTCCTCCTTGGGCAGTGAGTCTCTGTGTGCTAGGGCAGGGCTGAGTACCTTTTACCTACAACAGTAGGCTGCTGCCTTGGCTTTGCTGATTTCCACATGTGTGCTGCATTTCTCCTTATGCTGATGTGTTTCCTTGCCCACAGCTGGCTCTTTGAAGAGCTCAGGCTTTCTCTGATAGCGTAGGTTACGTGGAAAAGTAGCTGCAGAAATGTTGTTCAGCATGGCATTAGCTGGCACAAATGACAGTGTTTGAAATCTGGGGGTGAGACCTCTTCCTTCCTGGGACTGTCCTCAAGAAAGATGTCTGAGGTCATTGCCATGCCTTAAGCTGTGAGGCAAAGGGCTACTCTTTTGCACTCTGCCAGCAGTTTCTCATGGTGTAGGATGGAGGCAGACCAGTCAAGGCAGATACGTGACACTGGGTTATGAAGACTGAGGAGCTGTGCTGCCCAGCCCACCATTACCCTTTAGATGAGAGGAGGGGCAAAGCCATCCCCAAAGCAGGATGTTCCAGAGATATATTTTGAGAAGCTTCTCCCTTTCTCTCCGAAAACTACCATTTCATTTTAAGAAACAACTTGCCTCACAATCTGGGTATTGCTCTGTTCAGAAAATTGTTGCTGTGGTGGCTACCATTTGGTAGCACATGTGGGGTATTTGTCTACAGGTTTTGACTCTTGCTTCAGCCACCTGTGTGATGACTGTCATGGTTTAACCCTGGCCGGCAACTAAGCCCCATGCAGCCGCTCACTCACTGCCCTCGTGTCAGGATGGGGATGAGAATTGGAAAAGTAAAAATGAGGAGACTTGTGGGTTGAGATAAAGGCAGTTTAATAGGCAAAGCAAAACCCATGCATGCAAGCAAAGCAAAACAAGGAATTCATCCACCACTTCACTTCCCTTTGGCAGGCAGGTGTTCAGCCATCTCCAGGAAAGCAGGGCTGTGTCGTGCATAATGGTTACTTGGGAAGACAAGCACCATCACTCCGAATGTCCCCCCCCTTCCTTCTTCCTCCCCCAGTTTATATACTCAGCATGACGTCATATGGTATGGAATATCCCTTTGGCTGGTTCAGGTCACCTGTCCTGGCTGTGCCCCCTCCCAGCTTCCCGTGCCCCTCCAGCCCTCTCACTGGCAGGGCCTGAGAAACTGAAAAGTCCTTGACTTGGTGTAAACATCACCCAGCAACAACTAAAAAACATCAGTGTGCTATCAAAACACAGTGAGGCACCAGCTACTGAGAAGAAAATTAACTCTATCCGAGCTGAAACCAGGACAGTACCCACCCCTTATTCCATACCATTTATATCATGCCACTCTTTCCAGTACAACTTCATTCCACCACCCTTCCCATCCTTTAATATAATACACAGATATCATTCCCCTAGTCTATGGACCACCCCTTTAAAAAGGTCTAGAAAACGTCCACAAAATGTCCATTCAGTTCATTGTCCATGAAATGACAAAGTTCGTGACTTTGGGCTCCATCTGTTCTGGTGGTCACTCAGGAGAGGAGAGGGCTGTGCGTTGCACGGGGTTATTGGGCACCAAAGCCAGCTCAGGTTGGGTCACTGCTGCACTTGCACTTCTCTTTTTAAGGCTTGTCCTCTGTTGGTTCAGGTGGTTCCTGCTGTAGTAATTCCTATAATACACAACTCAGGTTGTGGTTACAACAATTCAAAGGTGTATCCATTACAATCTCCACCCCTGGTCCCTTCAGACCAGCCTGTAGGGTTTAACATTGCAGTAAGTGGGCTGCTCTTGTGTGGTAAAGGTAGCCCAGCAAAATCACCACAATCTCACTGAACTGTGTAGAGCTAGCAGGACACAACACACCCAAGGACCTCTCCAGTGTTGGAAAGGGCTGAAGGTTCAATGGTCCGTGCTGCCAAAAGCTGCTGCAGTCTGTGGCCCAGGGTGCGGAAAAGATGGCAAGGTGTCTTGAAGTGCCTCGCGGTGGCTGTGGCATTACAAGGGCTGCAAGGCAGAACGGAGCCTGTTTATTCTCCTGCCTTTAGTCCCGTCGGAGCCTGTGTTGAGACAGGTGAAGTGGGCTACAGCTTGGCGATCAGACTCGTTACGCTGGTGCCATCATGCTGAGAATGGTTGCAGTCAAAGGCTCTTGCCACAACAGACTCTCAGCTGCTGTCTAATAACTGCATGCGCTAGAGTCCTTTTTTTCTCACCAGCTTTTCACCAGACTGCAAGAGGGGACTTGTTACTACATAACTAGGGAAACAACATAATGGGACTTGTTGTAGGTGCATTTTAATGTGAGGTTAACGTCACCGTTTCTGTGCTATATGCCTTCTCCATCTTCCTGTCATAAGAGGAGACATACTGGAGAAGCAGGGAATACGGGATCGTAACTACAATCCTTCTGTGTTACAACAATCTCTCACGCAGCAGAGAATTGACAAGGGTTTGTGGTTTGTGGTTGTCACATCAGAAGAGGAACAATCACTTTATTTTTAAAATTTGTTTGCTGTTTGCAAATCCTTACCCCAAAGGGGACAGACACTGTGCTTTCCACACTCCTTGATCCCTTAGACACACCCCGACAGGCAACTTGGCCAAACACTTGGTTTTCTAGTTGCTGCTACCTCGCACTGTATGAATTTTATCAATAATAGTTCAGAAAGGCTAAAATAGGGTTTCCAGGTCCTATGGAGCTGTTACGTTTTGCATAAAATTGTTTGGGAAAGAGTAAATTCTATTTCTTTTGTTTGTTCTTCTTCAGGTTTTCCTTTTTCTTTATCACTGCTCTGCTTCCTCAGTCATTCCTCTGTCCTTGCTCTCTGCCGCCTTTCAGGCTAGCATGCTCAATTTATTTCTGCAACTGGTAAATCACTACAAATCTGCCTAAGTTAGTAAACCAAATTATATCTCCTGCAAAAGAGAACTGCAAATTAGATGTTTGATTATAAAATTGCTTTACGTTAATGAGTTTAACTGTACTTTGTGGGACAATCTCAAAATATGCCTCTCTCTACACAGTGTACCTGTAAGATCGGGCTGTGGCTACCAATGTATGCAAATACCGGGACTAAATTTAAGCAAGCATCTGGCATATTGATTACTATTCTTTGAACAATTGATTAAATGGGATGGATAAGTGCAAATATTTGTATTGCTTTCTGAACGTGCTCCTACAGAACAGCTTGGGGGTATAAATGAATCCTTTTTCCTGCTAGAGCAAACAGGAGATTGTCAAAAAAGAGATACAGCTCATGACTGTGCCAAGCCATCTGGCAGCGTGAAAACCACTTCGGGGCAGTATTCTACCAGTGCAGAAGAAGAAGCAAATGTGCTTGGGCAGAGGAAGGCACAGCCAACTTCTGGTTAGAAGTTTTAGTTTTTCATTGCGACGGTCCTTGATAACTGGCACTAACAGTCGTTAAGAAACAGTAATAGCAAAGAAGCCACGAAAGGGTGTGGGTAAAACCTCACGGGATGCTAATCATCTTTCTGTCCCCATGGGAACTACATGGTGTGAAAAATTTCCAGATAAGGAATATGTGTGCATTTTTTTCGTGGCAACACCGGTAACCCCAGTGCTCAGTACCATATAGCACCTGCAGCCCCTCTGCAGAAGAGGGCTCATTACAAACCACGGTTGTCCGTTGCAGTGACGCTGGCACACTGCTGTGTATGTACACCAGAGGCAGGCTATCCGCTGCTTTGTGTGTTTACATACCTTTCCTTTTTAAGGTGTGTGCGCTGAAGTATGTTAAAATATGTTTCGGCCTGAATATTGTTAGTGCCAGTTTCAGTACATCAATCGCAAAACCATTTGAGAACTGGGTAAATCAGATTCTTTTTAAACAGTACTTGGATTTTCAGCTGCATAAACAAACAGCAAAAGAACCCAAACCCAGCACTCTGATGCATGGTTAAGCTGCACTTCCTGGGGAGCAGCTTTGACTTGCAGTGATCTCATTCAGTAGGCTATAAAAATGGTTGGTTGATCAATGTGTTGTTAAAATATAAAAGCTCCCGTTCTCAAATGGTACATGTTTACGCGCTTCTCTTTGCCTCTTAAGTCCTTTGGTTAAACAATGATTCAACATATGACTTTTTTTTCTGAAGTATTTTAATGAGGTATTTGAACATCTTACGCAATTACGTTTACCCACGGTTTTTCTATTTATAAGATATCGTGTATCCTTTTTGTAACATCCTTAGCCCAAAATGTATAAACTGATTCCCTTTTCATACTGTAGAATCAAACCTAGCCCACCCAAACTTGGAATCTCTCCTCCCCATCATAATCAAATTATTATATTTTAGTTTGTTTTAAGCTACCTCTCTGATAAAGTGAGTTTCAGAAGCTGAGATGCTGCTGCAGATCAATGCAGGGTCACCTGTGTGTGGTTTCTTCGGGGCAAGGGTAAGCTCTTGTGGCAGACGCCTGCTTGTAGTATGTGGACTTGAATGCCTGATACATTTCTGAGGCATTCTGGGGGGAAACCACCTGTCTTGATTTATCAGGCCATAAACTAAAATGGCTGCTGCAGATTGTGTTCCAGGTTTTGGTTGAAGAGTGAATGAAGGCCAAACAAAGGCCATGTAATTACTGGGAATTGCAAGAATCGAGAATGATTCAAAAATTTCCAGACACCAGTTTCTTTGAGAATCCGGTGATGTTTGGGAAGGTGGAAATGCCTACTTTTTTTTTACATAATTTAGGTGTCTTAATCCTCTCCAGTTCTATTAAATAGCTTTAAAAACCTTTCTCAAAATCCTTTCCACTTCTTTCCCGACTCAGAAAGCCGGGATAAGAACACAAGCAGCATGTAGCTGCTGCCTTTCATTTTCTCCCATATTTTGGCTAGCACAAATAAGGAAACAGGTATTTGGGGCTCAGGAGAACTATTTGGGTAGCAAATGTGCCAGGTGTGCGGAGGTGGGTCTCTACAAGACATGTGCTGGATGTGTCTGTTCCGCTTTCATCACGGCAGAGATCCAGGACTGGACAATGTCTGCACCAAACAAAAACGGGCTAGAGCTTTCTGACCCCAGTTTTATGGCCTGTTGGCATGCACCAGCACTGCAGGGGGTCATGCTGGCCCCCCAGGGGTACAGGGAGCATCCCTGCTGAGGCTGCCCCAGCAGCTTGGCAGCACTGGCTCCCTCGGGATTCCTCTCTGCATTTTTCACATGCCTGGAAGACCCTAACCAGCCTGGCACAATTTGAAATGGCCACGAATATGCGTCAGCAGCAGCCTGCTGTGTGTCTGCTCCTGCTGCAGCTGGAGCCACACGTTGGTGTTGGGGCAGGCTGTCCCGTGCAGCGGTGTGGGCTGTAGGTGAGCGATGGTGTCGGGGCAGGCTGTCCCGTGCAGCGGTGTGGGCTGTAGGTGAGTGCAGGGAAGGAGAGGTGTTGTTTCATGGCCACTGCAGCTGCTGGTGCCTTGTTAAAGAGGTTAAAAAATTTGTATTAAAAAGCACAAATGTGAACAGGCGCAAGGATCAGTGCAAACCAAAGCCAGACATCCTTATCTGAAACAGGGTCTCGTAACTGTAACATTTAATTTTGTGGGGGTGAAATGAGATGGCTTGCAATGAAGTCACATTTAAGGGCCACTGTGTTTAAAGGTTCATTTTACTTGGAAGTATGAGATTTCTAAAGCTACCAATCACCCCCACTGAAGTGTATAACTCCTCTCTTTTGTTACCATAGCAATGTTAGACCACTGATTAGATCAGAAATCTTAACAAGCTTTTACAACCTTCTTTCCAATTTACTTGAAAACTTGTAGGTTTGGGGAAAACCTTGGCCTTACCGAGATTGTTTAAGAGTGCTGGTCAAACAAAATGAGCAGTTTGCATTTAGATCATGGGAAGTGGGTACGTCCTCCTGCTTTCTGTACTGCCAAGCACAGCAAGGTGCCGAGCCCGTAGTCTCGGCTGGAAGAGATGCAGGTTGGGCTCAGAGCCCCGGGGCTGTCCCCCATCAGGGAAGAGGGAGGGCATTGGGGCCTGGCAGTGCTGTTGGGCATGGAGCAGCAGCTCAGGTAATTTGGGTGCCAAGGTGAACATCTGTCCTGATTAAGGCTGCTGAGTCAAAAGGGAGAATACAGATGTGTCCTACCAGGGAGACAGGCCTGCCTGGGACATGTGCTGCTGCTCTGAGGGGTGCTCAGCGAGGATATCCACCTGAGCAGTCAGGAATGCACTGTCTGAGATCCAGCCCAGCTGGAAAAAAGAATGCTGTTCTGGTTTTGAAGTGGTGTGATCAGAAGAAAGTCTCCAGGCCATTTCTAACTGTAGTGTTTATCCATGTCACAGTGAAGTACTGAGCTTCATATTTCAAGTTTGCCTGCTTGCCAGCCAACAGTGGAATAAAGCTTGCTCAGACTCAGTCTCTCCTCTTTCACCTTTTTCTGGGTTGAAGAAAGGACCTATGCTGCTCCCACTAGCACAAGTGAACTCGGTGGGAGCAGGTCCTGTGTGCATGAATGACTTATTTTAAAATTACTTTTCTTCCTCTTTCTTCTACCATCATTAGCAAGACTTATTTCTGTTTTATACAGCTGCGAAAAGAAGCCCTGGGCAGCAGCCTCATGAGTTCCAGGAAATGAAGCAGAGGTCCTTAAGTAAAGATGGCCATCAGGGAAGCAAGTCCAGTGACTCTGGTGAAGAAGCAGATAAAGATTTTATTTTTGTTTAGCAATCAGTACAAGTGCTTCGTAGCGCAAGAGCTTTTCATAACAATCAGGGTACAGCAATCAGCAGCCCTTCTAGCCAGCTGCTCTTTCACAACAGGTACATTTCCATGCAGAAAACCTGATCTTCCAATTGTGATTTACAGTGCACTCCCTTGGCATTGATTCGGTCCTTAATTTCTGTTCTGTACAATGCAGTCAGTCCTTTCCATGCCTTTGCTAAAGCCAGCGATTCTTTCATGTATTCTACTTGAATTTCTCTGAAGCAGCTACAAAGAGCGCCCTGCATTAGGGCATTTAGAAAGCAAAGCAAATTAACTGGACACTGTCTTACACTAATACACTGTACAGCAGGTAATGTGTTGTACTGCTGAATGTAAATGTGTCAATCTGCACGTGACTTACCTATAAATATATTCTTGCGGTATGCAATTGCACATTGTAATTATATTAAAAGAGCACACTAATAAAATAATTTGTATAGATTATATATATTAAATGCTTGGGTATGGTTTTTACCTTCTCCCATAGGGAACTTCTTTCTTCCTGTTCTCGTACTGTACATAAAACTCCAACGCTTACATTTGTGTACCGTCAAAAAGCACAACAGAGAAGGGTTTGGATGACGTATAATCATGGTATGCTTCCACATTCATATATTAATGTATATAGTTGATTGGAATGAGGGCAACTGAAATTTTATTAATATTGGTGTTTTCTAGAGGCCTTCCTCAGTTCTGTCTGCATATTAGCTTCCTTTCAATGTGTAATTCTACGAGAAAAATAGTTCAACATGTAAAAACATTTCAGCTTTTGAGGGAGGGGGTGCAAATTTCACAGCTACCCACTTACATTACAGGTTGAAGGGATTTTATTCATATGTATATTTGTAACAATAAAAATGATTTTACAACTGAAATAGTAGTCTTTGTTTTTACGGCACTTTTTGTGGTCTTGATGGTCTCTGCTCTTTGAATGATGGCATTGTGTCAGGTAGACAAAATGTGCAGTGAAGAAAACCCCCATATAATCTTTTTCTGCTTCTAGTGAAATGTCTGTTCCTGCTGAAAGGGACACATACACATCATCTTCGTAAAACTGCTGAAAGAAAAATCTCTGCTATCTCCTCCCTTGGGATCCTTCAGCAAAGCAGCCTTCATATGAGCAGGAAACACCTGCTATCTAAATTCTCTATTTTGGTTCTGTAGGACAGAACAAAATTGTTTTGGTAACTCTCCCAAGAGCAATTTCCCTGACCCTGCTGCGGCTCCTTGCCTGGGTAGAAATGCTCAGTTACCTGTCTGTCAAATGTCCTTCTGTCTGATCCCTGCGCACATACCTGCTATTGCCAGTTCTATTGCAGTATAAAGGGCCATTAAGTCAAAACAGTAGCCTTTTATACCAAAACATCTCAGAAGCACTTTGTAGAGGTTTATGTCTCAGAAGTAGGCTACAAGGCTGAGGAAAAGAGGTCCTGAAGGCTTGATGTTCATACCTGGGATTTGCACTGTTTTGAAATTCTGCATTTGTCTAAAGTTAAGGGAAAGTTCTCCATTTTCACATACGTACATTCTTGATTTATTGAGCATCAGTGAGAACAAAAGACAAATGGCAAAGAAAAAACTTGAGATAGTTGTATTGGAAAGGAAAAATAATCCAGTCATAAATAAACTGCAATTTTTTTTTTCCCATAGGATATGGAAAAGACAACTGTCTGATTAGTGTAAGTATGCAAGAAGGGTTGTCTGAGTTGTTGGTTTTGTGAATTTAAGAAAAATTAACACGAAGGTTTGTGGTATTTATAAAAAAAAAGACTGACTTCCAATTGCTGAGAATTTCTCTTAACTTGTGCTTGATATCCTACTCACTAGTCATCATGTAATGAGTAATCATGGCAATAGCGTGTGCCCATCACCCTGGTATCAGTAAACCAAAGACCATTATGTCTGAAATGCTGGATACAAAGTATGTGTAAGGTAAGGAGAAGCTATAGTGCTGTAATAGTTCGAGTATAAAGATTTCAGTAGCCAGCAGTGTTTTTCCATAGTAGTTATGGAAAGCCTTTCCAGTCTTTATTTCAGCCATCAATGTGTTGTGGGTAGGCTGAGTGGTGGAGAAACAACTTTAGGGGAGTGCTAGTGTGAGCTCTTGGAGATCTGGGGTTAGTTTTTGTGCGTCTGTGGTTTTGGGTGTGGGGAGGAGCAGTAATTTTCATTGCTTTATTATCTTTCTGCCTGGCAAACCCAGCACTGTCAGCCCCACTGCAAAGAATTCACATTGCATCCGGAGTGCCCCCGTTGTACCTCTTCTACGTTTGAGAAATGGTGACTTTTGTTTTCAGTATCTTGAGCACATAGAAGCCTGGGTAAGTGCCAGCGTTTCGGGGACGTAGCAACCACTGTAGCTAGCCTGGTGCCAAGCCAAGCTGGTTGGGAGGTGTGGGGGGTCTGGCTCCAGGGGGCAGGGGAGGTGCTGCCTTTTCACAAGCTGTGGCCCCTCCAAAGCAGATGTGTGGCTGGACGAACCCTCCTTGTTTCTTTTGTTGTCTCCCTGCCTGTCCCAGGCTGTCTGCTGCCCTAGCAGGGTGAGAAGGGTTCAGCTGCTTTGATGGGATGCCCATGGCAGAGATCCCTGGAGCTCCTGGGAGGCTGCCACAGAGAGATCATCTAGTGGTACCACTGAAGACAAGAGCTGTTAGTTGTTGTCCCAGGGCATCCATAGCATTTTTGAGTATCACCGATACTCTGTGTTCCTCCCTGTCCCACAGCAGGCACTGCCCAAGCACCTCTAGCTGTGCTGGCAGTGGTGGGAGCAGAGGTTGGCAGGGGAGATGTGGCTTGCTCCCAGGCATGCCACCAGCCTTCCTCTTGGAGCCAAGGGCATCTCCGCAACACCATGCGCCATGCTTCATAGTCTGGCCACTCTGAAAGGGCTCATGGAGTCCAGCTTAGCTTATGTCCAACAGGACAGTTTGCTCCCTAGGCCATTGCTGGTCTTGGGCAAGACAGCAGCTGCACGTTGTATTTGCTGTGCTTGGAGGTGACAGCGAGGTCCTCTGCATCCCTCCATGCACATGAGCTCATGTCCCGTGTGACTACATCAGGTGAGGGACCCAGCAGCCCTGGTTACCCCGTTAGAAATGCTGCCCTGGAAGGGGTCCTAGTACCAGCATCTCTGGTCAGAGCTGCACCTGCCTGATCCAGCCTTGGGGAAATGCCGTGGAGAAGCTCTCTTGGAGGGAGCTGCTCTGCCCTTTCTGCTCCTAAATCTGGTTTTCAAGTTTTCCCATTGAAGAATTTCACCCGTATACATAGCAGGAGCACCTCTCCACCTGCAACGTGCTGGAGAAGGGCTGCAGCTGCCTGCCAGGCTCCAGCGTGAACTGGGCTTTACACCACGTCTGTAGGACCTGCTTCCCACTCCCCGCTAGAGGCTAAAATCTGGCTGATAGATCTTGAGCATTTTAAAGTATTCCCTCATGTGCAGTAACAACAGCAAATAGCTGCTTTCTAAGATGGAAGCAGCAATTGTCTTAAATCCCCCCTCCCCCTCCACCAGAGCCATCCAGCTGGGGTGAGATCACCTGGGAGTTGACCTGCCTTTGACACCCCTACACTGGCTGTCCTGGGGCTGTATTAGATGCAGGTTTCAAGTGTTTGAGAAGCCCTGTGTGGGAAAGCAGTTATGCTGCCACAGTCCCTCCCAGACATGTGGCGGGGTCCTCAGGCCAGTGCCACTGTCCTGATGCTGCTTTGGCAATTTGCGATGAGCTCTGCCAGCCGACCCCAGCCCTGATGCTTCGGAGCCTGCTTTTTTCTGCTTTTCCAGTAAGTTGAACTGAGAAGAAGAAAAGCTGCGTGGGAGAACAAGGGTTTTAATTAGATTGATACCAGCCAGAGAAGACAGGAGAGGGG
This sequence comes from Falco biarmicus, assembly GCF_023638135.1. NCBI lineage: Eukaryota > Metazoa > Chordata > Aves > Falconiformes > Falconidae > Falco > Falco biarmicus. The sequence goes on from NC_079290.1 coordinate 70,525,516, forward strand.
CTGCTAGCTTGGCAAATCCAATTTGGTTTCACTGAATGGAGAAGTAAAGTTAACTCTGTCGTCTCTGCTCAGCATCTCTCCAGGGGTGCCTCCTTCCCTTCCTGTTTGCTTAGGTGGGTCAGACCCAGTGGTGGGTAGGGGAGAGCCCCATGGAGGTTATATGGCCCCCACTTTATTTGCACAACATTACATTCCAGCTGAACACTGAAATAATGGAAGTCATTAACTGTAACTGAGACTGCAGCCACTGGCTGGGTAGCATTGAGCAGCGTGTGGCTGGAGGAAATGTCAGTTTTTCCTTTGGGAAGTCTATTCTTAGATCCCATCTGATGGCCTGAGGCCTGACCCCTCGCTTCCAGCAGCATCCCGGTGGGAAGGGATTGGCTGCACTCCCATAAACTCATGGGATCGCCACTGCTGGTCCAAAACAGAGGACGGAGGACTGATGCCTCTCAGTCTGGGGAGCTGCAAGGGGAAGGCTGGAAAAACCTGGCCTTGGTGGGAATCTGTGAATGGGAACATCTGCAGGACGGTTGTCCTCATGTCACATCGCATCCATCAGTACTGGGACCTGGACTGCCAGCACACCTCCACACACCCCCGCACCCTGCACCAGCTGAGCCAGAAAGGATGGAGCCAGGATCCAGCCCGGTACAGGGATGAAGGATTTGCTGAGCAGAGGAAGAGATGGAGCTGGGGGGGAGGGAGGAGGGCATCCAGGTTGGAAGGTGGGGGTCAGGGTCTGTTGCTAAGCTGCTTGTACCCATCTGAGGGTGTGGTCAAAAAAAAGAAGAGCCTATTTCTTTTCTGCAGCAGGCAGTGTTTTATCTCTGATTTGATCTCCAGGCAAATGGTAGGGGGATTCACTGACTCCGTTATTTCCACTTTGTTGTGCTTTCAGTTTGTCTTTCATCTGCTTCTCCAGCATTTCCCTTTGCTCACAGACCCCTCGCTGGGTGGCAGCGCATCATCCCCACCCTCCGCAGCCCCATCTGCATACAGCAGCACATCTGGCACTCTCGCTTCCCACTGCACTGGTGCAAATCGGATGCCAGGGAAAACGGGTCACACCGAGAATCTGGGCTTGGGCTTTCTGCAGGACCCAAACTACCTGCAAAACACATGGTCAGCATGGTCAGTACTGGAGAAAACAGTGATGGGTGCCAGCGTTGGCTTCCTCAGTGCCTCCGGTCAGTGCAGAGCTGAGGGTAGCTGAAGCTGTTTGATGAGGAAAATTATTTCCAATTATAAACCCATGTCTGCATCTATTGGGAATTACCTTCTGAAACGGTGAGGGACAAAAGTCTCGCCACAAATCCAGATGCTGATTCTTTTGATTCCCTATTCTGGTCATGGAAACTCAAATATGTGACATCAATACTTTGAGTCTGGCCCAAAGAATAAGGCATTTGTCATCTGCACCCTTTTTCTGTTTCCACATCAGCAATCTGCACTTCTATGCATGTTTTCCCATTTACAGTTCCTTGATTAAGCCTTTCTACAAAGCTAGCCCAGCCTGGGGCTTGGCCACATGCTCCGTACTTTGGAAAAATTGCCGTTATTTAATTTATTATCGGCATCAGCTAAATAGTACGGCATTGCTGGTGTCCCCCAGCTGGAGGGCTCCCTGACCCACAGCAGGGCCACATAATGACCGTGCAAATGCTGCTGGCATCAAGGCACCTACCAAAGCACGTTCATTTAAGAGCCAAATGCCTCTGAAATCAGGGTGTATCCAGGGTATTTTCTCCTCATTGCAGACGAGAACATCTTTGTGGGACTCCTCAAGGCAGGATTTTGGGAAGGGTGAGGGGTGTACTGTGGAAGTGCCTGCTGGGGAGGCTGGGAAGGTGCAGAAGCCACGTCAGAGGCTCCCTGAGCAGGAAAGCAAGGGCTGGTATCCACCAACAGAAGTCCACCAGAGCTGAAAGGAGGGCAGAGTTACCAGGAATAAATTGTTCATTTCTACTTCCTAGTGAGTCTGTCTTAGCTGTATCCCAAATTTTTGGTTGCATTTTTCAGGAGCCTTGCAGACCACAGAGAAAAGAAAACAAGTTTTCTAGAAAAACAGCTATTGTTATACTTTTTCAAAGCTATTTTACATGTTCAGATTCACATTAAAAATAAAGAGTATTTCTTTATTCTTTGATGTCTAATTGCCATAATCTGAAAATAAACCAATAAAAGAAATATCTGAACTAATGACCTGCCATCACAAAGCCTTAATGGAAAAAATCATCCTGACAAGTATTATTACATTAAAGCCATTTCTGAACTTAAGAAAAAAAATAAAGGGACAGTGCTGTGGTTTTTGAAATATGTATCTTTAAAAATCTATTATGGTTTGAAGCAAAATAATTCAATTGTCTTCCCCCCACCCCCACCCCCCTTTTTCAGCTTTTCAAAACACAGATTTGAGTTCTTCTACCTCAAGCGTTACTACACAGTGCAAAGCCTGAGCCAAAGAAGTCCTTAATCAAAAGCATTCCCTACTTTTTAAAATACTGCCTACCTTTAATTCTTATTTATTCCTTTAAGGAAATAAGGCAAGGCAGAGCAGCTGCTTGTTTGGTACGTGAGCTGCACACACAGCAGCTATCTACCATTTGTTGCTTTAAAACTAATAGCAATAGATCCTCAATTCAATGTGCTGCTCAAATTTACAGTACTCTGCAAAAAACCTGCAAAACCATCTGCTTTGAGCTGAGGGTTTGGGTTTTTTTCATTCACGCTTTGCTGTGTCGAACCCCATTTTATCCACGCAGTGGGATGGCCGCATCCTCACCACAGGCTGGGCTTTCTCTCAGCTTACCTGGTTCCTGTCACTTTGAGCTAAATTTGTGCAATTCCACCCTAAGACCCCTCAATTCATCTTGTGCGATGCATGGAGGTGCAAAGCAGTTAAGCTATGTATCTGTGGGGTGGCCCCTATGTCTATAGGGTATATTGATGGAGAGTTTGGGGGGGGAGCAAATGCATAGCTGGTGCAAACAGGTGAGGAAGCCATCCCCTCTGCAGCTTTTCTTCCCGTTTACAAGCATGCTCTGCTGCTGTGGGAAAGCAATGCCTTTCTCTGCTGGGGCAGACACTGGTGGTGTGTGGGAGGACAGGGATGCTCAGATGGGTGGACACATATCATCCACACTCTCGTGCACAGGTAACAATGAATTTTTGTGAGCTTTAAGCATTAAGCTTTAAGGTCTTTTTTTAATCTCCAACCTGAACCTGGTTTCACAGAGGTTGTGTGAGTTCCTAAATAAAAATCAGCAGTTTAAATAAGGTGATGCTTCTTGCCTGCTCTTCCTCCTGTGAGGGCATGGGGGAGAACCAGCTGTGACAAGTTCTTCTCAGCACCCTGAGTTTTGCATCAGTTCCTATAAAACTTCACTGTCTCTGTCCCTGTTGAATGCAGGTTGCTTCCCCTTGCAAAACAGGCATAGTATCTACTCTTAAGTTAGTTTTGTTAAGAATATTTTTAGTAAGAACCTAGTTGTCATGACCATACTACCAAGGACCCATGTTGGTTTCAGCCACAGTGATGCTTTCCAAGACCAGGTTACAAACCCTGCTAGAAACTGATGGGCAGCTCTTTGCTAAAAACCTAGATCAGAATGCTCCCTGTCTGGGGCAGATGGGCTCTGTGCCCAGGGAAGAGAGATGGGGCCAGAAAGTGGCCTCCATGCCCCACCGTGCCATGGAGCAGCACCAAGAGACCTCATCCCACTCAGGAGCTTGGGCAGCTCCTGTGGGGCAGGCGAGGCCACCGCTGCCATGGTGGGAGGCACTGGGGAGAAGGGGCTGCAGGGGAGGTTCCGTGTGGGAGCTGTCACCTTGCGGCCAGAAATGCTTTTTGGCAGCGAGGCAAGGAGGGTCAAAGAGAAACCTGTGGAGTGGCTGGTCATGCCAGCAAGGGACTTGTGCAGATGTCACCTACACATTTATACTTTGCTGTGTGTTGTTACCTATTGAACAGATGCTCCTTTCCTGTGCTGGGGTCCCCCATCTGGGCATGCTTATGAAACCTGGGGGCTGCTTTTAGCCTTGCTGCCGCATTGACTTCCTGGTGATCGTTTTTCTGGAGTCTAAAGGTGGCCCTGGGCTGCCGGCCAGGGGACCCTGGGACTGAGCTGCTCACAAACTTCTGCTTAAAGGCATCAGCTCCATAGCACCTCCTGTTCCTTTGCCCACTGGAAAAACTGGACATAGCTGTCGTAATCTCTCTGAAAGAATGTAATTTGCATACTTGATATTTCCTGAGTAAAACGCAACTTTTTGTTCTTCAGAGCTTTTTATTTTTTTTTCAGTTCAAATAGGAGTCTGCTCAGGCAAACATTAAATGCTTTTTAGAAGTCTTTTCTGCTCTGCTTCTGAGAGCCTCTCTAAAACAACCAGTATTCGCATAAAATCCAAATGTACATATTGAATCAAAAGCAACCTGGAAAAACTACCTGTAAGGGATCTCAAAGGAGATAATAAAGTTGCCACAAATGATTCTGGGAGCACACACGCAGACACTGAGCCCAGTCCAGGCACCTGAAGTCATGGCAGATGAAGATACAGGTGACACTCAAAGCACATGTAGTGCCAAGCAGGACCATCACGGGTATAAATACCAGCCTTGGCCAGCACTGAGCCCGCTGAGCCCCGGGTTTCTTCTTTTGGTCAGCACTACAGGAGGAAGAGGGTGTAGACATCCATCCACCTTCGTGCCGTGGCTCTTCATTCCTGCTGGGAAACCCTGCTGGGGGCTGGGGGGATGAGGTGCCCCGGCTGCTGCTGCGGTGCCATGAACCGAGGAGGAGGGGGTGACGGCTCCGCAGACTTCGCTGTTGTTGCTGTTGTTGCCCCCAGGCGCCACCTCTTCTCTGAGCCTCGCCTTTCCCTCCAGCGCTTCTGCTTCGTTCCGGACTTGGGAGGTTCTCCGGCTGGCTGCAGGCCGTGCGCGTCGGGAGCTTCCCCAGCGCACCCGGGGGGCTGGGAGCCCCCTGCCCAGCGCCCTGCCCGAGCGCCCCCTCCCTCAGACACGGGCCTTGCCCCGGGCCCGCCCGAGGCACCCGGGGCGCGGGCAGCCGGGCGGCGGGGCGGTGGGCCGGGCCCCCGGGGCCGTGCCGGTGCCCGGGGGGGGTCCCCGCTCCCGCGCCCCCGCGGGGCCGCCCCCGGGGCGGGGCCGCCGCTCTCAAAGCCGGGGCCGCCGGCGGCAGCGCGCAGAGCCTGCGCGGGGCTGCGCGGGGCTGCGCGGGGCTGCGCGGGGCTGCGCGGGGCTGCGCGGGGCGGGCGCCGCCGGCAGCACCATGGAGAGCGGCACCGCGGGGCGCCTGGACGCCGCCGCCTTCCTGGGCGCCTGGCGGCGCTTCGACGCCGACGGCAAGTGGGGCCGGCGGGGGGCGGGGGGCCCGCGGCGGGGTGGGCGCTGCGCAGAGGGTGCCCACGCGGTGGGTGCTGAGCTGGGGCCGGAGGGTGCCCGTCCGGGGGGGTGTCACGTAGGGGTCGCGCATGGTCCTGCAGGTGTTTCAGAGCCCCCCCCACCCCCCTTCCTCCTCATCCCGCCCTAATACCAGGTCTGAAAATCCTCCCTTTCACTCCAGAATTTTTGCCTTTTCATCATCTTCCTGTTCCTTCTGCCGTTCCCTCTCGTGGTCCCACTTTGCGGGTTATTTTCCTGAAACTTTTCTGTAAAGAAAACTCCTCCGGGATCTGCACATCACCTTGCCTGGCACCCACACCGATGTGAACCGATCAACTCGAATAGGACCCCCCCGGGCGGGCAGGCAGGGTCCCCAGCTGAGACCCCTACCGACCTCAGCTCCCTGCGCACAGCCCGTGACACGGCCCCCAGAGCTCCGGCAGTGCTGCCTGACCGTTAACATATTTTGCTTTTATTTAGACAACGGTTACATAGAAGGGAAGGAGCTTGACAATTTTTTTCATCATCTCCTGGAGAAACTGGGACCAGAAGTAAGTACTGCGCCGCGTTAGTTGTGCATCAAGTCCAAGCGAAAAGGTCATTACCTGGAGAGATGACAATTTGCTGTTCCCTGGTTGCCAGCGTCCTTAGAAATCCCAGAGGTAAAGAGCTCTTCTCTTGGCAACATGGTGGCGTTTAAGCGGCTGACAACAAGCGCAATTGCCTGAGAAGTTTGGTCGGTTGGTTTCAGTCCAGCAGCTGCCAACATGGTGAGGCTGCGGTTGGCACCAGCTGAAGGGGCTGGTAGGAAGCATGGAGAGAAAGTCATTTACTGCCATTGAATAGAAACAAATAGAAAGCACTGGCACACAGTCTGGCAAGGTGAGGGGGAGGGCAATGATTTATTCAAGCAAGTGCTGATTAGTTTTGTTAATATGATGGGTTTCTTTCCAAGGTCAATTTTTTACAAATAAACTGTCATTAATTTTAAATGGTACTTAGGAAGGAGACATAGAACTGCATTGCCGCAAATGGCTGGAAGCCAAACAGGAGTCAGTCCTGTTGCTCCTAAGGTCAAGACCTGGCTCTCAAGTTTTTCTGGGTTTCTCCCCTGATTTCCATCCCTACTTCTAGCAGCGTTTCCCCTCTCTCACTCTCTGCATCTCAGTCCTACCAGCAGTTGCACTGGTTTCCTCAGCTCCAGGTCTTACGTTGCTTTTGACGGTCACCATCAATGAAAGAGAAATCCTGTCACTCAGGTCAGCTGCTCAGTAGTATGTAAAAAGTGTATTCTGATAACAGGTTTAATATTCTATTACATAGTGTGTGCCCAACTAGGAAGAGAAAAGGACTAAGCATTTTCCAATTGGAAGAAGAAGGTGTGCCAAAAACCAGAGAGGAAACAATTCCTTTAAGCAGAAAGTAATTAACAAAAATGGAAAAGGTAGCTGATAAAAGGCATAAATTTGTGAGTATCAAGTGTAAAATAGAATTAGACTTACCATCCAATTAGGATTCTTGGATCTTTGGGGCTACAATAAAAATATAGAAACTGTGAATAACTTTCCAAGCATGTTTTTGGTTAATTTGCAAGTGAATTGGGATTGAAATAATGGAAGTTTCTGCAGAAATGTCTTTCTAGGGCATGTATAGTTACATGAACAGATAGGTATGTAAAAAGACTTTAAAACAAATGTAAAAAGTTTCAACAAGAAGCAGCAAGAATCACTAGGTACACAGAAAATCTGATTTGAAGAGAAATGGAAAAGTTCAGGATGGTTTACTCAGGAATAAAAGATGAAATTGGGAGTTGCTGGTCTTGGGATATTGAAACACCAGTGCAAGGCACACTCAAATGAACGCAGCAGCAGCAAACACAAGGTGTTGGAGGAGAGGCTTAAAAGGAGGCCGCAGCGCTCCATGCTGCAGTGGTCACTGAAGCAAGGGACCTCCACGTGGGGCTTTCTAGAGTGAGTTCTAGCTGGAGATAAAACTGCAGTTTAGCCAGGGATCTCACAGGCAGCTTCCTAATGATGAGAGGTCAAGAGGAAACCACCAGCCCCACTGTAGCCCATAGCTGCCCTTGCACATCCCTCAGACAAGATTTTGGAGACAGCATCGCACCAGCTGGGTTGAAAACCCGGTGTGTTACAGCAGTTTTTGTGGTCTTGCTGACGTTGATCTGAACTGTTACACCATGCTAGGTATCAGTACACAAGAGCATGCAAAATGAGGGTGTTCTAGCAACGAACTGTTCTGCTGCAGGAAGTCAAGAACAGTTTCACTGATGGCCAAAAGTCACTGCTTAGATGACTCCAGCTTAACCTATCACCCTCCTCTAGCTTGCATCTCCTTTGCTTCTGATGTCAAGGTTTCGCCCTTAAAAGAAAAAACTTAAGAGAAATTGAAAAAAAAAAAAAAAAGAACCAACACCCTCTTTCTCTATTAAAGAGAAGAAATAGGCTAATTCTGGAAGACAGCGCTCACTAACTGCTGGGGTGCTCAAACACGGTCTCCAGTGGTTTTGGTTTTCTCCCCTGGTTTTCTTGCCCATTTTGGGCAGTATTTCCACTCAAGTAGTATTACCATGAATGATAAGATGATGTGTTGCCCTGTTCCCCTTTGCCAGCAGTCTGGTTTCATTTCTCATGGCTGTGTAAGGATGAAGCAGTCTCCTACCCAGTAGGCAGCAGGCAGAGCTGCTTTGGTGGCAGAACATCCAGGGGCAGCTTTGTTCTGGGAGGGTGAGAGGAGTCCCCTGCCCTGCTCCGCTAGGTATGGGGATCACCTGTAGTGCTGGATTAAAAAAAGGTCTCTACTACCTTTGTACAATGAGTTTGCCTAACAACTTTGAGCTACTTTTCTCTTTTTCATGTGATTTATGTTGTACAGGCTTGTGGTTATAGCTACAGATCCTTTTTAAGCTGGTTTTCACCAACCTACAGAAAGAAAGTGTCTTCTGTAATACAAGCAGTGAGCTGGGACCGAGCATCTCTCTGCTTTAGTGCTCATTTTGACCTTTACTTCTTCTTCTTCTTTGGGTTCCTAACATCTCTGTTTCCTTGCACAGTAAAATGGGGAGACAGTAATACACTGGCATAACTTCCAGATGTGTTGCAAGGATTAATTAGTGACTATGTCTGAAGTGTTGTACAAGTGATAAATAATGTTATCAGCACTGGAAGTTGTCTCTGCTTGAATAGCGAATGGCTTCATAATTACATTTTTTCAGCCTGCACTCTCTAAGCTGTTATTTTTCTTAATGACCACTCTAGTCCTTCAGCTCTGTTTTTCTTCCCAGCTACCCTGCAGCATCCCCAGCTGACACTAAATGCCAGGGGATGGGAGCAGCTGGGAAAACAATGTAAAAGGGAGCTTGTCAGGAAGCTGAGAGGAACAGCTCTTCCTGATGGCTCTGAGCGAGGAAGGAAACTTGAAATACCATCCAGTGAGGGAGGCTAATTCATCTTCTTTTGTTGAACCATCAAGAATTTTTCTGGGGGGAAGGGAAAACTTTACAACAGAGGTAGACCTACAATAAACCGACCCAAATCCCAGATGCTGCTTTCTGTCTGTCCTCCTCCAACAGTGGGCGACTGCTGGAGGCATCTGGACAATGCCCTTAACAACACACTTTAACTTTGGTCTGCCCTGAAGTGATCAGGCAGTTGGACTATATATGATCATTGTAGGTCCCTTCCAACTGAAATAGTCTATCCTATCGTATCCTATCATATCCTATCGTATCCTTTCCTATTGTATCCTATCCTATCCTATCCTATCCTATCCTATTCTCTTCTATTGCATTTCTAAGAAAATGCCTTTGATTTCCAGGTGTACGTAACATATCTATAAGGCTTCAGTGATTTATGACACTGAAGTTTATATAAATTCCCCATAAGCTGGAGGGGCTTCTGCGGTTTGGTTTGTCTGGGGGGTATGAGGCAGAACTGAGGATAATTCAGCCACACACCATGCCATTATTACTCCTATGACTTCTGTCTAACCATTTGAGCCTCCAGCTTCCAACCTGCTGCCGCGTGGCTGCTGTGAGCTGCCTGTGCTCCCTTCTGCTCACTCATAAATCTCTTGATTCTACCTTATGGCCACTTTTCCATGCATTTTCTAAAGGTTTTTTATACTGAAGTGAAAACTTCGTGAAAAAGACAGTTTCTTTCAGCACTGAAGAAGTAATTTTATTGGAACAGGAACTACAGCCCTTGCCTTTCTCTCTTACAGTGCTGTACATCTTCCTTTCTGTATAGAGATAACTTATGATCTTCCTTGCTTGCTCTTTGCTAGTTTTAGTGAATCTCTATGTATATTCCCATAATAAATAGACAAGAAGAGTTTTATAGATGAATGGCTATAAATTTTGAATTTGGATTTCTGAAAGTTTCCATAAAACCAGTGACATCTGGACAGATACAGAGGGAAATGCACATTGTCATTGTGCTTGCAAAGCTTTCACGGAAAGATATCTGACTTTGCTTAAATGATATTAAAATTAGACAGAAGACTTTTGGATAAAAGTCAGTTGCCCTCACCTAACTGTGAGCATGTAAGAGACCACATGTAAAAATTTTTGAAGTGTAGATTTGATCAGGCAAGACAAGTTTTAGTTTCATTATAGCCCCCCTGCCCCCAGGCCACCTGTATAGTTATGACTGGAAGGGATTGAGTTAATCTTCAGGAGCTCACCCTGAACAGCCATAAAGGATTTGTCATTGCTTTTTACTTCCAAAGAAAATGAGCAGCCTCCAGCTACTCTTGCACTTCATTGCTGCCTTGCACAATGTATTGTCTATCCAAACGATGTGTTTAACTTAGTATGGCCAGAAATGCAGCAGCTAGTCACTCAAACAAAGTTTAATGGCCAAAATATCAGCCAGCCTCAAAGCCATCCAAAGAAAACTTCTCCTATATTTTACTACCCCAAGAGATCCAGGTTCACAGATCAGGTCTCTGGTGACCAGCAGGTCAACAGCAAGAAGACCGCTAGCAGAAAACATTCATCTTGCCTCCCCCTCCAGACTAATACAGAAATCTAAACCCTGAGTCGACCCTGATTAGATATAGGGAAGAAATTTTGTACTGCGAGTGTGATGAGACACACACACAGGCTGCCCAGAGAAGCTGTGGATGCCAGGTTGGATGGGGCTTTGAGCAACCTGATCTAGTGAAAGGTGTCCTTGTCTATGCAGGGGGTTTAGATGATCTTTAATGTCCCTTCCAACACAAACTATTCTATCATTCTGATTATTGTCAAATACAGTTATTTCTTTAGGTTTCGCTTTTGTCAGCCTTGATTAGCCTAACCAGTCCCTATTCCTGTTCCTGTGCATTAAGATGGGGCAGTGCAAGTGCCTGGCAGTATTTCTAAATGCAAACTCAACATGCCTATGGGAAAAAACAGACACATTGTGTTTTCATTGCCCAAAGGCATGTCACAAAACTTTCAGCCTAGCAGAAAGGGCAGAACAAAGAACCTGTCCAAAGCCTAACTACAAAACCCTGATGTCACAGGGAAGGCTGTAACAGCCTTTGTTGGATGCTGGTGTCTTTTAAGTGAAAAAATATTTTGCACATATGTGCTGATGAGAGCTAAAAAAAGCATCAAAACACAATGCAGGATGACAGGACAAGTGCTCATCTATTGTAGCATGCAGGATTATAGTAAATCCTAAGCAAAGCACAAGGCCAAATTCTCAAGTGATAGCACTGTAGTTAAGTAAGCAAGATTGGCCCAAAGGAGAAGTTGGCCCAGGAGCTGCAGGGTGAAATCCCACACTAATGCAGGCAATCCGATATATATCTGCATGGATGAAATGAAGTCATTCATGTGATTAATTTTTTTAATGCTAGGGGATTTAAAGAAGAAATGTTTGGCAAAGAAGTTCTTCTAAGGTCAAAGTGTATGTTACTGATGTCTCATCTGGTCTTTGCTGGCCTCCTGTGTATACTGTGTGGCTTTTGGCATGGTAGTAGTTGTTGAGTTTGTTTTCCAACTAGCCTTCTTGGCAGACATTATTTATACTCATAGATCTTGTAGGAACTTGATATCTCTGGCACAGTTTGCCCTTCTATCAAACTTGGCTGAAATGTTAAGAGAAACATGTTCAAGCCAGCATTTTCAGATAAGCCTCTTTTTTTTTTTTTTTTTTTCAAGAAACAGTCTATAGTAGTCACTAAATTTCAGTTTCTTCTTACTTTTTATGCCCTTATCAGTCTAGTGGCTTATTTCCAAAAATTACATCAAGAAGGAAAAAAAATCAATTTATGACAAGACTGTCTTGATCAGCAGGAATTAAATGAGGTGACTCCTTTCATCAAGTAGGAAGGGCTCCACAGTACTCCATGCATTCGCTTTTTACCCCCAAAACAAATAACTCATAGTTGTGTTTTCATCAAGGCAAGCTGCTGCCAAGCACATGTATCCCTTAAGGAGCAAAAATTTAATTAGACGGCATGAGGCAAAGAGTGTGACAATATCAAAGGAATGGGTTAACAAGGAAGAGAGATTATCGCCAGGTTTCCAAAGAGTCATAACCAACCACAACAAAGAAATTAAATGCGTGGAGATTAAAAAAAATTTGAGCATGCCCTTTCTGTTTTACAAACAGTATTAAAAACCAGATTACCTTTGTGATGCTAAATGCTTCTAAAGGGTTTTCACAAAAGGGAAGATGAAGGCTGGACATGGAAAGGAGGAAGCAGAAAATTCATTTTTTATGGCAACTCGAATCGTAGAAGCTTTTTTCTGCAAAACTCTGTGGAAGAGCATCCATAGTAAGAAATTTACTCCATAACCCTGAGAAATGTATGTTCAAAGCCACAGAAGTATTTGAAACTGTGTGCTTTTACGAGGACAAAAATTACGTGGTCTTCTCCTCATGGTACGTAGTAGAGTATTTCTTCCTTGACTGGACAGTGAGAACATGCAGTGCCTCTTGGGAACCACACAGCATCTGACCTGTCGAGCGACCAGGGCAACTGAAGCTTTACAACTCATATGAAGCGACCTGAAAAGGGGTTAAAGCATCTCGCTGTTCCAGGCTAGCTCCCATCATTGTTATAGTCCAATGAAGATTATATTTCATGGAAATTAGCAGAGGGTTGGAGTTTTCTTCCCTTAAATAAGTATCAGGATACCTCTGCTGCAGGACCCTTTCTGGCCAAGCACTTGCTGTCCCAGTGACTGCACCCTTTCTCAGCCCAACCCTGAGCAAAACTGGAGGCAGGTCCTAGTTCAGGTATGTTTCCCAGACTGTGGCAGGGGAATCTCTTTATTACAGTGTTCACTGATGCTAAACATGAGCATGTCTATAGCTGTTTCTGCCTTAATTAGGCAGCAAGTCAGGGGAAATTGTGCTCCTCTGTCAATTTGGGCTATTACCTCTTGATTAAAGTCTCCTCCAGAAACTCAGGAGGTGCATACAGCAGGGAAAACAAGGAATGACAAGAAAAGCCTCCCTGTACAGACAGCTACTGGGAAGGATGCAACAGCATTCACTTAAATGTTCACAAAAGGGAAATTTTATCTAGCTGCCAGCAAGTCTGCAAACTTTTAGCCCAAGCAGTGAGCACTTGAGAAAGCTTTGCAAACCTTTGAATCGAGGGAGGGATCTGCTGCTCGAGACAGGCAACACAGTCAAGACAGCATTAGCTCTGATTAAAAAAAGCTGCGTTCAGCTTTCCTGCTGCAAAGCCATTGATATGGGATATCCCTTTGGTTGGAGTCAGCTGTCCTGGCTGTGTCCCCTCCCAGCTCCTTGTGCCCCCCCCCCCAGCCTTCTCGCTGGTGGAGTGGGTGGGTAGCAGAAAAGGGCTTGGCTCTGTGTGAGCACTGCTTAGCAGTAACTAAAACATCCCTGAATTATCAACACCATTTTCAGCACAAATCCAAAACACAGCCCCACACCAGCTACCAAGAGTAAAATTAACTCTGCCCCAGCCAAAACCAGAACAAGTTGCTTTCCAGAGCAGAAAGGTGGTGTTTTGTGGGTTTTTTTATTTCTCCCCCTGTAATTCATAATGCTTGAATAAGTGAAGCGTGAGCCCAAGGCATTTGAAAGCAGAGTGTGTTTGGCTTCTAGGTTTTCCTGCTTGTTGCAATCTGTAGCTGAACAGAGTTAATAATTAAAAGGGAGGAAGGAAAAGCAAACTTCCTGGGGAAGCTGGTGGCCATAGCACTTGGTGCAGCACCTGTGTCTCCGTGTAAATGCCTTATGTCCCTGTGTGCACCTGCCTGGAGATCTTCCCTTCTTGCTTTCCTGCTCCTGGTCTTTCTCCCTCTGTCACAGGATTTGCCCCGATCTGGGAGGCAAAGAAATATTTGTAGGAACCCAAAGGCAGAGAATAAAAAATCAGTCCTCTTGACCAGTGAGCTGCCAAGGTTTTACCTTTGGCATCCTCTCAGCAACCTCATTGCAGGGTGGCCGAGGCAGCAGGGGAGCCCCTGTACCCCCAGCCTGACTGGTGGCCCTGGGCAGCCCTTCACTGCCCTGGCATCCCAGCTTGGCCCTGGCCCCTGTGCCGGGTGGGAGATGCCTGCTCACACTGCTGGCTGGTTGCTGGATCCCTGGCCGGGCCATGCCTGCAGAAACTGCCTCAAGTGTAATTTCTTACCTGTGAATAGTTTTTTGGTCCCCTTTAGGGATACCTGAATCTCATCTGTACAAACCACCAATACAACTGAAGAAAAAAAAAATTGCTTAATATATTTACATGACTGCAATTGGTTGCTATAGCTGCATGGCTTTAAAAAACTTTAATAGTCCCCATATTGTCTCTCTTTATTTCCCTGCTGACTGGCTTTGCTTGTTATTTGTCTCTGTCCATCTCCTTTCTTCTGAGCAGAGCTTGGAGTCCCAACTGGGGTTCCGCCCTCCTGAAGCCTTCCTAGGGCTCCCAAGACATTGCACCCGTAAAAATAATACCAGGGACAATGTTTGGCTAGTAAAATCCTTCCTTGGCTCCATAAATCCTGGAATATTGCTTAGACAGTACTTTTGCCCACATACTTTTCTCCGTCTGTTTCTGGAGCGTGCTCTTGTCTAGGCGTGAAGCTCCTGCTGAGCCACTCACAAGCTTCCCAGTGTCTCTGCCTTGCTGTAGCAATGCCACAGCCCTGGTCTGGAGGCAAAACCACAGTCAAACAAAATCTAAACAAGCCAGAGAACTGTACTCACTTCCTAAGCCTTCAGCAAAGGATTGGCAACTCCAGCCATCTGCCCCACTGTCCTGGCTCTGTTGCGCAGCCTGCCCAGGCTGCCCCACCACAGGCTGCAGACCTCCACAATCAGATCACAGAGTCAGCAAATAGAGCAGGAGTCTGCAGTTCATTGCCCTGGACAAGGGGAACAAATTATGCAAATTACATGCAAGGTTTTTTTCCAACCTTTTAAATGTTTTTGGAATGGAAAGGCAATCAGAGCCTACATCACCAGTAGGTTGATCTTGGAGACCAGCTCTCCTAACCTTGGTTTCTGCTCGCAAGTGGCATGGCCTAGTTGAATATTTTGTTGTTGGTTTGTTTTTTTTTTTAACCTTCTGGGATTGGTTTGGGGGTTTTTTTGGTAAATATAAAGGTCACCTTTGAAACCTAATGGTCATAAACCAAAGTGTATCATTCTCAGTGTAAAAATCTGTAATATACAAATAATTTTGCCTTGAGCACGCACCTGGGAAAGCCAGTTTGTGCAGTATCTTTTACTCTCTGGCAGTAAGGGTTGGGATTTAGTAAATCCATTACCACTTGTGTTCTATAAGTAGAATATTCATGAACAGAGAGAGATTGTCCAATTTGAAAAATCCACTGTAGTGTAACCCCTTGGACTAAAAGCTGTTTGAGCTATGTAAATATTTTAAGTATTTCAGGTATTTACTTGATGTACCCCATGATTTAAATCCGTTAAAAGGAAAAAAAAAAAAAGGAGGCAGTCCTTTTTTTATGCAGATAACAATGTTCCTGCCACACAAAGCTCAATGAAGTGGTGGTTAATAGCTGACAAGAAGTTGAGCAATAAGCTTTCTTAAGAAATGACTAGTCTGAACTCCACAGCGCATTTTTCAAATATCAGCTATGATTATCGTTTCAGAAATAACTTATCCTACTGGGCACGGAGGAGGGTAATTTCAGAGTACTTTGCAAGCCTATTGAAATCAGCCACTGATAGGTTTGCCTAACTCCTGGGAGGTGTCTTAAAGTGTCAAGGTGCTGTCAGAAAGCAATTAAATAGAACAAGGGCGAGTGGTAATGCCGAGGGGAAAGAAAACTGCATGTACATGTTCAGTGGTGTGCTGCGTCCCTGATGCCCGCACCTGGGGGGCCAGCAGCGAGCACTGCCTGGGCAGTGGTGTGGGCACCCACACAGCCTGCAGGGCTTGCTGGCCACCACCACGGAGCTACAGTATCCTGCAACCATGTCCTGGGAGCTGCTCAGGGCCAACGGCAGGCCCCAGGAGGTGGACCACAACCTCAGACACATCCCTGTGAGATCACTGCTGGGTGTTTCATCCCCTGGGAGCTGCCAGCCCTCAGTGTGGAACCCCAAGGATGCGCCCCAGGGGATGCACCCCACCTGCTGTACAAAGATTCATGTGGGTGCCCCTATCCTGTCATTCCCATTGCCAGATTCCCAAACTTTTCATCATCTGTCACATCCTAGTCCTGTGTTACTCTAGGCAGTGGAGAGATGAAAGAGTTTCACTTGTTTTAAGCAGAAATCCCTCTTGGTTACCTTGACTTGGCAGGTATAAATCAAAGCCCACTAACTCTTTCTCCCATGATTTCAGCGTAGGATCCTCTGCACTGACAGTGCTATTAAAGAATTCTGTCAGTCCATAATGACTTTGTGCAGCTAAGCGCTCATGAGCTCTGAGTGCTCTGAACTAAAGTGAAGACAAATTAAATTATATCACAGATGATCGCTCATACTATCTGCCTATCCATCCACCTATAGATATTTTTTTTCTGTTATTACTAGCAGCAAATTAAGGCTTTGGGAAATACCAGTCACATCTAAACCTATGGGGAAAGGTGGTGACAAAGTGGGTGCAAAGGTAGACCTTAGCTTAACGAGCCTAAGCTGAAGAACTCTCATTCTCTTTTTGCTTACCTCATCTGTGACATCCTAGGGTGTCTCTACATCTCTGTCACTGATTGTGGCAAAGGCTCTATAGCAGTACTGCTTGAGAGCAGCTGGAAATTGCTATCGTCACTTGGCTACTGCTGAATGTGGGTACGGCCAACATTTTTGTTTTGGGGTGTTTTGGGGTTTTTTTGTTTGTTTTTTTTGTTTTGGGGTGTGAGGCCTGTTCAGTTCCCAGTGTGGTTGTTTCAAATACCCATCCAAAGCGAGAACGTGAGCTGCAGCTGCTGCGTGTGCAGCCTGGCCCTATTACTCTGCTCAGAGATGACAAACCTTACGGAAACATCTTCTTCTGCTCCATGCAACTTTTTGCAGAACAGCACAACTGCTCCTCCAGTTTGTGCTTTGCAGAATCACAGCCTTAAAGGAGCACATAAGGCAGTGAATTACCTGAGGCCTGGATGTGCTATATGCAGGGCATCACGCAGAGTGTGCACACCCGCTCTTCACTCTGCCTGGACAGGGCAACAGTGCCCTTTCCTGGGAGTGGGGTCTATATTTGCTTAGCTGCTGAACAGCCAGGCAGGCTGCACTGAGCTGTACACAGAGTAAATTTGAGAAAGTCTCTCATGGTCTTGTGTCACAGTATCAAGAAAGGGATTGTGTAACCTGATGGGCCTGCAATAGGATGGAAAACTGGGTTAAGAGACCCAGGAAGACACAGCTGTAGTCCTAAGTCCACCTGGATGTAGAGATGATAAAACCTTTGAAGGGCTTTTCCTCAGGGGTTGGGGAGAACTTAATTTATTATCTCCTGAAAAGTGCTACGAAGTCATGCCAAGAGCCAGTCTGGGTTATTGTCCTCCCTCCCTCCCCTCCCAGAGAGGGCCATCTCCCACAGGACTGGGAGAGGAGCCAGGACCTGCTCAGTGCAGATATGGAAGGTAATGTTGGACTGCATTAAATGCTTGGGCCAGATTAACTAGGTGAGCTTCCCAGCCCAGCCACAAAGCTCATCTGACCAGAAGCATTTCTGCAGGCTGGGGAAATTGTTCTTTGTGTAGCCCAGTCAGCCCCGATAGCCTAACTGTTACTGCTAAGGAAAAGAAATAATGCCTGATGAACCTAAGCATTGTATTTCACCTGTCACAGCAATGCCTATCAAAGCATATAACCTGACAAGTCCTGAAAACACACTATGCATAAATTGATTATGGGGTTGAGCAGATGCAGATGTGAATTGCTTGAAATTCTATGCTATTAACCCAGAAACACTGACAAGGCTTGATGCTCGGGCTTGAACCAGCTGACAGGCAAAAATGAGCAACAGTCTGACTCCAACACCTTTCAAGGCTGATGATCTAATGAGCTACAGAGATGTAGTTCAAGGATAAGGACACATTCCTGAAAAGCACAAATTGAAAATGAGCAGCATGGAAACCACTGTAACAGACATTCAAGCAAAACCAAACCCCAGTGGTTCCCAGCCCCAGGGAACAGCTGGCTAAAGAAGCAGGTGTCACTGAAATACTTTCGGTCTTCCAACTGAGAGCTTAGCGGCTACAAAACTATGCATAGGACTTCTTTCCAAAAATTCATCTGCGGTGGTGTGTTTGTGGTCTTTTAGTAGCATTACCCCCAGCTGTAAGGATGCAATGATCCTGGTGGTTATCTGTGAGTGAGGAGAGATTTCCTCCAGGAGACTTCCTAGTGCCCTTAGTGTGTGTGTGTTGTTTTCCCCATGGCAGAACACCATCACAGAAGAGAAAGTTCAGAGGCTGAAGGAGCAGTTCATGTCTGCCTACGATGTCACCACAGACAGACGCTTGCAAATTCAAGAGGTACGTCTCCCCAACCCCAGCTCAGGATTTCTTTTACTGAGGGACAGAGAATTAGGACAGACTTTTTATAGGGCCTGTAGCAATAGGACAAGGAGTAACGGCTTTAAGTGAAAGGAGGGTAGATTCAGAAGGTATAAGGAAGAAATCTTTTACTAACAGTGGTGAGACACTGGAACGGGTTGCCCAGAGGTGGCAGATGCATTCAAGATCAGGTGGGACAAAGCTCTGAGCAACCTGATCTAGCTGAAGACGTCCCTGCTCATTGCAGGGGGGTTGGACTGGATGACCTTTAAAGGTCACTTCCAACCCAAACCATCCCATGACTAGGGCCTACAGCTGACTTGGGAGATAAGGAAGACAGAACCTGTGTGGGGACTAGGGGAGTCATGGATCATTACATTAGCCAGATGTCTCAGTCTGGGGTTTATTTCCAGGGCAACAACATGCCAAGCTTGTATTTCCCATACTAGGTCAGCAGCCACCCAAGGGTTTTGCTTTTCTTTACTTTCATGGTTTGGGTTTGGTTTGGGTGGTTTTTTAATGTGGTTTTTTTTCCCAGCTTGCAAATATAATCTTGCCGGATGATGAGAACTTTCTGCTGCTTTTCCGACAGGAAACTCCCTTGGACAACAGTGTGGAATTCATGCGGGTCTGTATCTCCACCTTGCCTCTTCCCCTTGCATGCCAACAGCTTCTTCAATACCTACACTTCCATCCTTCATAGAACATAGCATAGGAAACACATGGGTATTGAGGAAGCAACCCACATTCTGACCTTTTCAGGTAGGGAATGTTGTATGTTATTTACACCAGCAAAGCAGAGATGTGGTAGCTAGGACTGGTCTAAGGGCACCCAGGGAGTTTATTAAACTTCACAAATGCTCTCAGCCACCTATCAGTCATGCTACCAGAGACAAAACCTTACGGGAGTACCTACCCGCTGATAAATTCAACCCTGTTGGCAGCTCTAGCCAAAGCTGCAGAGCCTCATCTGCAGCACAGCATAGACCAAGAGAGCAGACCAGGCATGTTTCAAACACCATTTTATCCTGAAGCATTAGCCTGGCAGGGATGGAGTGGAAATCTCTGTAAATTGGGCCAGCTGAGGAGCATAAGCCCATAAGGTTTCCTTAACCTTGCCCAATCCTCCCTCCAGTCTCTGCCTCTAATTAGCCCAGCACAGAATTTCATTTTTTCCCAAGGTTGCTTGCAGTTACTTTTATTTCACATCCAAACTGGGGGCTTCTGCAGATCAATGGCCAGTTGTGTATGGCCTTGACTTTTACTCAGGGCAATAAAAGAAGCTGCATGTACAAATTAGGTAAGAAATGCAGAGTGGTTTCTTAGTCTTTTCTTCCTTTTTTAGACAGTGTTTGCATTAAAAACGTGATAGCAGCATGTCACATGTACAGCACCCAAGTGAGAGTAAATGGTATTGTGGGGAAAGTTTATTTTATTTCATCTACAATTAATAAAATACTAGATAATGCAACAGCTTGCTTATTATGGAAGTCCTGATATGAATCTTTAAAATCTATCACCCAAGCAGGTGATTAACTGCAATATTCATGTTGTCATATCAATCTATCCCCCTTCAGATCTGGCGCAGTTACGATGCTGATAGCAGTGGATTTATTTCAGCTGGCGAGCTCAAAGTAAGTTATTCTAACAAGTCTCTTTGGGCTTGGTATGCAGCTCGCTGGTGTCAATGAGAGCCTTTCCATAGGCTTTACCAACTTGCTGCTTTTTTGTGGGGTTGACAAATGGCATTTCTAGGTTGTTCACGGTGAGTTTAAGGACCGAGGACCCTCCATCCTTCTGACACGCCTGCAGGGATCCTGCCAGGAGGGAGGATGCCCTGTTGTTGCCCTTGCTGTCACGCTTCCTCCTTGCCTCGTCCCATGACCCCACTTATCTTGGTGACCCCCAACGACCCAAGGAGCCCCCTGAGTGCTGCATCACCTTGGCTTTGCACATGTACCTCTCCCATCTAAACAGAGCCAGTGCCATTGTGTTTTGTTACTGGGATTTCCTCACAACCCCTTCCTGAGCATGCAGATTTTCTGAACACTGATTTGTTTTTTTAAAGCTCAGGTTATTGAGGCAGAAGCCTGTTCAGAAGCCATAACTCAAACACTTTGAGCCAGCCAGGCACAGAAGCCCATCCCTGGGCTGCAGACCCTGCACTGACGTCTCAATGTGCGGCTCCAGCCTGTGCCCCAATGAGACAGAGGATGCTTAAGTGTTTTGCTGAATGGCAAATATTTTGATTTGAGATCTAGCAAATACTGCAGGACTTATGTTATCTTTTGCTTATTTTGTGAGTTAATTATGAGTCGTTCCAGTATGCCTGTTTTGGGGAAATTTGGTTATTTTCTAATTTATTTGAAAAAATATTTTTCAACAACAAAAAAAAAGTGAACTTTATGTGACATTGAATACACTAGTACTAATCAGGAATGTGAAATTAGATTAATGTAACCCTACTGAATTTGGATTGAATTTCATACTGTTATTTCTTGAATTTACTCTAAAGAGTAAAATTTGTCTCTTTCCTTACTACAGGATTTCCTGCGAGATCTCTTTTTGCAGCATAACAAGATGGTTGCTGAAGAAAAGCTGGAAGAATATACTGATACCATGGTAAGAAAAGATAGTGTTGATACTGTTTAGATTATAGCACTACCTAAAAACCACCTTAAGGGTCAATGTCTATAGGGCTATAAATGCCCTCTTCAGAGGTGTATCCTCTCCAAGAGATTCTTGTAGAAGGTTAGCACACGCTAGTGCTGTTTCTTTGCACTGCACTGGCCATCAGCTGTGAACAGCATTTCACATATTTTTGCTTTGAGTTGAACTGTTTCCTATGAGAAAACAGTTCAACTTTATGCCAAAGCAAGCTGAGCTCTAAATCCCTTTAAAAAATAGGTGCAGTGCATCCTTCTTCAGGGTACATTCAGACTCAGCCAGATCTCCAGCTCCTTCCCTCCCTCCCTCCTAGCGAATCTTTTTGCTCCCAAGACACGCAGGTATCCATCTCGTCTGCTCTGCAAAGCCCAGCAAACCTTGCTGGCTCCCTGCTGCTTCCCTGAAAGACTGGGAGACTGAAAGCTTCAATTCTTCTCCTGCTTTATCACAATATAGTTTTTATACTGCAATCAGCAACATAATGTTTGGTGTACGTTTAGTATCAGTCACCTGGATTTCAGAGCAACTTATTATATCTAGCCATCTAAAAACAAGAAAAAAAAAAGAAGTTAATTTCTGATGCAATTTGCAAGGGTATCATTTGAGTTCCACTAGCAGACACCTACCATTGCAATTTTCTAAATGATTTTCAGATGGAACTGCCTTGATTCTTGGCACATCTGTGTTCATACCTAAAAACCAGCTTGGTATGCAGGCAAACAAGGAACTGCCCGCGTATTTTGCAATGCCATGTTATGTATGCATGATGCATCGATGCCTAGAAATGTAATACTTTGTGAAAAACTGTACCATTACAGAAGAGTGTGGGTTTTGGTTGTTTTTTTCCCATAGTTATAGGACAGTGAAGGGAGAGGAATGAAAGCTGCAGAAATTATTTTTCAGCTAGCAGAGTCTGAAAACAATAAAACCCCAGAAGCTACAGCTAGGACAAACCCCTTTCTGGTAGCATTTGCAGGTAGCAAATATCTTTTATGCTGCTCCATTAAGGTTTCCATCCCCAGTGGCTAATCTCTGATCAGGTGCTGGGGAATAGGTGACCTGAAGCTTGTAGACATTGGCCAGTTCATTTCCTCCAATTCCTTTCCCTTTCCCATAATTTCCCAAGAAAGATCTGCAATTTCCACAGCCCCAACACAGCTAGATATCCATGCAGCCTGGGGCTGATGGCCAGGAGGTCTGGTTTCTATTCCCATGTTTTTTTATAGATTGGCTTTGTATCTTTGGAGAGGCAGTTTAGTCTCTAGGTTACAGGATAAGATTTGATCTGGGAAAAGGGATGCTTTGTATATCTGGGGAAATCAATGATCAGAAATGCAAATCTGGCTTATGAGGACAAAAGTTTGCAAAGCTGCAGTACCAAAAAAATCAGGAATATTAATCGTTATTAGAAAATGAGGATACAGCAGATTTTTTTTTTCCTTGTGATTCTTTGCTATCTGAAACAAGACCAAGGATGTTTATCAGTGCACCTGATCCTAAGAGCTAAGGCAGGGTGTGAAATTACAGTGCACGTATTCTTACTGTAGTAAAACAGAGGATATGAATTCTGTACATTACGGCAAAGTATCCACATGGACAGCATCTCTACAGTAGCACATATGCTGCACGAAGTGATTGTGTGGGAACTTATCTGAAGCAGGAGAGCAAAACTGCAAGGAGGGAAGAAAGATTCAGTCTTATATGTGCAGTGCTTGGAAAAAAGTAGAAGTGACTCAAGGAGCCAAGAGCGAAGGTATGGTGTCAAGGCCCAGGACAACGATAGTTCTTTGCTTTCTCTCTCTGCTTTCCACGTGGAGTGGGAGCTGCTGAAGTGCAGAGTCCTGATGGGACTCTGCCACCATCACCACTGTCTGGGAAAACAGGGGGACAGTGGCCCTTACGTTTCATTCCTAAGGCTTTCACAGACTCTGTTGTATCTTTAGCAACCAGCAGCTCCAATTCCTTTACCGCAGATTGGAAATACTTATGTTTCTCTCCCCTATTACTTTGCTCCTGCCCTTTCATCTGTTTAGGACACAAAGCCTTCAGGGCAAGGACTTCTTTCTGCTGCATACAGCTACAGGGTCTCTCACAGTGGCCCATCTATCCAATTCAGAACTTTCAAGTGCCACTTTAATAACATTCAGTTGAAATAAGCTGTGTCCCAAGGAGCTGTAGACCCATCTGTCTTCACAGGAATTTACAGATCTGTGCCCTTTTTTCTGTACATCCATGGCCAGCTGCACACATCTTAAGCAGCTACTGATACGCTGAGTGGACCCTAGAGCCTTCTGGAGAGAGGGATAAAGGGGGAAAGACAGAAACTGTCATTTTAAAGAAGCTAGCCTAGAAATGAGAAAAAAAAAAAAAAGGTAATTTATGATTCTGTGCTTGGTATTTGCAGCTTTAGCTTGTGAGAGGTGTAAACAGATACTATATCAACAAGGCCATGCTAAATACTTGCCACTTACTTATGCTGCTGTGAATGATCTTACATCACATTTAAAAAAAGCTGGGAAGAGGGAGAAAGTATTTCTTTTGGAAGATATTGGTTGTCTCCAGAAAGGAACATCACTTTATCAGGTTTCTTAAGAGGCTCTTCTGTTTCCTTGTGACCTTGATGTCCTCTCTTCAGAGAACACCGATATAGATTGGGGATTTGATGAACAAGGAACAAACCCCTGGAAAGAAAATAGTGAATGCATTGGCATTGCACAAGCCCCTGCTAACTCAAATCTTAAAGAGCACTAAAGCCACTGGAGAAAGCCACGAAAGAAGAACATTTGAATTCTCAAGACTCTTCATGGGGGAATTAAAGTAGCAACGCTGTGCTGAGGAAGTCCCTTTTCAGGCACAGTTCTTGTTAGTTTTCATGACTAGGCATATATATGTTTGTATTAATAGTCATTAGGTGTGTATTAATACTTATTCACGTGCACCCACTTGCATGACAAGATACATACTCATGTGCAGTTCTGAATCCTTGAAACCCTAGGCTGGTCACCTTCCCATGGGCTGTTGGCAGGCAGCAGGTGCTCAGAGGCCGAAGCAAAGTCTTGTATTGCTCTGAGCCTCTCTGGCCATGAGAAGGTGCCCGGGGGTCCTGCAGTGCGTGCTCCAGCAGTCAGGGCGAGCATAGCTAAAAGAGGTTTTTAAGAGCATGGTGACAATATTCTACCTTCCTGGAGTTACACAAGCTGGAGAAATGAAAATTTGCTCCCTTGCTGCTTTGTGATGAGAAGGAGGTTGTGGAAGATGACAGTAGTACTAACAACCTTTCCCAATCCCTCCCCACACCCCCCAGAATCAAGCTGTTACTAGGCTTCTGGGTCCTGGTGAAGTTTCAACCCATGAATACCCAGCTCTCATGTGCATTTGACAGCATTTTGTCATGAGTGACAGCTTCCATAGCTGTGCATGCACACAGCTGCGTACCTAAGCAGAATATTGTAAATGCGGGAATATGAACTAGATTTAAGTATTAAATATATAGATATAATAAATTAAGTATTCATCCTTTTTTCTTCCCTAAGAACAAATTCTCACTCAGCTTTTGTGTCTTGGCATATGTTACCGCCTTGTTCGTAGAAACACTGATAGTTCCTAGCTTCCCAGACAGTAGCAAGTACTTCTGGTTTGTAGTCCCAATGTCTACAAGCCACATGCACAGTACGCCTCATTACTGGGGCAACCTTCAGCAAATTAAGTTACACATACTGCTGCAACAGCACACACGCAACACTGACATTCACTTTTTGCATTGCCTTATGTTGATAATGTCAGACTGAGTGTAAAAAAGTCCTTTAATCTAAGCATTATTACATTTTAGCAAAATGTAAAGGATAAATTCCCCAAGTCAGCATGTTATCTTTGCCCACCACAAGCTAAAATCCCAGAGGGGCAATAATGGAAGTGCAGCGACTAATAATTCAACAAGCATTGGTCCTGAACTACAGCATCTGAAAGTCTGTAGATGGAGATGGCTGAAGATTAAATCTTAACCCCAGAGAAGTCAATATAGAAATTGTCCAGGCTGCAACGATGCCAGGGTTTTGCTGTGCTTACCTGCAAAGGTTCTCCTGGGGACCGAGCTGCATGCCCTGAGCACAGGAACCTGCTGCTGACTAGCTGAGGGCTCCTCATCTTCTTAGAAACAGCTTGACTTCTCCCTGAAGATGGTCTGTCTCCATGAGTATGAGTATGTACCTCTACTGTACATTGCCGGGATTTCTGGTCCTTTTGTGGCTGCTATCTGTCCCCTGTGTGAGGACAATGGTCAGGGCTCAGTGTGGTCACTTTGGCTGTGAAAGCCTGTCTGTCTGTGCTCAGTGCCAATGCCAGTGTACTTACATAGGGAAGTAAAAGTCAGAGTACAGAAAATCCAAGTGATTTAACCCCCTAACGCCTTACTGGCCAGGCTACCTTGTCTGTGTTAATGAAGTCTTTTAAGACCACCAAAGAAATGGTGTAATAATGGAAAGACAAATGTTTATTGTATTGAAAAAAGTCTAAACAGAGTTCATTATGTGTTTTAACACACTGAGAAAACTTCCCAAAGCTCTAGAAATACAGTAAGAGTGGAATATAGCCTAAAAGACTGGTTGCCTAAAGGAGCATCCCTTCTCCTGGTAGTGGTCCATGCTGGCCTCCCTCCCAGGTGGCTCTGTAAGGATGCCGTGACGCCCAAGAGACTGCAGTGATGCACTGGCACTACAACCATCACATCTCCTAACCTCAGCCACCACGATGGCAACCCCCTCCATCCCCAGAGAGCTCCCTCCCGGCTTTGAGTGGGTGTAATTCCTCTTGTTGCTTTGCTGTGTGTAAAAAGAGAGGACCCACACAGCTGATGAGCACAATGGAGGGAAATCTGCCTCCTGTGTCCCTTCTAGACTTAATCCCATTGGTGCTGTCACCTCCAGTTTTGCACCACACTTGCTATGGCATAAACCAGGGGAAGCAGAAAATCCCATTTAAGCTCAAACCCATTTAAGATGAAAACCAACAGAACTCAGGAGCCTGCAGGCTTTTGAAAACCCTAGCTGATAGGAACCAAAACACTCAGAAATCCTGCCCTAAACAACTTGTCTGGATTACACAGGCTATCTGGCCAGGCAGAGCACTGATCTTTTGTCCTGAGGGCAACCTGCTGGCCACTGGGCCCTCCTACCACTCTGCAAAAGCCTTTGTGCCCCCATCCTTCCTTAAGGAAAGAAGCCAATAGGCAGTCCTGCAGCTAGGGCACGTGCCTGTCTTCATATACATATACCCTCAATAACTTTTGTACTCGCTGGCCAATTACGGTTACAAGCAACAGTTACAGCTGTTAGGTATAGATACCCCCAATGTATATATTTGTGAGAGCAGGGGGTTAGGCATGAGCCGACTCTTTCCTTGTTCTGCCTGAGGGATAAAATGCTTTAGTATACACACAGACCCAGAATCAGAGAAGGTTTAAAAGCAGGCTTTAGTGAGTCCACTGATCACAGAACTATTTATTTTAGTTGTTTACTTCTTTTATTATCTCTGTCATGGAAAATAATTCAGATTTGTAGCATTATATTGCTCTCCAAAGTACACGTGTGTGTGTGTGTGTGTGTCATATTGTGGTGTTTCAGTGACCTTCTTTACAACACCAGACTGGGAAAGCAGAACTATTTCCTTTGCTGAATTCAAAGCCAATAGCAGTTTTGATTTTTCACTTAGAAACCCAAGAGGTAACAACTCTTATTTTGCAAACCCAGCTCTTACTTGTGCTCTGCCTCGGAGTCCATGGACTACGTTCAAACAAACAGAACTAAGACTTCCCTAGTGCATTGCCATTAAAATGTCAGTGAATTAATTTGTGCAAACACTTTAAAACACAGGGCAGCTTGACAGTAAAATAAATGCATCATTTTATAAAGCATACTGCTAGATGAAACAAAGCTTTTAGTAAAACGAAGTGCTATTTAAGCATGCCAGACCTTGTCCTTGACCACATTAAGATGTTTCATAGCAGCCTGGCAACATAAATATACCTTTCAAGAGTATAAACTGAAAATCCATCAAGTTCAATATATCAAGATGGTGTGTAAAGGCAAAAGTTTAAATTAGAAACAATGTCATAATAATTTCAAATATCTGCTTCTCCCATAATGTATGCTTCATCACGTGGAGTGGGTACCCTCTGTCATTCTTTGTGTCCTTACATACAAAATTAGCAGATCAGATCAAAAGCTCATATGCTTGAAAATTGAAAGTTTAATTAGAAAACATTTCCCCAGGCTTTTCCTAAGTAATGCAGCCCAAGACTGCCAGGTAGCGGGTATGCATGAGCTCCAGCTGTCCAGATAACAGGATTAGGTCTATCTTATTAGCTGTGGTATCTGAACTAATTCAGTGAACACTAGTCCATCTTCCCTACATGTTTTCCATCTTTCATGTGGAAGCCACTGGACAAGAATTAGCTTGGCCTAGCTCTTCCAGCCAGATTTTTATTTTCTCTCTGTTAACTGATACGAACAATCACAATTTTGCATATATTTGAAAATTGTATTCAGGATACTTCTTGCAGAAAAAGGCCAAACAATTTGAAACTTTCTTGGTACTGCAAAAGCAGAGCTGAGTGAAGGAGGTCAGAGAGGGGAGCTGGTTAGCTATAAGAAGACATGGTCAGCTCCTGAAGGTTTAACATTAAGCTTGAAGATAGGGTGCAAACAAAGCAAATTGTCTGGAAATGTTGCTTTTCATTAAGTGTTCCACTAAGGAAAGTATTGTCTCCACAGTTAAGTGTGTTTTAATGGACTCTGCACTACTGCTGGAATATTGTAAAGGGTTCAGAAATGGATAGATTTGAAAACCACTGGCTCAGGAAATCGGGAAGGAAGCAGAAAGATGTTTACCTCTAAACTCCACCTCTAATCTAGCCTGTTTCATTAAGGGAGCACAAATCTGTTCAGCCTCCAGGGGTTTTGTGACTCCTGAAACCAAGAAAACTTGCTGCACCCACAAAGTACAGCAGATGCAGGGCAGGCAGGACACCCAAAGTCCCAAGACAGGAACAGCTGTGCCAGGGTGCTTATTTATTTATTCTGTGGAAGAGCTATTTATTTATTCGTGAAGAAGAAATGAGTGCCTTCAGCTGGAGCTGGCCTGCCCCAGGCAGCAGAGTCCCTGAGAGCTTCACCCCGTGCTTCCCACCAAATACTGTCCCCCACCACCACACCAGACACGCCGCTTTGTGGTAGCTTCCTACAGACCCTGTGGGTAACTAATGCTCCTTGGTGGCCTAAACAGAGGGAATTAGAGCAACATTTTCAAAAGAGCTTAAGTTACTGTAGAGCCTAGGGACTGTGATATTCCCGCCACCCAATGCCGGTACTTTCTCAAACTGGCTAAATAGGGGTTGTTTCCATAAGCTTCCTTTATGGAGTATTTTTCAGAGTAATAGTGTAAGGTGGATGTTGCAAAGCCACCTGTGGTGGAGAGTCAGCAAAACTGAACTAGTAGGGTTATCTTCCTCTCCTTACACAGCAAACAGAACCAGCTTAGGCACTGGCATCCCATTTGGAGAGAGGCTTTTAAAATCTTGCCTGGGATGATTTATTTCTAGAAGGAACATTAACCATTTTCTATTGCCTGCAGAATAACTCCCTTGTCAGCCAAAGACTGAAAGCTCAGGTTGGCATCTCTGATGTCAGTGGGAGGCTGTCATTGCAAAGGCATGACTCCCCTCGGTGGCACCAGTAAAGGCAGCTTCTGTCCCATCCCTTCCTCCAGCCTTGCCTCGTAGTGGCCCCAGCAGAGACCAGAGGAGAGGCTGGTACTGCAGTGGGATAACCGATGGGGCAGAAGGCAGGATGGAAAAAGTTAGACAAGCTGAAAAGGCACAACTTGGACTGATGCAGCCTGAGATAAGTCCTCAGGATGGCTCAG
This sequence comes from Falco biarmicus, assembly GCF_023638135.1. Taxonomy (NCBI): domain Eukaryota; kingdom Metazoa; phylum Chordata; class Aves; order Falconiformes; family Falconidae; genus Falco; species Falco biarmicus. Next base: position 70,554,459 of record NC_079290.1, read on the forward strand.
CAGCTTTATTCCTATCTCCATTTCTAGAGTGAAGGAAGATTTAGAAGTCTTTCTTCTGTCATTTAGTAGCTCTGCACGAAACACATGTTGGGCCAGTGAAATGGGAAAGTGGCCTTCTGTGTGCCACTGAACATCCACATAGCTCTCAGGATGTCATTTTCCCAAAGATATCAATATGGACCTTCAATCATTCATAGGAGTTTTATACTGTCTTTCAGTGGGAGGGAAAGTGAGCCCCCATCCAAACTTCAGTAGTGTAAAACACTCGGAGTAATTAATGGAATAAAACCCTCTTGCAGAATCTTAATCTAAACCTGGTGCAATAAATGGTTACCATGAACTCACTGTCCTCAGCACAGCTCCCTGCCCTTGAGCAAGGGGCACGGAGGAGGCAGCATGGACAGAATAGGCAAGGTCTCCCTGAGAATGCAGCTCTCCAGATACTACCTCTCCTCATGCCAGTGTCAGGCTCTGCCCTGGTTTCACTGCTAGGAAGTGCTCAAGATCTGCTGCTGGCTCCCATGTGTTCAGGCTCCGTCAGAGCAGGTGGTCCTCTCTGTCTAAGCCTCCTGAGAAGGGGACTGCTATGGGCCTTCTCCAGCAGGTGTGTGATTGCACCAGAGATTTGTAGTAGCCTGGTTACTTATAACTACTAAATAAGCAAATGTGATTTATGAAGGTAAGATTAACGCATATTCCCTTCCTGACTATCTGACAAAAAATGTCAATCTGTCTTACTAAAATACTCATCTTCACCCACCCACCCCCCTACAATATGGAATATGTTTTTTCTAGAACTTTGAGCCATGAGTTACTGAGGTTTGTAACCCATTAAACATCTCCCCCTCTTTCCCTGTAACAGACGCTTTTTTTTGTGCCTTGCAGAGAAACACAGTAGCAAATACAATAAATAAATAAATAAATAATTTCTGGTGGTGACTCATCAAAAAGATCATGTTAAGGAAAAGGTAATGTTAAGGAAAGGATAAGTTTTGTATTCACACAGGTTAACTTCTAGACATTTGCAGCCTGAACCTCCTTCCCAGTCTTGGCACTTTCAGACAGCAGGCTTTGAGCTGAGCTTTAGTGGCATAAAACCCTGACCTGAGTGCCTATCTGAAGGTGACATTTGCACCTCAGCTGCTCGGTAGCCACAGCAACAGTCAAAGATAAGGATGGAGTCAGGATGGAAGCATTCATGAGTTCCCCCTCTTTTTTCCAGCATTTTTTTCAGGGGCCATAGCAAGGCCAGTTTTAGTTTCTTAAGGTGTTTGCTGTAGCTCTGTCTTTATCTCTGTGTAAGGTAGGAAGGGAGAAGTGCCAGGTTTGGTTGCTTGGGCTGTGGCTGTCAGGAAGCAGGAAGGCTTTGCTATCCTCTTGTGCCACACTTGCACTTGGTGCTAGCAGAGGACACCATGCCACCTGGGGCTTGGGCAAGCACTCCAAGCAAGCAAGCAGAGGTAAAGGCACTGGGCAGACCAAAATGTGTATTGTTTCGTATGTATGTTTTCCTCGGGGGGCCTATCCATTTTATCTCTGTCTTCTTGATTTTTAGATGAAAATCTTTGACAAAAACAAAGATGGACGGCTGGACCTGAATGACCTGGCAAGGTAGGCTCTAGTAGTATCAGTGGGCTTTTTCAGCTCACGATGGCAGATCCAGGCAGGGTGATGATCTCCCTCTGGGGACATGCATTTGAATCCTACCTCCTGTCACATTAAATCAGGTACTCTGATGGAGGCATCCCAGGTCTCAGATGCATGGTCCCCATCCCAATAGTCCGAGACCCTAGAGCTGGTGACAGTGAGCAATATCAGGACCTGTTTGTGCATCACCAACACACCTGGCATGATCCATGCTACCTCTGTGATGCTCCTCATGAGGCGGTGAAGCGGCCAGTGGCACTGTTTCTCGAAAAGAAGAATGGTGATCCCCTTCAGCAGCATCACAGATGTACCTTTATTTCACATCATTGTGCACAGCAGGGATCACAAAGAATTTTTGCTGCTAGTTTGAGGAATAAGAGTGCTACTACAAAGGAGTTTGCCAATGGCAGTAAGGAAGGATTTGGAAAGACAAGGTGAAGACACTTGTGATTGAAGCTGGGGACTCAGTCATGGGCCTCTGTCTCTTTTCTGTCCTTGATACCTCAGAGGCTTTTGTATGATTTTCGCTGCATGTGAATAGAGAGTGTGCCTCTGTCTGTAACTGTGTGTGCAATGGCTGGACGGGACTTTAAACGTGCAGGTACAGTCTTAAAATACCAGTTGGGGGGTTGAGAGGAGAGAGGTGCAGGTTCGCCACTGTTACTTTCTGCTTGGGATCACAACAAATGCCACAATGCAGGAAAAATACCTGCAGTGCATGTAGCAGTCCTCTTTGACCACTGAATATATGAAGAGAAACAGAGGCAGAATGGAGAATATCTAAAGGGGGTTGCTGTTGCATTTTCCTCTTAAATACAGTTCCAACTGAGGTTCCCCCCTGGTCTAAGCACATTTCTCACACACCAAACCTCTCCGTGAGCAGACACAGCTCAGCATACCCAGTGTCACAGGTTTTTAAACCTGGGGGTTAGCAGAGCAGCTGGATGACAAAAGGTTTTATCAGTGCTGTGGGGGGCTTTGGGAGGGGAAAGGAGAGGAATTTACCCAGTCCCAATGCATACCCAGTATGAGTTTGTCCTTCACTTTTACAGCCACCAATTCTCCCTCCAAAAGAGAGCGATAAATTACTCTTTCCTTTCACGCAGCACAGCGATCCAGTCACGAGGAATGATTGTCTGGTGGTTCTTGCTTCAGAGGCTGACAACCTCCATTGCGCTGGACCACCAGAAATACTCTGGGAGAAGCAATGGCACTAAGGAACACGTCTGCAGAGAGCCAAAGGGCACCTGCCGTTCCCCATCAGACAGGGAGGAGGGCATGTGCTCCTGTAACAGCCCTCCATAAATAACCCACAGGCAATTTTTTTTTATGAAGGCCTATAATCTAAAATCCCTTCGCTTTATGAACCAGAAGAGTTCAGAATAGTTTGTGTGCAGGTGATAAAGCAGAAATATAGTAATTTAAATCTCTCCATTCAGGATTCTGGCACTTCAGGAAAATTTCCTTCTTCAATTTAAAATGGATGTAAGTACTGCTATTTTTTGATGCGTCAATTCCACCTCTCTCAACTAAGATACCATGGGCCCAAACATGAGTTGTTTGGGGTTTTTTTAATTTTTCATTTGCTTTCCCTCTCTGCAGGCTTGCAGCACAGAAGAAAGGAGGAGAGATTTTGAGAAGATCTTTGCACACTACGATGTTGTGAGTCCCAGAGGCTGTTCCCTTGCAGTCTTTAGCATATGCTGCTCAGACTTCTTCCTCCTGCCGGGTGCTGTGGCAGTCACTCAGGAGCTGCAGCTGTGCCCAAGCCCATGGGCCAGAGGGGCTCAGGCATCAGGCTGGGGGTTGAGGTGGGGAGAGAGGGGAGCAATGCTCAGAGATCTCGCAGTGAGGGAGCCAGTTTGACTTTCTCCATTGCCACAGCCAGTGCTGCTGCATTAGCAGCATCTTCCTGCAGGAGACGCGAGGGATGTAAAGGAGATGGTGGCTTTAGCTCTCACAGTTCCTGGCAGTTCGGAACATGCATCACTGCCACCTTGAAAAATAAACCCTCTTCCAGTACTGAACCAAGGGCTATTTAGGGAGTCTGGACCAGGACAGATATGACCACCTAACTGCCTGTTGGAAATCAGCAATTCAGTTCCACTTCTGACAGTCACAGCGCTCCCTCAGGGTGGTGACCAGCAAGCCTCACAAACTGGTGGGAGGTGTTGCTCCCATTTGAGCATGAGATCATGGTATGGGGAAAAGGAAGGGATCTTAGATATTTGATATTTGGAAGAAATTATTCACTGTGGTGAGGCACTGGCACAGGCTGCATGGAGAAGCCATGGATGCCCTGTTCCTGGAAGAGTTAAAGGCCAGGTTGGATGTGGCTTTGAGCAACCTGGCCTATGGAACTAGATGATCTTTAAGGTCCCTTCCAACCCAAACCATTCTATGATTCTATGATCTTTATGCTAGAAAGGTCAGTGACTGCATGGACCTACCGACGTACTGCAAAACATTGTAGTGTTTTTACTCACTGGAGCGTTTTGATGTTTATTCCATCTTTCAGAGTAAAACAGGAGCACTTGAAGGCCCAGAAGTGGATGGGTTTGTCAAAGACATGATGGAACTGGTCAAGGTAGTTTCATGGCTCTTCCTATTTGCTGATACCCTGTATTTCTGAGAGGAAGGTGCTTGTTTCGGAAAAGTTATGTAAATAGAGAGGCTAGTAAGACCATGGAGTCAAATTTCACTTTGATCAGCAGCAGAAATGAATGTCACAGTCCCAGCATGTACACGGTAGAGCATTCCACCATGTCACAGAAATTCTGCCTGACAAATTAATACAGCTTCAAGCAGCAACTGTATTTAAGCAAGGTCCACTCTAGCTCGTACTACGAATTAAATTCAACATCGCGACCTGTGTTGATGTGGATCAGTTGTCAGACAGTCCTTCTTCTGTTTTCACTGCGGATGCGGTCCTCACCAGAATGACCAAATCATTCATTAGTTCACCACAGGGCTACACTTGAAAATTACTTGAGGTCTATCTCTAATCAACAATACTGTACCCAGCCTGTCACTCCAGCTTCGTACGGACAGCAGAGTCCATCTGCATTGGATTACCTTGAGTTTCCAGATGCAGTCCAAGATAGAACTTTTGATCCAAATATAACCTGATCTTTGGCTCGCTGTGAGCTGGAGCTGTTGCATTTCCACACAATGTGACCCGAGACAGGGATGCCTGCACTCCCATGTCAGTTTAGCAGAGAGCAGACTGCTGATGGCTGCGCTGGCCTCGTGGTGTGCAGAGAAGGCTGAGGGCAGGCAGGAGGTTGGACTCGTGCTCTGTGCGTGTGTGTGCAAAGGAGGGAAGGTTGTACTTTCCCTAAGGGCCTTCATCAGCATTGTCCTGGGACACCACAATGCCTGTCAATTTGGTCTCCTCCTGAGGAAGTGGGAAGCAGAGGAAGCAGTACAGCATTAAGAGCATACAGAGGCAGGGTAGCCTGTAAAATGTGTCTTTAGGATTCATTTGATCCACTAAAGGTATTTTTAAGTTGCTGACAAGCCTCTAAAATAGTAGTCCACTGACAGAAATGCCACATCACTGCTTGTGTAGCAGGTTTGAGAGAGGAAACCAGATAAAAGCACGGGTCCAGCAGTGCAGCAACCTCTATTGCACACCGTTCTGTGGACTTTTGTTTGATCTGGATCAGATACTGATGGCCTTGACCAAGCACAAAAATTGTGTTGCATTTCCATACAGTTACTCAGTCCTATGCCCCTTCTGTTTTTGCAGGGGGGGCCTTTCCCCATTCTCTCTTTGCTTCTCCACCGTGTACGAGCTGATGTGGGGTCAGGCCATTTGGTGACCCCTCCTTGGGTGTATTTCCCAGCCATGGCTTTACAGGGCTGTGGAAACCCAGAGCTGTTTTCTCTCTCAGCACTGTTTTTCTCTTTTGCCTGCAGCCCAGCATTAGCGGGGTGGACCTGGACAAGTTCCGTCAGATCCTGCTCAACCACTGCGATGTGAACAAGGATGGGAAAATTCAGAAATCTGAATTGGCTTTGTGTCTTGGGCTTAAAATGAACCCGTAGCCGGGAAAGTGCTCATGGTTGTGTTTCCCTCATGAGATTTGCCTGCTCCTCCTCATAGAAGTGTGTCCGTGCTGCTGTGCGAGCAGGGGGGAGCTGGGGCACCGTGCCACCAGGCTGGAGAGTGGCTGCACAAAGACGTGGCAGAGTGGGATTTGCACGGAGGGCCTCCCTGCTCTGCCAGTCCCTTTCTGATGCCACCGCTTGTGGGTCCCCTTAGCAATGTCTTTACCCACCAGCACATCAGCTGCTCAGAAAAGGGGTTACGGTTCTTCTCCTGCCCCCATGAAACACTGCCCTGCTCATCCCCTAGGCTAGAATCAAGCATCTCCTTAAAAAGTCCCATCAATGCTCTCAGAGTGCAGCTAGTAGGTGTTTCTGATGGTCGCCTTATATGTGTGAAGTCATTACTTTGGTGAGTGTCGTGCTTTGTCTGTGCATTTAAAAAATTGGATGGATGGCAGTGTATTTGTGCAGAAATAAAAAATGGCAGTTATAGAAATTCAGTAAGATTGGCATTTATGTGTTATGTACAGAAAGCCATCTGCCACAGGCTGGCAGACCATACATAGTAGCCATTTTATGTAAAATGAATCAAATGGCGAGAGGTTTTGTGATGCCTGTCAGCTGTGGGGTTTAAATCTGCCAGGCAATGAAACATGGTAGATCCTTCCCATGGGGAAACCACACACCTCAGGAAATAATGTCACTTCCAGGATGAAGCCACAGGGTAACATCATTTCTGGAGGAAACCTTTCATCTGACCCAAACTGAAATAACATACAAGTTTTCCATAAACTGGAAAACTGGAAGGACAGAAGCCTGGTAAGAGCCAAGGTCCTACATGTGCTTTTTTAAAAAAAATCCATAAGGGTTAGTAAATACTTGTAACCTTTACTGAATTTAAAGCTTCCCATCGTTCCCAGGCCATGAGTATAATCCTGTAGCCTAATGGCAGCAGCATGATTTGTAACATGTACTTCCCTATTCCAAAGGCTTTGACTGACTATTTGGCAAGTGCCACACCTACAGTATCATGTCCAAATAATCTTTTCTTCATTTCCAAAAACTGTGGAGGAAGGTTTGTTGGCAAAACTCCTGCACATTTCAGCATTTCTGTCTCCTGCAGATGAGAGACCTAGATCTGACACGACAAGCATCTTTCTAGTGATGTTCTTTGCACAAGGCAGCACAATGAAACACTCCTCCCTTTATAGTCAGTTTTATAAAAATTAGTCAGAAATTGCCTTCAGTCAACACAAATAGAAACCAAGATGATGACTGAATAAAGCGCTTAACCCCAGCACGGAAGTAAGGCTTTAAAGTGTGAAACTGCTTTTTATCACCCTGGCAGCACCACAAATCACAACCACAATACCAGAACTTTGCAATGGTTCAGAAAAATGATAAACAAGGAATCAGGCCTTAGCCACAGATCCCCGAGCCATCAGGGATGCAGTTTTACTCATGGATGCTCATGTCCCTCTGAGGGAAGAGCTGTGGTCGGGAATGCAAGGCAACAGGTAGGAAGCCAGCAGAGAAAATCCATGCATCGCTGCTGATCATACAGGCTTTAACACTGTCCTGAACAACTTGCAACAAATTTAGTGGGGCACATGACCAACTACTATTTCATCGTACCTCAAATAGGATGTGACTTACCAGCCTAAATAATGCCTCTAAGTATATTCTTATTTCCCTCTTTTCTTTCAGTCTTTATGCCATTCTTATTGTTATTATTTTCTTAAACTACAGCTTCTATTACCTGGGACATGGGAGCAATTTCTGTACTATCCCCTACAACATATGTCCGCTCATTTGTATTTTTCAGTGATGGCAGGTCCATTCTGTTTCACCTCTGTTTAATCCTATTGAAATCAGTATAACTTTTTCTTATTAAAGTATAAATTCAAGAATATCCTGCCCTGCCTCACCAAAAATACAGTAACTTTTAACATAAAATGAAAACATTTTTTTTAAAAGACGTATACAACCACAGCTCTCATTTCAAGAATTATACAACACACTTTATTGAAACCTTATGCTTTTCACATACTCTACAGCCAATAGTTTTTACTCAACAGACACTGAACAGGAATTATTTGATTCATTCAAATGTGTCACAATGCATTTTGCTTCTTTTCTAGGACTTTATTTTTTAATACTGATTTTGCTGAAGCCTTTCTCTGCAAGTTCACTGAACTAGTTGTATTAGCTTTACATAAGTGAACAAACAGCCTTTAGTAAGTGAGTTTACAAGAGCATTTTACAAAACCTTAGCAAAAGTAATTGGGGATCGTGGATTAAAAGGTTATATAAAGAACTCAGAAGAGTGTTTATGTTGTTGGTTGGGTTTTTTTAAGTTAGTTTTGCATTCCCGTGAGGATAATTTTTGTGTCCAGAGCAGAGATTAGAGAGCAGGAAAACAGGCATGCACACTGTCTTGTTTGCAGGGACCATAGCAGAGAGCTGTATCCCAGTGGGACTACAGCCTCAGTGAGCTACAGGTCCCCCATAAGCAAAACAAAATGTCAGGAGATGCAGAGGGATTTGAGTCCATGTTACAAAGGTCAGCAAAGCAATTATTAGCAAGCCACAGTTTTATAAACCTCTAGACTAGCCTCTAAAAGTCAATGTTATGGCAGGAGGCAGGCATTCTGAGATATCCCATGGAGAAAGACATGTTCCTTGCTTGCAGAGATTTATTTTTTTTAACTATTATTTTCACTTCAATAATGAATGATCTATAGGGCTCTTTGGTCTCAGGCCCTGGTGATTTCATCTCTTTAAGCCGCTATAGATATATAGTTTGGCAATACATTTTGACAAAACATAGCTATTGGCCATTTTGCAAATTCAGAGTACTTTAGTGTGCGGTGTAGATTCTCTACCATACTGAAACATGAGAAACTATTTCACGTTTGAACAGTTACACATAAATACCTGTTTTGTGTTAATTATATGAAAACATTGTGCCTGCAAAGCCAAAAACATTTACACAGCCTTCTGTGCTGTAAATGTATTGAAGATATATGTTCGATCGGTGCATCTTCTGCCAACAAAATTCTGTGGATGTCACATTATTTAGAACCCTGCATCTTATAACTATAACTTGAACACAGAAAGTGAATGAAAATGTTTGCCAAATCTGTTTCCCCTCAGTATGAAATGTTTGTCTCTAGAAAACCAGGACTAAGGGATTCACAGCTTTCTATTTCTTCATAATGTGCAAATCTACTGAAATAAATTTTAACTGACTTGGATCATCATATTTAACAGGTATATTTCCAAAAGACATTTAGCTACCACAAGTGTAGCGATCAATATGCACTGTGCTTTCAAATGTGCCACTTTATGGTTGGTTTTCTTCCTTTGCTTAATTGGCAAACTGATGGATCTAGAAATCAATGTGTGAATTTCCTCAGAGAAAAGCTGTTCCTTTGCCTCCCTTTTCACCGGCAGCTGTATGAGATCATGCTCTGCACTCCTGTCATGCTCCCTGCTCATCTTGGCCCTTCTCATTTTTGGCACTTGACATATTTTTTTCTGGATGACTTGCCATGACAACTTTGTTCAGGAGAAGCTGCCTCTGACAGCTTCAGTTGACTGTGTACAACTGATACCCATGAAAAATGAACATTTTTAGGGCTTTTAAACTCAAATCCATCCCTTGTTTAACCTCATTGGTTTCACTGGAAATGATTGTACAGAAACACAATCTTTTCTCCCATCATTTTGAAACTCAACAAGCTGCTGGCTCATCCCAAGTCATCACCATAGCGATCTGCCACTGGAGACCCCTAATTTCCTGAGCCAGCCTCACAATCCCAAATTGCTCATGTGCCAGCTGTCCCTTGGCCTGTGCAATTTTTTCCCCAGAGTAATGAACCCACATTACACACCCACCTCACTCCCCAGCCTGAACACACTCCAGCATTCTCACATCACTGACACCCAAATGGGAACCAGATGAGATGTTTAGAAATAGTAACATTTAAATTTCATCAGTGTTTTATTTTCCAATTTTCAATAAAATAATTCTCTCCCTTTGTTCTCACAATATTGCTTTAAATAACATGGATGAAGCTGCTTGCACATCTTACAAAACCTGCTTTTTTATTATTATTATTTATTCCTACTGAAAGCTAAGAATTGCACATCAGCCCAAAAGAAGGGCTCAGAGCACAGGAAACAAGCACAATATTTTGATTAATCTCTTTTTCTGTTTGTGTGGCAAGAGAATAGTGTCAGTATTAATGAAAACAATTGTGACTAATGCTGCCAACAAGACTATCAGAGAATCATCTGCCACATTACAATAGGAACCCATCATGAGAAACACCTTAATTACAGCGATTATCTCTTAAAATGCTTGGGTAACTCTTATATTAACCTGATTTGAAATAGAAAGTTGCTGTTATGTAGTGAGATGTTAAATGGGGCTTTGCTGTGTAATTACATGGGGTAAAGTAACGATGACAGTCATTTTTGTATGAGGGCGACACTGACTGCTAATGTAAAGCTCTCATTTTCTAGCACCTGTACTTTCAGTACTTCCACAGAGAATTGTGTCTCATTTTAAGGAACACTTGCACACAGGAAAAGGGGGAGAAAAGAGCACCAGTTATGACCATTATAAGAGAAAATAAAGGAACCATTGGCCTAATGCCAAGGGACATCTACAGGATGCTCCCACTGGGTCCCAGAGGTAAAACTGTTTCCCTGCCCCATCTCACTTGGCTGGGAACCACTGATTTTCACCAGTTCATTTCACGGTGGCATGTCCTGCTGCCTGCCTAGCTCAGTCTTTACATCAGCTTCAGGCATTGCCCTTCCTCTTGGGTTTGTTCCCTCACATTTGCTGTTGTCCATAAAAAGCCACCCGGCTGCAGTGCTGGAAACTTTGCAGGGGCAATGTGAGAACCAGAGAGGATGTGTCTGCCCAGGAAAAATTGTTGGCATGATGGTGCACACAATGCAGGCAAATGCTCAGGCTGCATCTCTGGCATCTCTTTACATGAGTTGTTTCAGGAAAAAATGAATTTGATTGGATATGATGGAGCCACCACTATTACTATGAGCTATTACTATTAGTCATAGAGAACAGGCATCTGCCCCAGGCTCAAAGAGACCATGGGGTCCCTGCTTTCCCTGTCATCACAGTTGCAAAGCTGAGATAGTTTCAACCTGCTCAGTCTTACCAGAGGAAGGTTTCTGTTGTGAATGATGAGAGCATATAACTGCATGTTGAAAATTAGCCATCTTTGTTTGGAAGTGTACTTTCAAGGGATATGTTAGCAATAATAGCCATAACATTCCCAAATAAAGGAAAGCTAAAGGTGCTGGTGCCCATGTGCAGTGTGAGGAAGTATATGGGCTGCACTTTATGGTGAACCTGGTTGCCCCTTTAAGGTCCTCCTGCACCAGACCCTGGTAACAAAGCCCATGGAAGGATCTCCAGGTGTTATGGGGGAATACAGAGAATTTAAGCCCTACATTAATTTTAAATTCAGCTGCAGCCCACATCCCTGTACAGTAACGTTTGTACCAACTCTCCATGGTTCTGCTTTGTAAAGTGATCAACACCAGAGCATAAATAGAGAAGAATGGGTCATCACTGACGGGATCTCAAGAAATCACCCTTCCTGCATTTCTCTGAGGTGGGCCATGGGCTTTAATACTGCTCTGCAGACAGAAACTGCACGAGCCTGCCCCGAGGCTGTCCTCTGTCTCTGAGCTGCTGCCAGCTGGTACAGCCTCCTTGGCTCTGATGGAGCCAGACCAGCTCAGGACAGCAGGAGATGTGGCTGCGGCTCCATTACCAGGCATATTTTAAAGCTTTTAAAACTTTGAGATTCTAAATTAAGTAGTGCGAGTGCTAGGAAGTGGCAGAATCAAGGCTTGCTCAAGTTGACAGCACAAATATCTCTCTACCTCTGAGGGAGGCTGTTACTAGGACCATGTCTGCTCCATACCAATACAGAGCTGTAACACCCTTGTCAAGGGGTTTCTTGGAGCTGGTAGCACTAAGAACATGTTCCCATTTTTTGATTCTTTGCAAAGGCTCACATAAGAGATCACTCCCAATGTCTCAGAGAGGAAGAAGAGACATGCACTCAGGAATCCCATTTGGGTGGCTGTTGCAACAGGTCGCTGTCATCTGTCACTTTGGCTAACATGTCTCTAACTTTGATGGCGCAGCCAAACACAGTTTTTATTTACCAGTTAATCCTTAGGAAACAGGTCAATTTCTCCAGCACATAAAATCCAGGAGCCAGCAGACTGCCAGGGCTTTCTGTGCCAGCAGAAGTCTCAGTTTTAGATGAGGATCCAGGTGGCAGCTGGGCAGCAGAGCCTGGGGGAACATAGCACCTGTGGTTTAGGTAAGCCCTTCTTCAGCCGGCAGCTGGAGCAAGGGCAGCCAGTTCCTGCAGCTTAGGGGAAGAGCAGCAACTTCAGACACGCTAACCAGATCATTGGGAAACCCACGAACAGACACGAAGTTCAGATCAATCCATTTTTTCAGTTCTTCCTGCAAGCACGCAATGGCTCAGACAACACACAGTGCTTGCCAAGGCACCACAATAAGGATTGTTTGCCTAAGACCTAATTAATGAGATTGTCAAAGGCAACTGTTTCCTCCTTCCTGATGAGTAAATGTGCACAGGAGCATGGGCTTGAGTCCGGGGCACTTCCTGGCCATTAAGCTGAGAGGGATCTGCCTGGGTTTGATCTAGAAGATCATAAACAAATTGAAAGATACTTCCATTTTTATCATAAGGTGTAAAATGCTAACAAGCAAGGCATATTAGAAGGACCTTAAATAATTGATACAATGACATGATGGCATCTGGAGACTTGTTCTAGAATTTCTTTAACCATCTCCATATAATACAGATATGGTATTTTTTCAGCAAGGGTTTCTTTTTACATCTAAAGAATGGAAGAGCCTATGGGCTTACTACTAATGACATTCAGATAGCTGTGTTTTAAGTTTTAAAAGATAGAAATTGCCTAATTTTAGAAGTGTCTTGTAGGTGTTATTTTTTAGGTTCCAATAAATTATAATGCATGTTCTGCCTCCTCCCCGCTTGCCGACTATGAAATTTAGCATACACTTTCCCTGGCTGCCATTTCCACTCCTGCTGGTGGGATCCAGAAGTGTTACTGCTAACACCTGGCACGCAATGGTTCCAGGAAACAGGCCACACAAGTTTTTCCCCCTTCTCTTCTCACCTCTCTTCATCTTCTCCTTGTTTTTCCTTTTTAAAAGAACCTCTGGAATTTTTTCTATCATGCCTTCAGGGTCTGAAGCCACACCTACAAGCTTTGCTCTTCCTTGATTCACTGCTCTGGGAAAGTCAGTGGGTGGAAAGGCAAAAGGAAAGGTAATAGCATGGCAGTCCAAGCAGCAGTATATGCCATGCCATCACCAAACACACGTCCTTACCTAAATTCACACCTTTAGGCACCTCTGTCAACGGCACAGCTCTCCTTCCCCTGCAATTTGGGAAAAGTCTCTTCTTAGAGCTGCTGGGGTGCCGGTTAAAGTGTTACCAGGCTCCCATCAGAGCTTCAGCTCAATGGAGCAGGGAGGTGTACAGCTTTCCAGTCCATTTGGAGAGGAGTGTGAGGGATGGCATCAAGCACAGCCCCGAGGAATGCCTGAGGCTTTCCCCTCAGGGTCTTTCCACTGCCTCTGAGGTTGCTGGTGCCAGGGGTGTCCTCTGCAGCTATATTAAATAGAAGTTTTGTTGGTCACACTCCTAGTTTTTAGGAGACCCCATGATCCTGCTGGGTTTTTGGAGGCAGGGGCAGACACTTCTTGGGCTTAAGCAAGGGAAAACAAGTTGCTGAGGCAATTCCTGGCCACACAAGACCCCCAAACGCTGTGTGCAAGGGACTGCAGCAGAGGAAATTCCCTGTACCTCTGGCATTTCAAAACAACCCAGGGAAAGTGTCCCAAAAGCAGCGAGTGCATTGTGTCTCAACTGGAGGGAGTTTGGAAAGGAAGCTGCAAAATGCCTTTTCCCCAAGTACAGAGCTACCCAGGGCTGCCTGGAGAGATGCTATGGGGGCAGGTAGCTGAGTAGCCAAAAATTCCTGCCATGTGCCACACAGCTTTTCTCCAATGCATTTTCTGTCAAGCACCTTACAGAGGAGCACAAAGCAGAGCACGACTGATGGCTCAGCAGCGCACCCACCCCAAGGGAGTGGGTAGCTCACACAAGTGGGATAATTTTATGCTTTCTTGAAATTCAGGCTTTTTCCTGCAATTCATTTTTCCATTAAAAAAATGCAACAAAAAATAATTCACAATGGATCCATTTGTCAATGCAGATTTTTGCCACTTCATTATAGGATCATAGGATCATTTAGGTTGGAAGAGACCTCTAAGATCATTGAGTCCAGCTGTAGCTTTCCATCAAAAAACCCCACCCCATTAAAATTCATCTCTAATGCCATAAAAAACACAGAGAAATGTGTATCACTTCAGCATAGGACACCTATCAAATAGGTAACAGCAATCTTCCTAAAGTGATACATTTCTGAAGGAAGCAATAGCAAAGTCCTGTAGTTTTGCAGAGAACTTTTAGTGACCACAGGCAGCAGCAAGGCAGCACTGTGGTACACAGTCCCTCTCCCCAGATTGCCTCACTGTGTTGGTGGGACATCCCTTGGCCAGGTCCACCTGGAAAGACTGACATCTGCTGCAATTTGAGTCCAAATCAGCTAGCCTTACATGGGACACCAATTATCACACAGGCAAAACTAGCAAGCAGCAAAAGCGCTTTACCGTGGTATCAGTATCCTGTCCATGCTGTTTCTCCATCCTCTTGAGGCCAGACCACACTGCTCCTCATCTCTGCTACATCAGGCCTTTCCATCTCCCAGCTCCTCCTTCATCCAGAGACTCCTTTCCCCTGCGCTCCTCAGAGCTATTTAACCACTTTGCAGGAACGAGCTACAGCTGCACATCATCCATGTCAATCAACCCACTGCCTTCGTAGCAAGGCCACCGCTGCATGTTATCAATGCCAATCTACCCACTGCCTTCATTCCTCTACAAATATCTTTGTGTCCAAGCGGTCACAAGCTCCTAAGTGTTTGCAGGTTCAGAGCTCCTCTGTTCTTGGGACTTTTTATCACTTCACTAGTCCTGTGTCTACATCTGGCAATGTCTCCAGTCACCTCTCAGCTGTTTCCCCAGCTGTACGATGCCTTTCTTCAGCTTTGCAAATAGACTTTCCTTTGCTTTTCCTGATCTCTTTCTACTCTGTTTAAGGAGTCTTAAATCACTCTGTGGTAACTGCCATCTCCAGGGGATTTGGGGTTCGGCCATGGGTTACACATGCTAACTGCTGCTCATGCCACCCACAACTGGCCCACAGCAGCATCACAGAAAACACAGGCTGGTTCAGGAAACAGCTTGGGAAAAGGACATCTTGCCATTTCTAGAGACTCCAGGTCTGTACAGGCTGTTTCACAAGGCAGGATATGCTGTAGGTATCTGCTCCACCTGAAATGATGATGATGATCCCTGCCAGGCACAGAATCTGTCAAGCAGGGACCATTCCCAGATGTCACAGAAATATCTCAAGTTCCAACAGTGTCAGCAAGCTGGCTGATTTATCAACACCCGCATTCACCCTTTCATGCACCACAGTCAGAAGTTTCCCAGGTCGTATTCTGTCCTCAGGTCAACCCATGCAAGACCATTAATGTTAACTGAGAAGAGATTCAACCTCAAATCTGTAAGGGGCATCACAAATACAATAGCCTGGGCTTTAAACCCCCCTGCTGAGCTGTTTAAAGCCAGCCAGCAGCACAAATGGTATACCTGGCTTTAAGGAGCCCAAAGCCTGTGCAAGGTGAGACAGACAGGGGTCCTCACAGGGTGGAGACACACTAAGGAGGGTCGAGCTCCCTTCCTGTTAACCAGGTGGGCACTGCTCTACCTCAGCAGCGATGAGCAGTTTGACAAAAACACAGGAAAGCAGAAGTCCCCCAAAACACGCTGTATGTGGATAGAAATGGATGTGAAAACAATGATGGATTGGTCAGTGACAAAGATGTTTTGTACCCTACTGGAAAAATAACGAAAATAAATGGCTTGTGTTAGCATCCTCTGTGTGTTATCTTCTGCTCAATAGTAATGTATTACTACATTAAAATACAGTACATGCTTGTCTTCTTCAGGAGATTGTCAACTTTTCCTTTTTTAAAAAAGTCATCTCAGTAAGGAGCAGTTTCCTACCACATTTCTTTTGAGTTTTAGTAGAGAGGGAGCCACACAGTAGCCGTCAGTTCCAAACTTCGGCAGGCTCCTCCATCTCTGTACTTGAACCATCACCACAGCTAACTTGGTGTCCACAGAAAAATAATAGGAAGCAGCTTATTTTAACATACATAGATAGGCTTCTCAATCTCCCAGACATAAAAGACTTCTCACGGATAACTGGCGGTGAATAATTGATGCAATTAAAATATCCAGTTTTCCTATCCATGGGAGCAGATCATTCATTCTGATTGCTTCAGCACTTTCTAGGGGGATCTTTGATCAGCTTTGTAAAGCACACTGTACATTTCCATTTTCTGCTTCAGATAAGTTTTATCACTGGGCAAAAGGCTTAAGGAATTAATTTAGCCCATGGGTCCGTGAGGCTTAGATTTCAGTCTAGGAAGAAATGGAAATTTTTTTAAATGTCAAAGCCTTCCCTTCAATGGCCATGTAAGCCTGCCATAGGTACTCACTTCAAAAAATGAGGGCACTATCAAATGTAGCGCTCGGGTGCAGAGATAATGAAGCCTATTATGGGTGCAACAGCATCATATATTTGTTCTTGTCTAGTTTCATGGTTCTATTTGAGACTTTTAGGCCCAGCTACTAAATAAGCAAGCATGTGTATGTGCATTTTTATGAAGTCTTATTACAGTAAAGGGAGTTCTTTGAAAGAAAGGGAAATTAGTGACTGGTTAGCTTAAATTGCTGCATGTTTCATTTGAGAGTTATGTTAAGAGTACTCAGAGCATCCAGATCTCAATTCTGCTAATATACCTGTAAACTGCAATACTACATCCATATGAAATCATCACAATGCATAGCATTAGCTTTGAAAAATCTAATCTGGCTTCAAAAAATCATCTTCATCTGGTTTATTTGAGCCCCCAGTGCAATTTTCTGGTGTGGACTGTTTCACAGTTTTAAAATTCACTTACCACAAGCAAGTGTGAAAAGCAGACTTCAGCCAGTCATAAACTTACAAGAGAAAAAAGAACAGAGGCCAGTGGCCAAAGCTCTTTTAAATTTCAGCCAGTACTCATGGAATTATTTTCACATCTTCATTTCTACAGAAATTTGTGCAAGGGCCAATATCAAGATGAATTATACCTCAGGGTATGCTCTGTCTCATGTATGTTGGAGCTGTTTCCTTCTTGCCAGCATAGAATCTGTAGGTGTTGTAGCTGTACATTAAGCAATGCAACCAGTGCCCGTCCTGCATAGCTTATCCTCCCCCTCCTCCTTTCCCAAGGGAGCAATTAGATGTGTAGCCTTACAGTGTGGTGGGATTTTGTAATTGACATAAAGGAAAAAAATTGACTGCCAGGAAAAGCAGCCAAAGTTCACAGGTTAAATTAATCCTGTGGATCTCTGCAACAGATGTGAACTAATTAAAATTAACATTAAATGAACTACATTATATTTGAGGATAGACTCAAATTAAATGACTGCCCATTTCCTTCCCTTTATGTTTTCTATTGGTAATGTTGCCACTTAAAGGTCATGCTATTATTTGAAGCCTTTTCATGAGTCTTTTTTATTTTGTTGTTGCTTTTTAAATCCTGCAGTCCAGATGTGTAGCTGTCTCTGCTTGCATGGTTGAGTCCCCTTGCCTACAGACATGATCCCTCACGCAAACAAGCATTTGAAACCACAGATTAGAAAATTAAATGCAATTGCCTCATGGCACTCAAGGAAATGGCTATTTCATGCACAAATCAGAGGTTTTGCAAAGGTGAACATGTGAAGCAACATGGAAGGAGATGTGCTGAAAATACCACCTGTGGAACATATGCCCGCAGTGCCCAGGCTGGTGGGGGCAGATTCTGGGACATTTGTTCCTGCCTGGAATATATTGCTGTCCCTGCAGTGGGCTGTGCAGCTATCCCTTTATGATCTGCAATTGCAGTTAAACAGGGTATATTTAAATCATCATGTGCCATACTGAGGATTGTGGGGCTCAGAGCTTTTTGTAGCTTTGCAAACACTTTCTGGGTTTCTCTTTGAATACAGAAAAGCAGTGTTATTGTGCTGCATTGGGTCACCTAGAGTTACATCCATCGGAATGCAGCTTTTTCCAAGGACAATATGTCCGATCACATTTTGTAAGTATCAGCTTAAGCTTGTCTTGGTCTTTATTTCACAAGCTATGCACTTGTATGCTAGCAGAAGCCTAGGAAGATATTTATCCAACATGGCAGAGCTGGGGTGATGTATGATTGACTACAGTGCTAGCTGCCACTTACACCTCCACCCCACGGCATGTGGCTGAATGTCTCCCAGCCAGACCCAGCAGTAGCACAAGGGTGGCATCTCGCTGGGCCTGGACTGTGCCAAGCTGAGCATTTCCTTCATGTCAGTCTAATATGCCAGACTTGCACCAGTGCAGGAATCCCTCTACACCACCTTCAGCTTAATTTCCCAGGACGCAACCGGTACCTTCACACCCCTCTCTATTTTTAGTCTGTGCTTCTCTCCTTTAAGAACAGGCAATTTGTTTCTTTTGTTTCCTATTTGTAAATGATGCTGAAGGTTAATAAAGCTGCATTTATGGCAGCTATGCTGAGCAGCCATAATGAGGGACTGTTTTTTTCGTAACTGGAAACAAAGGAGCAGTGAAAACCAGGAGACTAGTTCAGGTATTTACAGCAGGTGAGGAACTGGCTCTTAATCATAAGGCTTTCATTGCTCTCATCCCACCTTGTATGAACACTGGGAGCCAGTGTTAAACTGCCAGAAGAGCTTGTGAACAATTAGCCAGGTTAACTCTTTTCACTTCTTTCCCCACTCTCCACAAAGCTCTTTTCCAGGGCACTCCCAGGTGACCCTTGCCTGGCAGGGAGATGCATGAAGGTTCGCAGGGGCTGCAGGCAGGGGGGAAGCAACTGGGCACAGCAGCAGCATTAGTGTCACATCCCCAGCTCGGAGGCTGCTCAGCTGCTATTTGGCTCAACAAAAGTAAAAAACCTTTTTATCTTGCTGGCCAGAGATCACAGCTCAGTGGCACAAGCTTTAAGCTCTTTTCTGGACTGGAGTGTTTGGTCAATGCTACAAATGCTGTGTTAATACCTTCCAGTTGCTTATAGCTGATCGAACTTGGAGTAAATATTTTACAGAAGACACTTGAGCATCACTGAAAGCAAGCTCCTAATTTGTAGTCTAGGAGTGTATGTGGAAAAGCCACAACAGAGGCTCTTAAAGGCTAATGGTTACCAGTAATAAGATGTGCTTTACTCCTATCCTGGCATCAAAATAAATCATGCACTCCAGAATTTTTCCCAGTTTCTTACCTATCTTACTTAGCCTGTTTTGCTAAAACAGATTAATACTTCTGCTCGTGTTTGTATGAGGACAGAGCCATAATCTGCAGGTTTACCAGATGTTCTTGGCTCAGGAACACTTTCCAGTGGGTGCAGTTTGGGCTGAGAGCACCTGCCTCTGACTTTTGAAGACCCATGTACCAAGGAGGCATTAAAGCCAGTAACACCTGGTATGTGCAATAGGGCTTCACAAACAGGAATCCAAAATTCAGTTGTAACTTCAATTAGACAACCCCAAAATTCTGGGGGCAACTTACAGCAGTCACACATTGCTGCATATAGGGGCTGTGTATATGCAAATATGTTAACACACGTGCCCAGATTAAATGCCAGAATTTCTGTATAGTATCTAAGCATGTGCATATTTATTTTATTTTGTGGTTGCATGTACTTTTCAATCAAACAAAAACCGAGAGGGATGTCTCATTGGGACAACCATGGTGGAAGCATGCACACGATGCCAGAGACACAGTAAAATTATCCTCTAGGCAATTCAAGTCTTCTGGAGGTTTGCTTTACACTGTAATTTAGCATTTCTGGTGTAAGCAATTCAGTCAGACCAACATTTAATTTTAGTGGTTTGGAACCGTGGCACCACCGTGGAGCTGGGAATAGCTGGCTGCCACCATGTCTGGTCCAGCCCGCTCCAGCAGCCAACTTTTGCTGTCGGCAGGGGATGGAGGCTCCAACATTGCTTCTCCCCAGCTGCAAGACTAGGCAGCATGCATCTGCAGGCCACGTGGCCAGGGAGCTCTGCAGCACTGCCGGGTAGAAACCCTGAGTAAACAGGATGCCGGGCATTAACAACACCTTTCGGACCAACCAATTGTTAAAGCTATCCTACATAGTTATTACTGCACAGGTGGTAAGTATTAGTAGCAAGCAATTATTAAATTAGGCTTGAAAACCTTGTTGTACCAGCTCCTGAATCAATACACCCAGAGAAAGATGTCCCTGCCCCAAGTTCTTACAGCCTTGTTTGGTGGCTGCTCCCAGGGTGTGGCCAGAAAAAACACAAAATATGTTTTGAGCTTCAGGGGAAATTCTGCAATAAGCACTTGCAAATCTCACATACCCCTCAGCCACTGGGTACCATGACTCACAAAGGTAAGCTGGCAGAGGGGAAGTTTGCAAAAAGCCTTGTGAACAAATTTTGGAAAAGCATCCCACCTTATAACAGACTTATAACAACGCAGTGATTCCAAAGCCCCAGGCGAGTGGCTCTAGTGCTGGCATGACTGGCAGCAGAGTGCTCCAGCACCGTGCACAGCAAGGTTTTCTGAACCAGGGGAACCTCAGGGGAGCCAAGAGAGGCGCCGGGAGCCACCGCTCGTGCCACAGCAGCTGGCAGGACCTGGGCAGGGCCAGGAGCAATGGCAGCCAAGCCCCCCCACATATAAAAGATGCCTGTAGGGAGTGCAAGCGACCAGGCCGCAGTGCTGGCAGTTTGAATGTAAGGATGTGCAGGAACAGCACTGAAGTCCTTCCAGTTTGACCAGGGAGCAATGTTATCCACCAACAGGAAGCCATGGCCTCTCTGAGCTCTGCACCCACCCAGGCAGAGCCGCAGTGGGAACACGCTGCCACCCAGGTGCCGGGCTGCCAGCCGTGCCATGCTCTTGTGCCAAAGTCTGCCCTCCAGAAGTCCAAGGTAGCGGTTCTGCTGAACCCCCTCCTTACTTCTCTGAGAATCAAAAACTCTATCATTTCACGATCACTATGCCCAAGATGGCCTCCAACTATTAATCACCCACAAGTCCTTCTCTGTTCACAAACAGCAGGTCCAGCAAAGGCGCCTTTCCTGGCTGGTTCATGCACCCCCTGTGCTCGGCACTGGTGAGGCCCCACCTCAAATCCCGTGTTCAGTTCTGGGCCCCTCACTGCAGGAGGGACATGGAGGTGCTGGAGCGTGTCCAGAGAAGGGCAGCGAAGCTGGTGAAGGGTCTGGAGCACAAGTCTCCTGAGGAGCAGCTGAGGGAACTGGGGTTGCTCAGCCTGGAGAAAGGGACACTCAGGGGGGACCTTATTGCTCTCTACAGCTGCCTGAAAGGAGGGTGTAGGCAGGTGGCGGTTGGTCTCTTCCCCCAAGTAACAAGTGTCAGGACAAGAAGAAATGGGCTCACGTTGCACCCAGGGAGGTTTAGTTTGGATATCAGGAAAAATCTCTTCAACAAAAGGGTTGTCAGGCATTGGAAGAGGCTGCCCAGGGAAGTGGTTGAGTCACCATCCCTGGAGGTATTTAACTTAGACATAGATGTGGTGCTTAGGGACATGGTTTAGCGGTGGACTTGGCAGTGCTAGGTTAACGGTTGGACTTGATGATCTTAGAGGTCTTTTTTAACCTGAACAATATTGTGATTCTATAAAAAGCAACCTGACATGAACAATTTCATCTCAACTCTAGACTCCTGCTTGCTCCCTGCAACCAGCAGATTGCTGAGCCTACCTCCATTGCTATCCCTGGAGAGGGACAAGCACGTTCAATATTTTGAAAGTGTGTAACGCATTAAGTAGCTGCAAAATATAGTGAGACTAGGTGATGACAGATAGATGAAAAGCACCCTTTCACTGTGTTTATCCTGATCAGAATTGTTTCTGTGCAGTTGCAGGGTGGATTAAGGACAGGGTTTGGATAACATAGCATCATGGTCCCAGGGGACTACTTGTTCAAAGTTATCTTCATATAATCATTATAGTGTACAGTGTAAAACAAGAAAAGGATTTCAATCCATCTGTCTGGATACATTTTCTCATCATGGAAGTCACCCCTAAAATTTCCAAACAAAATAATTATGCCACCACCACTGGGATAGACAGCAGCTTTTTCTCAGGCTATCATCAAGGACTATTGACAAGCTAAGAGGGACTAAACCATCTTGCATAATGGCTTAGTGTGGCACATGTAAGGGCTCAGAAAGTCAGCCTGAGGGAGTAACCCCAGCTAGGATTTATTTTGAGGGGCTGGAGTGGTCTGCACTGTATTTAGGCTCCTGAGCTGCTGGCCCTTGGCAGAGCAGGTCATCCTTTCCTTTTGGGGTCAGCATCTCCTTCTTTTCTGAGTCCTGCGTTTGAAGTGAAGATCATAAGAAGGCAAGTCCTCTTGAGATGTGTGTTTATTGACCAGTTGTGAAAATCCACCTGAGCAGAAGCAAACCAGACACATGGGATCTCAGTATGAATCCTGGAAAGACGTTGTTGTGAGGTCATTTTGCAGGCCTGCTCGGTCAGAAAACCCATTTACCCTCTGCTCTGAAGAAACACTTGTATCCAGCTTGTTCCCTTAAAGCTTTGCCTTAGTTTATGAAATCTACTATATTGTTTTGCCTGGGATCATTTGTCCATAAAACATCAACATCATTATTGTCAAAGTAATGGCATTTAAAAGGTATTACCCCAAGGATGCCAAATTAGATAGGGGTCACTGCCGTGCCGGGCACTGTACGTGTGCAGAGATAGATGCCTTGTTGGGAGGATTTCAGACTCTTTTTCTCTTCATCTCTTCCTACCAGACGCTTGTTGAAGACTGATGACGACTGTGGTAGGTACTGTCAGCATCTGGCTGACCATGGAGAGGGTGGGGAAATTGTGTGCAGCTGTGAGGAAGTAGAAACTCCCTTGCAGCCATGTAGGGCTCATCACACATTGCTTTAAAAATTCAACCTCAGCCCAACCAGAGCTACAGACAGGAAGGTCAAGTAAACGTGTTTCAAGGGAGCAAGTAAAACATCACAGAGAGCCTTGTCTGCTGAGGTGAGAAGACAGTCCCAGAGTGAAGTGCTTAAGCTGTGACAGCACCTGTCACAGATCCTTTCGCACAGTATTACGGAAGACTATTATTCCTGAATTGGCAAGAAGAGGTGATGAGGACATTGGCAGGCCTAATTTCTACAGTGTCCACAGACTGGTCTATTAACTGTTAGTGATGGTAGGGCTGGTGGAAACAAATTGACCTGCTTTCTTCACCTCACACTGTGATGATCTTTCTCTGACATAAAGGCATACCCACTGCAGCATACAAAAGCCAAAATATGAAATCTCTCCCACTTCATCTGAGCGCTCCCTGTGCTAAGAGGCTTCCAAAGGTCACAGATTCACCCCTGACTTTGAATAGCCTTTGACTGCTATTAATCTTTATAGGGTAATAGTGGGGGGAACTCCTCACTGGTCACACAGAACTGTGAAGTTAAATCCCTGCAAAGGGGTGCCTGGACAAACAGCTATGACACTCCACCTCCTGCAGAGACCATATAGGGGGAAGGAGACAGCTGGGGAGACAAAATTGTTCTACTTCAGAATGGCCCCCAAAGGATGCCCTGGATCAAGTACTCTGTGGCAGGTGACTAAGTGACCCTGAAGGGCCAAAGTTTAGTTGACAAAATTTGTTTCATGTCTTGCTGCACTGATCAGAAAGCTCAGGATTAACATGCGTTAAATGTTAACAAAAATTACCATTTTTTCACTTAACAGTGATCACTTGTCCTAAGCCAGACTTTTAGACAGTGTGAGCTAGTCTTTTGTAATATTTGGTAATATTAGTACCCTATGTTAAATCTCAGATTGTGGTAATGCCATAAAATAATTTATTGCCCATTCCCATTCTGTTATTTTTAATTAATGTGGGGATTCACAAATGTACCTTTTCTACATTCTTAGAGGAGCTGAGGTGCTCTTGCTGTTGTGTGGAGTTAGCTGAGAAGATCATCTCAAGTTTTCAGTTACTCACATCTCTGAGTTAATAATATATGCTGTAAAACTGCCCTGCCATCAGTAACATATTTAGATGCACAGAAGTAGGGGCGAAGGCATATGAGGAAATTCAGGCTCCTACAAAGTCCTTGGACATTGCCATTCACAAGAAGGGCGATATCCAGGCTTCCTGCGAGAAGCGTCTCACCCTGATGTCCCAGCTCTGGCAACTAAAGTCAAGGCAGTGATAAGCTGTTCAGACCATCTGCTCTCAAATTGCCAGGCCAAGGCTACCCACAGTGTTCATAGTAAAAAGTTGGTATCCCCATAAGATGAAAGAAAACCTGTAATAGGAGGTCTCCATACTTGTCCATAGCCTTGCTCCTGGAGTGCACTGTTGAACATGGACTTGTGTAGGGCAGGGCACCAGTTCCCTGGGCCCTGTACATTCACTTAGCCATGAATTCACAGAAAAGGCTAAAAAAGCTTTTCTAAGTACAAACTCCAGCTATCCAGGACAAACATTATCCAGTTACAGTGTCACAGATTTACTGTGCTAGTTCAGTTAGCTGAGTCCTCTCAAGGCAGAGCAACAAGAATGGCATTTAAAGGACACAGTTTGCCTTCAGAGCTATTGAGATGCTTCGTTGCTGGGTAGCCATCAAGAACAGCACACACGGCAAAACTCAGCAAACCAGGAAAGTTCATTGCAGTGACTGAGGCAGATGTGTGTGAGGCCTTCGCTTTCCTGGGGCTGTTTGCCCTGGCACCTGAGCAGTGTATCCTTGCTGCTACGCTTGCTGTGTAACTTCGTTACTCAGGTTCAGTGTCTGTTTCTGGTCCATGTGAGCTCCCTCTGGTAGCATTAACACACCTTGTATGTAAATTATTTGCTCACTTTTAATGAGGCATACTGAAAAATAAGCATATGCTAACGTTGTTGTGAACATAATGCCAATATGAATGTTCAACTAACTCACTTAAGTGAGATTAACTAGGGACTGTTGGGCGAAGAAACTTCAGTGTCCCTTATAAAGGCAAAGATTTTAAACCAGATGCGAGTGTTAAAGACAGTAACAACCTGGGCTTGCTTGAGCTGGCCAGCACTGCTGCTCGGAAAGGCAGCCCAGTCTCGAGGTGCTCCTGGGAAGGAGAGCAGCCTGGAGCGTGCCACTTCCCAAGGAGCCCCTCGTGAGGCTGCAAACACCATGCGGGGATATCAGTTGAACATTGCTGGCCTAGAAGTCACTAAACCTCTTCATTTGATTTCTTGTCTGTAACCTAGAGATAAGGTTCTTGCTGTTACAAAAGCATAGAGGATGTGTAGTAAGGCTTCCAGTGGCACACAGACAAAGCAGTTTTGCTTAGTATATAAGACTGAGGTTGACTGAACTCAGCCTTTGCCAGCCAGTATCTTAGCCTAGGGGTGTCCCTTAATCATGCCTTGGATGCCATAGTCTAAATGCTGACCGCACTATATTTGGATGCCGTAGTCTAAATGCTGACCGCACTATATTTGTGCTATTTGATTCTCATGTTGTATATACTGAAAACAAGGCATTTCAAACTGCAAAGCACACCTGATGTAAATAAGAAAATATAGTCACTGTGTCAGGGAACAGCTGAACAATCTGCAGTGCAACAGGAGCATTTGGAGACCAGACTAAACCCAGCTATAAGAGCTAGCACATGCCATGCACAAGGAGCCATTCACAGGGTCTTCTGCACCTGAGGGACAGGAAAAAGATCCATAGAAGGAAAGAATGGTTATAGATAAGAGCTTTTTTTTAGGAATGCAAGGCTTCTACTGGCCTGCTAGGGATGAAGTTCAAAATGGGTTAATTGGATAACATGGAACTCTCAAGGAGTTCAGCGATTAGCCATCAGAACAGGTCTAGATGCAGCCGCTGGTGATTACAGGCTAATGACCCCAAAGCCACAGGAGGCCATCAGGTGTCCCCAGCTATTTCACATGAAAAATGTAGGCAGCAATAGCAGCCATCTTTTCCTGAAGGTTTGATTAGATAGAAAAGCTTGTAGGAATGCCTCTTCTGATTATTCTTTTCTACTCTTGATTTACTGTCATCAGGAGAGCAACAGTTCTCCTAGGTTAAAGCAAAAGTAACCCTGCTCTGCTGTCTTGTGAAAAAATTTCCTGTCTTTAAAAGTCTCTTAAGGTTTGGTGAAAGCACTGAACAGCTGGAAAGCATGTTGACTGTGTCCTTGAGATTGTTTTTGGCAGTTACTCTTTATTATCTGGCATCTCTTTAGCATTACACGTGTTCATTGCAAGGCTGAGAAAAAGAATTTTGTTGCAGACCTTTTCCCTTTCCTTGGCTATATATATCCTTCACTAACTCATCTTTCTTCCAGAATACTGACCGGCACCATCTAATTGAGTAAATAGTAGGTATTTGGAAGAAGGGAGGTTTATACCACACATTATATGCTTCTATCATCTTTTGTACTTCTCCTACACTGTGTAGTAGGGTATTTTATGGAAACATTAGGCCACAGTTTTAGAACAGGAAAGTTCTTTGAAAAAATCAATTTGCAAATAGTTGAGGTAGCTTATACAGATTTTGCAAATCTTCAAATTTCAAACAGCGGAAGTATCCCTAAAAAAAGTGGATCTATTTGATTATTAATAATTTTTTTTTAATGTGTAAGTTTCCAAATGGTCCTTCTTTTAGGTTGTTTATATTGGAAGAACATTTTGATGAGCCAGTGCTGGTGGGAATTCTTTCTACCCTTATATACTGTGCCCCTTGCAGAGACTGGGAGAAAAGCAGGCAGTAGAAAAGGAGAATCTAGAGGACATAATAAACCTAGATTACAATAAAAGAACTAACAGGACCAATGCACAATGGCCTCTGCATCTGCGAGACAGGAAAGTGATCCGAAAGGAAAAGAATTAATTTCACTTCTTGGATGGAGAATGTCTTCATTTTATCAATATTCTCTTGTTTGTGCAGATGTCTTCATGCTAATTAACCTGTCAAAAGTCTTGCTGTGCAGGATGAGTAGAAATGTAGTCAATCCTGTCTAGAAAAATCACTGTGATCTTTATCGCTTTCCCAGTTAATTCTGTGCTGATAATGGCTTGAGACTCACTCACAAAAGCTTTATCTTGTATTGAACCATTGCTCAATTCTGCCGGCCTTCCCTGGAAGACTAACACAAATTATTCCTTCGAAGTAGAAAAACCTGTTGCTTGCTTTAAGGTCTAAGTTCTGCAAACATGTAAGCTTGTATTTAACTGTGCTCTGGTTTCCCATCCCATTGATGTCATAAGGACTGTTCAGACAGGGAAAATGAAGTATTTATTTGCACTCAAATTTTTGCCCTTCCTTTTGCTATCATTCTGGCTCTCCAGAGAGCCTGTGAAGGCAGGAGACTGTCCAAGCATAGGTGAGCCATGAAATAAGCTTTTTGAACAGTTAAGGGAAAGTCCAACTGTGCATCCACAGCCTCTGCTTCCAAATGATGCTTTTAACAGTGTAGTTAGAGCTGTTTCAAAAAGCAAAAGTTTTCTTTGCAAGAGGAAGGATTTGTGGCAGAAAGATTAAATCACTCATCAAAGAGGCAGGAGCAAGCTCAGTTATGGGAGGTTTTCATTCCTTCTTTACTACTGGGGCACAACTGCTGCAGGAGGCAAACACTTTCATGCCGGCTGCTGATGAGAGAAGGTCAAAGCCTTTGGTTCCAGAGGGAAGGCTCCCAGGCACACTGCCTGCAGCATAACAGGGAGGCAAAGGCTGGTTGCTTCTGGCATGATTTATTTGATATAACAGAAACTTAGTTGGAAAACAGGACAATGTTAATACAAGTGGGGGGAAAATAGAAAGACGTGGAGGCAGTCGACCATCGGGGTATCCTTGAACATATCTGAAAGTGGATCATGATGGAGCTGACTTGGTTAGTCTCAGGCATATCGACAGACTGCTGGAAAGTGAGGTCTAGAGATAAACCTGGAATCGGCTTTAACTCCTCTAGAGAGGCTGGTGTCCCTTAATTTTGAGGGCCTCTTGTTTTTGTCTTTTGTTAGTTGTTCTGCTAAGTCAGGTAACACAGTGGGCTTCTCTCACTTGGAGGTTTGAGTTTTTCATTCAGCATGAGTCTCCCTGGAGCAGAAGTCTTCCTCTTTGGGACAAGGGGGCTGAGTTGCCGCTCTTCTCTCCATAAGTGACCACAAATGCCCAGGCCAGGCAAGCGCACGCGGTGCTTTGTGCTGGGGCAGGGAGTGGGTGTAATGGGCTGTGTGAGGAGCCGAGAGCTGCCTGCCCTTGCCTGGGAGCAAGAGCCAACCTGCAGGCTGTGAGCCTGCAACCTGTGCTCTCTTGGTGAGGGTCAGGGGAAGGTGCAGAGAGGTGTCTTGGTGACAGGAAGACATGAAATGCAAAAAGCCAGGGAGGCTTTGCTCCCCTTGCTCAGCAAGGGACATGTAATGCCAGCTTCATCAGACTGCCAAAAAGGACGGTGTTGGCCTGCTCTCCAGGTGGTGATCAGGCCAGGGCTGCCCAAAACAAGGGCATCTCATCCTTGGTGTGGGCGCACAGTGCCACAGACCAAGCTCCTTCCAGGCCGCGTCTTTTGCCCATGCAGACAGAGAAAATTCTAGGCATCAGGAGCCTCTTTCCCTGGAGGATCTGGCTTTTGTAGAGCCCCAAAAGCATCATTAGCCAACCATGGGAGCTATTCCTGCTCCAGCTTGGTCACCTGTCAGCCTCATCAGAAACGACTACACTCAGGACTGGGCAGATGCCAACAGTATAGCTGTGAATACAGTATGACGGGCATGCCCTGTACGTACCTTTACATGTCAGATGTAAGTATCCTTTACAAAGTGATACAAAACTCATAAAAAAATTTAGACCCCAACATAACCTATCTTAATAAATTTGTAGTCATTAAAAAAGAAACTGGTCCATGGTTTTAGCTTTTCTTAAAAATAAGTTACAGTAGGTTTGTCATAAACACATTTACAAAAAAGCGACTTTTGTTTAAAATACTCTATGGAAATGCAAGTTACTTAAACATCGTTCTAGGCCACAGACAGTTTAGGAAGCTCTCCCTGCCCCTTCCTGAGCAAAAACTGAATTGGCAGGTAGAGCAGCAAGTTGTTTTCTGAGCTTTTGGGACAATATTGCCTGGCAGAACCAGGCTTTACATTTTTAACTTCATCATTTGCAATAGCTGGTCATTCGTGTCATTATAAGAGAAGCAGCGTACTACAAAGCCAGACCTGGAATATCTTGTACTTAACCTGCACTGGTGGAAAAGACCCTGAACTGGACACAATGGTAGAGAGCTGGACCTGTGAGTGCAAAAAAGAAGTCCTTCTACTCTGTTCATCCTCTCTCCGCAGACCTGTTGTGCTGCATCTTCCAGAGGTGTGGCTGCACCGTGCCAACATGCAAGTGTAGTACCAGGAGACAGCCTCACACCAACTTTGGCATGATGCTAAAGGGGAAGACTTCGGTGAAAACAAAGAGCACGGGCTTGGAGATATTGCATGTTGCCCACACTCCCCTTCCCCTCACCAGTGCATGTGCACTCGCGGAGCTCCCCACCACTGGAGAAGGACCTGCTGCTGAGCTCCGAGGAGGACAAGTGCGTGGTCCATCCTCAGAAGCAATTACTGCAGCAATTCAGCTTGCTTTAACCTCTTTAATCCTCTCCTCAGCTACCTTTTGGAACCACAGAGAACAAAGCACCTTTTATTTTTGTTAGAGGTTGATGAGGAATGTTGTCTTAACTTCAAACCTCTATCCCAGAGGGAGACAGATTACCTTTCCAACCCCACTTTGGCATGGAAGAATTGATCCCTGTATAGGAACCATATTCAGCTGTATTGCCTTCTGTTTCCTGCTTGCCTTTTAAGCTGAAGAATACATAGATACAGATGTTCATTAAAAAAAAAAACAAAAACCAAAAAACAACAAAACAACACCACAAGACAACTGGTTGTGTAAATGTTATTGAATATCTATATTTGGTAATTTACCTGTGGCTAGATATTTTCTCTCATTTCCTTCAATACTCCATTCAATTATTTACATGCTACAAGTAAGTCTATCAATCAGCATGGTACCCGTTCATATGGATTATGTTTTAAATTACTTATTCATCGTGGGTGCAGCTTGCTTGAAAAACAGTCCCATTAAATTGCTTTTGGACAGCAGATGTTGAGACAGTACTCTCCAGTACTCAGTTTCAGCTTGAGTATACTGTGAACAGGGTCACTGTCCCTCAAAAATCGTATTTAGGAAGTTGAAGGCTGCCTAAGGCTTTTTTATATGTGTTGTTGGGCAATTTGGTTCCTGCATTGACTGTGAGATTCAAGACAAGGTGGAGCGCTGTGGTACCTGAGCCTGGGATCTACTCTGAAGGGCAGGAGGCCGAGGAGGGTTTGCAGACGTTGGATCTGGGTTTCTGCATTGACATGCCTGTAACAGTTTAAAGTGCAATGCAGATGTCTTTTTATAGAGTTTAAAAAAAAAACGCAGATTGACCTAATAAGAAAATCCTGATTTTGAAATAAAATTAAACTAGTCTAAATGTTCCATGTACTAAATCAGTTGAAAGGGAAATAAGGCTCTAAGTTTACCTTTCTGTTTATTATAAGACCACATGTAAAGATGAGTGACAAGCAAGAGCCTCACGCTGAGGGTTCAATAAACCAAGGCTTTGTGTGTCTTATCATGTTCAATTAAGGCCTGAAAAACTTGTGGCTAACAACACTTGTCATGGCTGTGTTCATTTATAATTAGCATATCAATCCTTTCTGCTTAGCTAGCTGTCAGTATGAAAGTCTATAACAAGCCACTGTCCAAAACACAGGTTTTTGGATGCTGTTGGCTGTTCAGTATTTTATGCCCCTGCTGAAAGAAGAGGTGCCCTCCCTGGCATTCTTCATAAGTATTTCTGACTCTTCTCACCTCTGCTATTGTGTCTGGCTTGTACAGGGTTTGATTATTCATTTCTGAAGGCAATTTTAAAACATCTGGAAGTAATTACCTTGCTTTCAGGTTAGTTTGTTTGTTGTTTTTTTTATACCAGACTCTTTTTTTCACTTCAGTCAATTCCATTCAGGCACTGGGGACTCCAAAGCACCCCTTTCTACATATACCCCAGCACGTGTGAAATAAAACATCAAACTGCTTTGCTGCCATAGGGCAGGTTTTATTTCAGCTTAAGCCTTAACTGATTGTTC
Source organism: Falco biarmicus (assembly GCF_023638135.1). Classification (NCBI taxonomy): domain Eukaryota; kingdom Metazoa; phylum Chordata; class Aves; order Falconiformes; family Falconidae; genus Falco; species Falco biarmicus. The sequence goes on from NC_079290.1 coordinate 70,585,657, forward strand.
TCAGGCCTAATCTTGTCTCCCCTGTGGCCTCCTGTACAGGCAGTATTGGCCAAGGCAGGCTGTGAAATCCTGGTGGGCCTCCATGCACTTATTCAACAAGACCCATGGGTCCTGAATCAAAAAGGATTGCATTAATTCACTGTTTTCTTCAGACCTCCTGGTGAGTAGGTGGCTCTGGGGCTTCCATGGGGACGTCTCCCAGCGGTCTGCTGGAGACACACCCACTACAACCCCCTGCCCCAGTGTGACATCTCCGATTGAATCAATAAGGAGGTCTCTTCAGCCACATCTATGCAGATTCACCCATAGCTTCTCTCCTGGTTTCCAAAGCTAGTGCTAATAATGGCCAGGGGAAAAAATGCCACCAGCTGCTCTTACCCTTGGAGAACCGGTTACTCCAAGCCCATTGTCTGGGGCTCCTGGGTACCACCACAGCATAGCCAATGCGAGGTCCCATGCTTCTTTTCCTCACTGTAGCCACCATCAAGAGTTTCAGATAGATGAAAGTGGAAGGCATGCCACCGCTTCCCATTGAGAGGAAGTTTCTGAAGGCACCACGTGCTTTGGCTTGTATCCTACTACAAGAGTGCTTGTAGCCCTTCTCACATGACTTCTTGTCCTTGGCTGCTTGATTTGTCAAATGTCCTTTTGTGTGAGCCCAGCCTGGCCAACATATCCTGCTTGCAAAATCTTTGCTCTTGCATGACTCCTTGTGCACCAGGGCTGGCATGGAAAGGTAACAGCATGTTGTGCTGGAGCCCCAAATGCTCTAGGGAGCATTTTTGACACCTGTATGTGTCTTCAGTAACTACTCCTGTTCTTATTGCACTTCCTATGTTTTTATTTTTATATTAACTGTTACTTAAAACATCCAATACAAATTATTAAATAATGCAGGAAATTTACACAAAATTGCTGTATTGCTGGAGCAAGTAATTTCTTCTTATTGAACAGACTAGGCTACAGAAAGAGTATTTTCATTCAAAAGTTTGTGAGCACTTCTGAATTTCAACCATATAAATAGCAGAAAGGGAATAATGTACAATACACAACTCATTGTCCAAGAAAGTCACTTCTGTTTGAAAAAATATCTGATGCTGCATAGTGTGGGATTCTTAGTTTTTCTACTAATCTAATGCAACGGGGCTTTTTCCTCTTATTAAAATTTTTGGAAGGTTGTAAAATATACTCATTCTGACTCATGGAAAAAGGAATCTCAGAGCATCATGTCTTTACATATATGTGTATATGTACACACACTCATATACCCAATAAGGGCATATGTTGTAACACATATGTATATATTTCGATATAATTCTACATGCAAAACCACAAGAAAAAAATTCTGTTCTCCTTGTCAGCTCTTTGTGTCTTTGACATATGTTTCTAATAAAGCAGAACGGTGCAAAGGGTTAAACACTAGTTCTGTTGGAGTCAGTGTAGCTTCTGCCATTAATTTCTTGTAAGGCCAGAACTGCACTTCAATCTCTGCCCAGACCAAATTAACAGAAATGTTAACATCACAGGCTTTCCATGTGGGTTTGGATTCAGTGCTGATACTAAATAATCTGTGGACATTCCCTCCTCCCACCCCTTTCTGAATACTGTTAACAGCTTGAAAGGATCATCTCTAATATTATTAGGAAAAGTGAAAATATTTGAAATAATGATGTGATTTGCCATTGCTTATGCCTTTGTCTTGCATTGTCTGCTATTGCAGTATATTAAAAAATAGATGCATTTCCTTATTTGCATATTATGTCAATTGAACACTTATACAACACATTAAATATGACTCTCTAGCTTTATCGCTAGGAGACAGAGTAACTATCCCCAGACTGAGGGTAACATAGGGCACTTTGCAAAGTGTCTTAATCCAGAAGTAATTTGCTGAAGTGCTGCTGCGTAGCCAACAGTGTAATTCTCTTTCTGTCTGCATTTTGCTCCCCTCCTTCAATGGGAAAAGTTTGAGGGGTTTGTTAGAAATGTTTCTGCTACCCATTCAAGTTTCTGAAACAGATCTGTGTTGAAGCTAAGGGGAGACAGGAGACGTTTCCTCGTCATTTTTAGAACAGCCTCAGCATCAGTTTTGCCTGTGGAATGCAGGGGTACATCTGCTCCACATCAAAGCTCATTCCACATTTCTCTGCCCTCTGTCATCCTGTATTTGCAGTACATTCCCCCCTCTTTCCTTAATTTTCCTTTCCTTTTCCCCATTCTTGGCAGGCTTCAAGGACACTGGAAAATTCACCATCACATGTGTTACAAAAACAAAGAATAAGTCCTTGTTATTTGAGGATCATCAGAACAATTTCTGATGAATTCTCAGCACCCTTGCATGTGGCCTGCTTTGCTAATGCTGTTATTGATATAATTTCCAATATAAACTCTCTCCATCCACTGTTTATTTTATTAGGTTTTGGTGAGCTTTGCTGCAGATCTCCAGATGGATTGCAGTTTAGATTACAAAGGTACCTTTAACCCTGCAACAGCAAACTTTGCTCTGTAAGACGCAAGTTTTTCTTTTGTTTACAGTGCAGAAGGTGCCAAAATCCACAAAAAAGTGTGACAAACCTCGATAAGGGTTGACTCATTAGCGTAGCACATGTTTACTAAAATGACATGCTGCTGAGCTCTCCACTAGCATAGTATGTTCCTCATAGAAGAAGCATATGGGCAGATCTCTGCAGCATTTTCCTCACAGGGATGTATACAAAGGGGTTTTTGACTCTGCCCTAACTACCCTATGAACCAGCAAGTGTTCATGGTACGTTTCAAACACCAGATAATTTGTTGCCTGGTCTGCTGCTGGGTTGTAGTCCTTTAACCGTCCGCACTGCATGGGGCATACTGAGCCCTTTGGAACACGCTTTCTGATTTCCCCTAGGACAACATCTGGAGCTCATCTTCTAAAAGACTAAAGGATTGAAGTTCTGAAGGACAACACTGGAACTGCACTAGGTTTCAGTCCCACGCACCGCCACAGCATTTTGTACTCTCAGGCTGCTCCTCATGACATGTGTTAGAGCATCCAATACACTATCTTCGGCATCCTGCTATTGAAACACCCACTTCAACTGTAATACATCAATTTCAGATGTGCTGAAATGCAAAATAAAGGTATTTTTGGGGTGCCACATCGAGCACAATAGAGCCAGGCCACATACTTTGCAGAGCAGGTGTCACCAGGCTGCACTGGGGGTGGCTGCCACGAGCAGCACGGATGAGGCCTTTTCTGTGCCACTTGGCCTGGGCACTGAGGATCATGTCCTGCCATAGATGCTGTTGTGGCTGCAGAGATGTATCTAAGGTATTGAAAACTTCCCCCAGTGATGCCAGGCAGCATTATTCCTTCCTATTACACAGTGAAATATGTAACAGCCCTGAGCATCAATTTTGCTGAGCTAGAAGTGAACTTGGCCTCTGTGGTGGGCACATAGATAATCAGAAGAAAAGCCCCAAACACCCTCCCTAACCCGCTATCCCTGCTGAAGGCTGCAGTGTGCTGGGTTGGTTTGTTCCCTGTGTTTCCATGTGAGTCTTTCAAATACCAGAATGCAGCACTGATGCTCACAGCAGGCCAATAATTAGGCCTGCTTGTAAAATGCTCTGAGAACATAAGATCTTTTTCTTCTCTGCACACAAACCAGCTTGCTCATCCATAACTAATTCCCAAATGACTTCACTATTTGTTCCCAGCTCCCTTACCCTTTATACAGATTCTGCATGCATAACTTGAGGAAGTTTGAGACGGGCGAGGAAGACCCAATTTTACTTTTACACCAGCTCCTCATTAGACTTTGGCACAGGAAGCTCAAGACCAAAGGCCCAGAAGGGTCAGCTGGGTCCCACTTCGTTTTGCCCATCTTTTATTCTCTTCAGGCTTTTTAACAGCTAGCTGTCTCAGAGAACAGGCTTGAAGCCCGGTCCTTTTTCTTTCCCTCCTGTTGCCCTTCTTGTCCGGGAAGGTCACTCACCAGTGTAAGACTTGGTCAGCCTTCAACAGCTTAGCCAGTGTGACAAGGACTATTGCAGGGCTGAGGCCACTGTAAAGCTAGCATGGTGGTTCTTCCAGGATTCATCGGTGGTGTGCTTTCGTGTAATTCCAATCTGCGTTACACTTCGTGCCTCATTTTCTAGTCTGTTTTCAAGAAAACATAAACACATTGTGCCATCACATTGCTTTGCTTGTCTATCATTAGCAAGGGGTAACTGGTGAGAATCCATTGTGGGCATTTACCGTGTCTCCCCTGAGCTCCTCACTTCTCTGCCTTTGCATTTCAGGGAAAAAACCCCTCCCATTCCCTTATACCTGTAAAGAAACATTTCAGTTTTAATCTTGCCTTTTAGGTTGTTCTGCTCTCCATCCCACTGCGGGTTTCACAGAACACAAACAGTTGGAATGTGCCATCTATGGGCCTGAGGAAGGCTTGCAAGCTTTCATAATTGGTTATACATGGCTGTTCTATTTAAAGAAGGAGGCAAGCTGTATATTCCATTAAAGTAATGGCAATGTTTGGAGGCAACTCCCAGCCCTCATCTCAAACTACTCCCATTCTAAATATAAACCTGCCCCGCCGTGCAAGTGCTTCCTGTCAAGAAGCAAATACTGATTGTGTCCCATTCAATAGCACTTTACAGTGGGGATAGAAAGGTGGAGCAGAGGAAACAAAACTCACAATGTTGGTGGTTTTCTTTGCTGAAGGGTCAATGTGTTATTCATATGGATTAATGGCTGACTTCACACAGCACCTACCAAAGTCCTGGCTGCTGAGCCAGCCTAAGCTTGTCTCAGACCAGAGCTGGATTTACTGTTACTCATCTCAAAGTCATGTTCAGGAAAAAAAAAAAAAAAAAGCAAAAAAAAAAAAGCTCATTTGGCTGGCAGCACCTTTTTAAGCAAAACAGCATTTTGTCGATAAAAGGCTGCAAGGTGAAGACCTCAGGTACAGCTAATGGGTCTGCACACAGAAAGCTTCTTCTGAAAGTGCACAGTATGACCAGTAGTGAGCAACCTCAGTGACTGTACGTAACCAAACCTCAGCAGCAGTGACAAGCATTTAGGAAGGGACAGACTAATATTCTTGTTCATGAGGCTGGATTCACTGCCTTTCACACTGGACCTGGATCAGTAGAGGATCAGTAGAGCCAGAATCCGGCCTTGATCCGTGGCATGCGCTTCAGCAACAGACTGGAGGAAAACAGAGGATCTTAGGCGCATGAAGTAGCCAGTGCTCCATGTGATTCATGGTACTTACCCATGTGCATGCTTTTAGCCCAAGGTAATTTGAGTTAACCCTCAATAAGAGATGGTTAGGTGATCAGCTCAAATCACTTGAAATTTTTCTTGAGCTTAGCGTGTGCACAGGGACACTCATTATGTACAAGTGTGATCTGTGGTCAGCTCTTAACATCTCCGGGCCTGCACTTCCCTATGTCACCTGGTAGTCCAAATTCTGCTCTTAGTTACATGTGCCTGTAAAAACAGACATGTCACAGAATGAGATCAGTGGGAAGTGGTTCATGTCCTGGTTTACATCAGTGCTACTAGGAAGTGACCCAGTGAAACAGCAAGGATATCAGCCAGCACTTTCAAATTTGGTGTCCTCAGTGCAGGCCCTGAGGTCTATAATTAGCACCTTCTGAAAAATAAAGGGACATTCTCTGTCCAGCACCTCTCAAGAGAACACAACTTACTTAGTTTTTTAAATATTCTAGGCATTCAAGTCAAAGAGGACAGCTGTTAACTGTCTCCTCAGAAGTTGCCTGTCAACAGTGCATCAGGCAACGTCCTTCCTGGAATAAGCCGGTTGTTTGGCATTAGATTTTGCCTTAACCTTGTGCGGTTTGCTCACCAATGAAAGAAATGTTGTTCCCAGAACAGAAACAAACATAACAATTCCCAGACCCTCATGGGGAACAATAATGCCCAGAATCTATTCCCTAATATATATTATAAAGGCACACAGTAGAAAATGCAACCTAGTCAAGAGAGAGCCACTAGCAGACACTTCACAGCAGACACAAGACACCAAGAATAAGCATGGAAGGGGCCCTGGGCCAGAGACGCTCAACCTGCTCATGCCACAGGCATACGTAACCTCAGAATTAAATCTGCTGCCACCTTCTTGACTAAGGCTCACTTTCACTGACATGCTGGCATGGCTCAATGAATGCTCCCTCAGAACAGAAGTGATGCAAAGCCCAGATGTCCTCCTCAGCCAGCCTCCAGGTGGTTCTTGGTTATCCCTCCCAGTGATGTTATCTTGGGGTTAGTAGTCTTGAGAAATACTGACCAAGTCAATTATTCTCACTAAAGAGAATGACAAGGCTGAAAGTAGAAGGTTTAAAGGCATATGAGAGGTTTCTATAAAAGGTGACCTAATCTACAGTGGACAGCTGCACCACACTCTCATTTAATTGTTTCTAAATAAACATGTTCCTCAGAAAAGCGTGGTATTGATTCTCCCAAAGTCACCCTTGGTAACTGCTCCTGTGCTTGCCACAGACGCCACGACCATTAGGTTCCTCTCATATACCTACAGTTTATCCATCATCTTTGACCTGCTACTCTGTCCCTTCACATTGCCAGACATTGGCAGTGTCTAAATCATGCTGATTTTCTACACAGCTTCTTACTCAGTTCATATATATATATATCTCAAATATTCAGCTTTCTCTAAACTCGTAGACAGCTGAAAGCTCTCCTCTAGGCTTATATTACTTTCTTTGTATCCCTACCATGGCTCCCACTTCTGAACAGCATTAAATACATGCATTTTCAAAGCCCTTTCATAAGTGAATTAAGGATCTAGTCTCCCTTTCTGGATACAGATAGGATTCTCAAAGATCTTCAGTGATGGACAGAAGCACTGAGAGAACTGTGGGTGTCCACTGTTTGTAAATTAAAAACCTTAAAGAATCAAATGACAATAGTTGTACTAAAATGAGTGCCAGTGCTCCTCCTCATCACATAGCTCTGCAAGGGGCTCCAGGAATAACCACAGGGAAACTGCTCTGAGAAGCACAAGCTGCATGTCTTCCCTTCCTCTTGTCTCTCCCCAGTGTGTGTAACTCATAAAAGAAGGAAAGTACAAGGAGGATGTCAGGATCTATCACAGCAGTTGCTAGTACCCGTTTGGTGGATCTCAGACCTGTGTCTTGAGAGACATGCACTTGACTTAAAACAACACAGACACACCACCAGCAGCACAGCTGTGAGGGATGAATGTTGCACCATCGCAGCATTACAAGATTTGTGCTCCAGCAAAGCACCAGCCTGTGCTTCTGTAGAAGCCCAAAGTTAAGTGGGGAAAAGGCTTCCCCATGCATCACTCAAGGTTCCCCTTTGTTACTCACTATGTGTTAGATGGGGCAGGTAGTTTACTGGGGAGCACTGCTTTTCAAATCCATATAGTTGCTGGAAGTAATGGTCACATTATTATGTCAGGTGCAGAGGGGTAAATAGCAGTCCTTGGATTTTTATCCACAAATAAACATTTTTCTGGCATATGTGTTTGAAGTAGCCATCCCAGCATTTAGGTTTCCTTATGCTTAATTCCAGTACTTTTCCTGTGAGTTGATTTAAGAACACTGAGGAGAGAAGGTTCAGAATAACTGTAACATTTCCAGGGTCAGATATAAGGTATGATAAAAAAAATGAATAGAATAGAATAGAATAGAATAGAATAGAATAGAATAGAATAGAATAGAAGCAAAGTTCAGGTTTGAGACATTGAAGGGTTTTTTTACATTGGCTCACCTTTATGGGCTATAAATGCATTCTTCCAGATGTATGCCCTAAGTCTGATATGCGTAAAACATAAATCTAAACCATATGATGTGAACTGCTGGGCCTGACAGTCTAAAATATCCAAGAGACCACAGGACAGAAATCTCATTACGGCCTGATGGCTGTTGTGCAAATGGTTTAAGTTCATATTTTATTCTTACCCTAATGATCACAGACATCGGATGGAGAATGCTAATGTTTCATTCACTTGGCAGGAGATGGTTGTATACCCCAGACCATTCAGCACTTACACGTTTTGTTTTGCTGCTTGATTTGTGGCTGGCTCTCTTCTCCTGCTGCATTGGTGCAAACACCAGCAAAATCCAGCATTTCCAGCCGGCTGAGTGGATGAAGCTGCAGCTTAATAAAAGAGCAGCCCTTGGAAGTGTGGAGGGTGATAAAAGGAGTGACAGCAGTGGGGACATGGAGGCTTCCCAATGTCACAGTGGGGCTGGGGTAATGCTGGTGGCAGAGCCCACGGCTCTTCCCTCCAGGGCTTGGCTCTGGGCACCTCTATCCTGACTCATTGCTGCACCCACTGACCAGAGCACAGGGCAAGCACTGGTCTGGGGTGACATGGACCACCCTGGTTCAGAAACAAGTGCTTTGAGGTTTAATTCTGCTTTCTTTGGTTCAGATTCATGCAGCAGTACTAACCCACCAACACTATAAATAAAGGGAGACATGAAATTGTGGAGGCTTTAGGGTGCTACCACAAATGATTATTGTTTTTTATTTTGTGGTCTCATTGGCACGCTGCCTTTCTCATTTTACAGTCAAGAAATGTGGACCTCCATCACACGGTGCATATCACCTAGCTCTGGACAAGGTCTGACATCTCCTTTCATTATTTCTACATTAACAAAACAGAAGAAACAGCTGGTGTATGTGGGGGAATTACATACATCTTGTGATTTCAGAAGACCTACATCTTCATATGGTCTTTATTGAGGAGAAGTTTTTCTGTTTTGGAAGTCCTTGGGCATCTTCCATTTGAGGCTTGGTAAATCCAGGCAAGACCCAGTGCCTCCCCACGTCTCTGAGCTGGGCTCTCTGTCTGCTTATTAAGTTTTACTGGTGTCAGAAACTTGGAAATTGTAATTTATGCTTACTCATGAGAACAAGCAGTGCCTGCAACAAGAGCACCTCCTCCTGAGTAAGAAACTTCCTCACTTTGCAAGGTGATGAGTCCTTCCCAGCCTTCCTCCCTGCACCACGTTACCTGATTTGGAGTTGCCCTAGAAAGCCTGTCTTAAAAGCTTGCGCCGTGCTTGGTGATGGACCACTCCAAGCCCTTCAACACATTGGTACAAGCTCAGTCACAGAGAAAGGATTAAGGCTTGTGCTTCAGGTGTGCAATAACGCTCTCTTCAGCAGAGGCTGTAAGTCCCAACAAAGTCAAGGAGAGATGTGCTAAGAGTTAGTTAGGTGCTTCCATATGTTATGGAGCGAAACACCAGTCTTCACCATCATTTAACAAAGTGCAGCAAGTGCTTAATGGACTTAACTTTGGATCAGTGAGAATGTGGGTAGAAAGTACTGGAGTAGGCAAAACAGGGTAATGTCAGTCTCGGAGAACAAATCCTAAGGAAGAGGGAGTAGCATAGTGCTAGGTTGTTTTTTAAATAGTTATTTACCAGATAAGCCACATGTCTATTTGAATTAAGAGCAGCGTTGGTCAAGAAATCTCCTTAAATCGGCTGGAGTCAACAGAAAAGAGGGTCTGGCATTGAAATGTCTGCCAGATCAGATTTCATGTCTGAATAGGAAGGTTGATTTGGGGTTTAAAAGGACAGTCCACACCAAAACAAGGTAGCCCAAATGCCATGGTAAAATAGAGAATTATTTTTTTTCTCTGTTCCCAGACTTGCAAAAAATTGGTAGGTGGGGTAAATTGGGTAGGGCTTTCTTCCCCTGGATGCCTTTGCTGCTGGCCGGAGACAGCCCAGTGCTCCTAGGAACTGGCAAAGGCCAGAGGAATTCCTTTTGTAACATCTGCCTACGTGAGGGTCCTGGAATTTGCATCTTCCCTGAGCCTGCTTTAGCTCACCTCCCTGCCTTCTTGGCATTCCCCTCCTGTCCAGCAGATAAGAGCACATTTCCAGAACCAGTTTTGCAATTACCCATCTTCTCAGTTTTCTTTCCTGACCTTTAAAGGGGATGCACCAAATAAAAGCCTTTGTACAAGAGCCAGACTTTCTGCTGGGTGGCTATTTCAAAGGAGCAAATATGATCTTTTCATAAATATCATGTCAGGCCCCTGTAACTTGCAACTTATTTATAACAGTCCTAATGCAGACCGTGGAAGCCGGGGCTAGGGTTGCACAAGAACATTCATCTAAAGCATTTCACAACTGTGAAGCAAGGTAGACAGCTAATTTTTTCAGCAAGCTGCTTAGCAGTTGTTGAGTTTAGCTTTTCCTTGAGTTTCATGAAGCATTTAAAACTATTCAGAGTCTAGGAGAAAATGATAAAAATATTGCAGCCTGTGAATCATTTGTTAAGCGTCAGGTCTTGGCATTCAAAACCCAAACTGATCGCCTAGGTACGAGGTACGAGGACAGAAAACTCTTCTGTGATATTGAGTGTATCAGTTTGTCCCCATTGGCCAAATATTTCAAGCCTCCGTCAGAGTCTTTTGGGGTTCATGCATCCCCGCAGGGCTCACCTGAACAGGACAGAAAACAGCCTTAATGAAAAGCTTACCCAGCTTTCGCATACTTTGCTGGCTGTCATTATATCCTCAGGAGGAAAAAATGGTCCCTTTCCTTTCTTTGGTGTGTATCAGCTCCACACTTGTGTCACAAAACCTGGGCAGTGGGAGGCCAAAAGAAGCCCCTTGTTTTACAGAGCAGCTTGGCATGGACCTGGGGTGCCCTTGCCTAGCTGGCTGTCGGAAAGTAGTATTTGTTGGGAAGCGCAGCAGGGTCACAAGCATCATCACTTTGGGTAACTCCTTAATTTCCCAAACACGGCAGCATATGGGAGGATTTTGCCCAGTGTGCAAGAGCCATGAATTCAGAGCATCATGCCTCGTAATAACTGACTTCCCTACTGTGCACATATGACATAAATAGCTAAATCTTCCTCTGCTCATTCTCTTCCTCTGTGTCCACACGTGTGGTAATTGTGAACCTTGAGGAGGTGGTGGGTCCCTCTGCTTCACTGCAGTTGTGTTCAACGCCTTTGGTCATGGTTTCCGCAATGAAAACTTACTGTGGAGCTGTAACAGATTAGGGCCAAATATTTTATGCTTAGTAGAAGCAAAGAAACCAGCTCAGCTTTTTTTTTCGTCCCATTGAGTGTCCCTTGGCATTTTTACAAGGCTGGATGCTTCTTAAAAATGTGGCCCTAAGACCTTTGATGGGAACAATAGAGATTCCTGCTATTTGTCCTTAAGATGTGAAAATGATCAAGGTCCTTTCTGTCTGCTGTCATCCCACACAAAATCAATAGTGTTTGCTACATCCTGAGGCAAAGGATGGCATATCAATACCAAATGCATGAGGGAAAAATAGTTAATGAGCAAACTGCATAGCACTTGCTTCGCTCTGTGTTTTATGGATAAACACGCACAGACAGAACTTAGTCTAAAAAGCTTTGATGTAACATGCCACTGCCGAGGCTGAAAACAGTTCATCTCACATGGCCTGATTTTGTTTATCAAGACACAGTGGGTGCTGACACTTGATGCTTAGCTTTCACCTTTAAATCTGACTTTCATAATTAGTGGCCAGACTCCCTCCATTATTTTGGTTTCATTTAAACCCATTCTTTTTGGTGGTGGAAGTGCATTAAAAGCAGCAGCTCCTTCAAGAGGTTTTGGGGGGCTAGAGAGCTAGCTTGCTTGAAAACAAGCATAATAAAATTGTGAATAACTGCTTTTTTCCTGCAATTTTCAGAAGGGCAGAATAAACCAGAACCACCAAAGTGATATTACAGAGTCAGCAGAGCAAGTCAATTAGTTTAGCCTTCATTGAGCTGTTTCTTCTTTTTTCTGGTGACATTAAGTATTTTGTGGCTCTATATTGACCCTCCCACAAATAATCCCAAAACTTGTATTCTCTGCTGAGCTGGGGGTAACTTCATTAATACTCACCACATCTTATTTGAATTACACATACAGTTTGGTGTTTAAATTACAGGAAGACTTTGTGTTTAAGGGTTTCCGTATCATGCTGAGGCTTGGGAAAAAAAGTCAGGTTTGACACATAATAAGGATTGATGTGCTACTTCAAATGCTGGTGTTACTGGAAAGGAAGGAACTTCCACAGGAAGAGCAAAGGAAATTATACAGGAATCAATAAAGAATGCTAAAAATAGTGTTTGACTTGTCTTCCATGTGAGTCAAAATACCCTATTCAAGGGATGCACATACTATGTCTTGGCTGATATATTCAGACTGCTCTTTACTGGTGTACAGGCTCTCAGGATTTCCTCATAAGTCTATGGAGAGAGGCAAGCGTCTCTAGAGAACAGTTCAGTCCACCTACCTAAGCAATTGCCAGCAAAAAAAGAGAGTGATGTAGAGCCTGTCCTTTCCCTAATTGCCATCAGCTTCACATGCTTGAAGTCAAGCATGTGCTTAATTACTTTCCTGGAGAGAGCTTAGCAGCTGGCAGGACTGAACTGCTAGCTTGGAGGAAAAGAAAGAAATTAGCAAATATTCTGGATGAACCTGATGAACAAAACTGGGAAACGAGGAGAGTTTGCCTGCAAGGATGACTAAGTTGCAGATTTGGAAGTGTAATGGGTCCCAGGAGAGGGAATATGATTAGTCAGGCAATTTACAGGTAATATGCTTTCATCATTTTCTACTTAGCATTAATTTTCTAAAACATCAGGCGGGAGCTTGCTCAGTGGGGAGGAGGGAGGCAGTGGTCCCTGCACTCAGCTGCCCTCAGCCTCGTGCTAACTGTGCTTTTGCTTAGAAAGAAGCTGCCCCCTTCTTTGCACCCATGGGGCCCATCCGTCTGCACCAGTACAGTGTGGTTACAGTTGTGACATTTGTGATTAGGGGAAGGGGAACCACCACAGCCATAGCCGTTTGCCCACACATTAGAAAAGACTCAGTCCTTTAGGATTTGAAACAGAAGCTTCAGCTCAGAAGTTCACAGGGATTTTGGCTGAGCAAAACCGAAGTAAACCTGAGCAATATAAGTTCAGAGATGCTGCTATTAACTGAGGCATTAACAGCGGAGCATGTGGCAGGGAAAAGAATAGATGTATGGCTAATTTTGAGGAGAAGAAAGGGTGTCACTCAACTTTTTTCACATTTAGGGTGTTCTTAAGTTTTCTGCACTGTAGTTGATGTTATATCTGACTGGTCAACTGATCCGATCTACTAATTAGATCTGGTTTAAGCTTATTTTTGCATGAGCACTCTTAAAGAACAACAGGTTATATGATTGCAAAATACATTAGTACCCAAGGTCCTTCTGCAACATGTGAGAAAAGACAGTTTGGGCACAATTAAGGAGATTTTTTGTTTCTTAACAAAACACTATTAAAGCCTATTACACAAACTCCTCAGGGCTTTCTACGCTCCTTAATGGGGATTGTGTGGCTAGATTGTGAGCAGTACAAGGCCCTAAATTTGAAGATTATAGCCTGTAACAAGTCACAGAAAGTTTTTAACATCACTCCTGTTAATCAGCACCAGGCAAACATGTGCAAGAAATAATAACCTCCCTGCATGCCCCCCATCTCCAACCTCCCCATCTTGCAAACAAAAAGCTGCAAGAGCCAAGAGATCTGTTCTGGCTTGTTTTATTTCACTTTGTGTTTATTAAAATGCTGTGTTTGCAGTTTATATTTCTTGGCACACTGTTATTTCAATGACATTTAAACAAGAACAGAATAAGCAACAGGCAGACTGAGAGAGTAGCATGTTTCATTCCATGTTTCGGAAGGATCCTATGTAGTTGTATAATGATCAGTTACATTATCGGTGCTATTTATTTGCTTTTGATTTACTTACTTCAGAGGGTGAACACCAGCTCAGCTGTTTCCCTTTGTTTTCTACTCGTTTCCACTTTCAGTTTCTCAAGTACCAGCATGACAAATAGGGCAACAACCAAGTTAATCTACCAGAAGCAAATGTTTACAACCCAAAAGAATTGTCTGTGTGGAAGCTTTAACTCAATAGCAAAACCGAATCTTTAAATGGTGTTTGCAACATGTGATTTCACTTCCTTCTCCTCCACAAAGCCAGAACTTGGTATCCAAACTCCCTGTCACAGAGTGATTGTCACTTTGGTGGCTGGCTGTCCCCTTGCTGATAGCTGATGGCTTATTCATGTGAGTTTTTGACAGGGCAGCAGAAAAGAGGGCCTGCAGCCCTTCATGCATTGGTATCATCCAGATCGTTGCTGCAGGCATTTGTTTCAGCTTGGTAAAGCCTCTTTTTAAAATCATTGCCAGTTCCCAAATAGCTTGTTCAGGAGCACTCAAATCAAGCTCTGTTACCTTCTTCTCTGCAGAAGTTGTAGCTACGCCTGTACGAGGAAATTCATTGTGCCCAGCCCCACTCCCTGAAACTAAGTGCCCCATGACCATATATTTAACCTTTCCTACCCACCTGCATGTGCCTATACCCAAGGTGCCTTCTGGGAGTGGTCCCTGGGCCAGGAGCCCTTTGGAAGATGCTCTTTGGCAGGAGCTATGCTAACAATTTAACAATAGTTTGCAATTGTTCAACAATTTGAACAAAATTGTTTAACAGCAGAACAAGCAAGTTCTGTCTTCTGGGAATGGTCCCTGGCATTATTAGTGGTTGTGTGGCTGAACTAGTAAACTGATGTCCACATGTGACTCCTCTTTCTGCAAGTCCCAGCCCAAGTCCCAGCCTTGTGCTCCTTGGTCCCAGAGCTGCCTGTTGGTAGCCAGGCAGCACAAACTTGGTGTCATCCACAAACTGCACAAACTTCAGCCCCTTGCTCTGTCTTTCGATCAATCAGCCCATCATGGGACTCTACTTTGAATGTCCTCTTAATAAATGAGCCCTTTTTATGAAGTACTAAGCATACACAGTTCTTAGGCAATCCATAAAACTTTTTCCTGAACTCAGGAACCAAAGTACTTCAATGGTACACAGCAAGCGTCACAGCTCTGTGGATGCTCTGCTTCCCCGGATGCACGGGTGCCTTCATATGGTCGGGATTCAGGCTCCAGTTGGAAAACATCAGTTTTAAGATAAGCAAATCCATCTTCTGTGAGCTGTGCAAGGCAACTTTAGACTGCCTATCTGCCGAAACCAAGCTGAGATGAGAAGGCAAAATGCTTCCTTTCCCATAGCCCAGCAATGATAAAGTTTTTCATATCAGGTTCTTTTAGGAAAAATGTACTATGGCTGTGTATTTTATTTGGATGGGAAACAAGTTTTTCAGACTGATTCATCTCCGTAATTTCTTCCCTCCCTTGTCAGCTTCTTTTTTTCTATAAGCTCTGAGAAATTAGTTGTTCTTCCCTCTTTGTTACCAGAAATATACAGCTATTCCCCGTGAGCATGTGCTTCAGGAAGCAAAACTGAATCTACTATTCCTCTACAAAGTGAATACTGAATGTTGGGTCTCTTGGGTGTAAGAGTGCGTTCTCTGCCCTGTCAAGGGTGGAATCAATGGTGAAATTTCTGACAAAGGCCAATGAAAATTTTAATCCTGTTATATATAAAACCTGGCATAAATCCAGAGCAGGCTTCACTGCCTACCAGGAGCTCCCTTATCCTCGCTGGGACCCCTGGATATCTTTCCTGTTCTCCACTGGGAAACACAGGCTAGCCATCTTCTAATGGTTAGGGAAGCTGGAGTGACAGTTAATCACTCCACAGCAGACCTGATGCAGGTTAGGGTGAAAGTGCTGAAGTAAGGCAACATGCTAACTACAGGAGAGCTTTGCCTTCCTCTTAAAAACAGAATTGGGAATGCTTTATACCAGATTTCCCAAATAGGTAGAGAAATGGGAAAAACAGTCAGAAATTATTAGGACTTGGTGAAATGAACACAAGGCATTTTGACGGTAAGTGGTCTGTGGCCTGAAGGAAAGAAAATCTTGTATCAGGCAATGACAAGATGATGTGTAAATGCAGATGGAGAAGGGGTGATGAAGTTTGGGGCAGTATGTTATTAAAGGCCAGAGGAAAATCTTATCATGGCATGGGGCCTGATATCAAATGCTCAGTCTGAAATATGAGGAGGTGAATAGAGTCCAGTCTGGTGCCCTACCACTGATGCTGAGGGTGACATGAAAGAGCTGAACAACAGGTTACAGTCGGTCATGAACGAAATAGCAACACAGATGTGCTACTAAGAAACACTCAGTCCTACACTAGCAGTCAGATGCTGTTAATCCAAAAGCTGTGAACATGCAGTCAGTGAAAAGGAGGGGGAGGGGGGGAAATCCCTATGGCTTTCTTTTCTAGAAGGAAGCATACTCATATCACAAAGTCACTGGGTTATTTGTAGCTGAGGAAACAAGGAGGTGGATCAAAATTGCCCAGGCTGCCATGTGGAAAAGAACATCTGTGGGGAATGCAGAGATGAAAGCAAGGAGCTGCACTGTGCTGTGCCAGACTGTATCCAGCTGTGGGGTCACTTCAGTGCCACCGGCAACCTCCCAACGAAGCGATGGTGGACAGCAGAGGAGGCAGAATGTGGGGGATCTGAAAGGTGTGGTTGATTAAAGGTACCCCTTTCCACGGGCAACAGATTTGAAGGTCCTTTATTCAAAGGCGGGCTGATACTGGATGAAACATGAAGGCATTCATGTTACATGAAACAACAATTCATGAAACAACAGCAGCATCCTAAGAAGCTTCAGACAAATTCCTACAGGAAGAAATAAACAAACAAGAAGGACTCCTGGCCTGGATTTGATATTCTTTTATTCACAGAGGTTCATTAGCAGACAAAATTGTTCTGCAGGCAACACAGGCTCTTCTTCCTCACACTACTTTTCCAGCTTGTCTGACAGAAGATAATGACTTACCAATTGTCTTAGGCTCATTAGCAGCATAATTTCACATGTTTTAACTTTCCTACTGCTGTGTCTGAGGCCCAGATCCTGGCTTTCCAGTCCTTGTGAACAAACTCTTCCTGTTGTAAGAAAACCCTTGGCAGTGTATTAAAGGGAAAATATACCTTTTGGAGATTTTTTTTCCTCCTTTTTTTTCCCAAGAACATTTTCGCTCATCTACCTTGAAGCTGATTGAAGCTGGGAGACCTGCTCCTGCAATCTGGCAGCTGGCTTGAAAACTAACAGATTGTAAGGTACTGCTTATCTTCTCAGGAGTACTCAAATCACACGTGACAAGCTCAGTGTCACAGGGTTCGCTATTCTTGTTTTATACTTATGCCTGTCACCTACTCTTTCACTTAATTTATTTCCAAAACATCTACAGCTGGTAGCACATTTTCCAAAAATAACGTAAGACAGCAAAACCAGACATTTCCCACAAGAATCCCCAGGATGAAAAATGTAGGTTTTATCAGTATTAATTCTTAGCTGGCACTTCTTCCTAAGAATTATTGTTCCCCTAAGAAGTGGTTTGGGGGCAACTTTTACAACATAACTTAAAACTTGCTACACATTACTCCAATCTCATGCTTTTTATGAAAAGGGAAGACTAGAATCCAGTCAAAGCATACTCTGTACTTGTCTTGCTTATGGCTATTTTATAGACTGTAACCTTTCTAAGGAAGCACAATCCACCAAACCTAGCTGGAAAGGACTAGTGTTCCAAGCAGTTATTTGTAGCTGAAAACAAACAGTAAAAAAAATCCCTGATGTAGCTTTGCTGGTGCTGTGTTAATGAACTTTCATCCAAGAGAACCTTGTCTTGGCCATGTTGCTTTCCCAGTTGCTGCAAATAATAGATGGGGCATTTCCACAGCTGTTGCACTGTAAGTAAAAGAACAGCCATATATGTAATGCCACTCAGCCTGTAATCTCTGAAAAAGGTTAGGAATGAATACAAGAGGAAAAAAAAAACCAAACCCAAAACCCAAAAATCAAGGACTAGGACCAGTGCTGTTCCTCCTGCTGTGCTCTTCTGGCTTTTAGCAGCTGACTGCACAGAGGTTTCAAGAGTCAAAGGGCATACATGCAGCTCTGTGTTCATTAGCCCTGATCGGCTTTCTTCCATGAGCCTAAGTGCTTTTGAACTAATTAAATCTTTTAGCCTACACAACATTTTATGGCACCCCACTATTTAATGATTTGCTGTGGGAGAAAAAATACTCTCTCTTCTTTGCTTTAAACCTGCTATCTGATAACTCCATCTGAAGCTTCCTAATTCCTGTGTTATGATAAAGTGTTAATAATTACTCCTTATTCGCCTTCTTCATTCACTTAACGGTTTTATAACCTCTCCAGTTTCTCCTCTCAGTCCTCTTTTTTTTTTTTTTTTTTTTCTAGACTGTGAAGCATCAGTTTGTCTTCTGTGGTCGAGAAGCTGTATCACACCACCAGCCAGACTTGCTGGCTCTTTCTGTACCTTTTCAAATTCTGCTGTGCCATCTTTGAGAGATGGCACTAGAACCACACACCAGATATTCAAAAGAGATGCTCACTGTGGGTTTATATAATGGTACTGCTGAAGCTTTGCCTTTCTCCTCCTAATAAACCCGAGTCATTTTGCCTTTTCAACTACTACTGAATCAATATCCTAGGAGACTGTTCATTTAGAAACTGGGTACTGTCTCTACACAGTGATTACCCAAATGGGCTCACATAGTCCTTAGTGCTTCACATACTTCATACTGCTTTGTATTAAAAGAAAAAAAGTTGCTGGAGCTGCTTTTCAGGTGCAAGCTTGCCAGCAGGAATTCACAATAGAGGCTACCTGCCATACGCAGCCAATGCACCCGAAATGGGGTGCTGAGTGCCCAGGCCAGTTGCAGCGGGCAAGGCAGGCAGCCCGCCTCGGGTCTGGCTTGCCTGGCCTCTCCTGGCAGGAGATCCTGCCTTCGCTTTATGGCACTGCCAAAAGCGAGCCAGCTGGAATCTTCCCTGGGTGCTTACCTCAGGCTAGTTTAGTCTTGTTGGGAGTTAATTTCGGTTTGGGATTTTTGTGGAAGGGGGTTGTTTGGGATTATTTTGTATTGTTTCTCTCAGGAAAAACAGCTACACCATTGCCAAGGAAGAGGCTAGGGAATGTACCTCTTATACATATATAAAATAAATGAATTGTGTGATCTTTCATTTAGAAATTACTAATTTTAGCAGAATTTGAGAAAAAGGTTGTATTCACACAGATGATATTTGTGCAGCATTTTGTTAGGTAGAAGTCTTCCAGCATTGCCACCAACACGCATCTAATTTTTTCCCAAACCCCAGCCTGTGCTGAGTCCTAGTTTGTATGACCTTCAGAGATCTGAATGGTTAAATTTGCAGAAAACCCTCCCCAGGTTAGTCACACCTAGCTCCTGCAGGTCACTCGGGGCCTGGACACCCAAAAGGGGTGGGAGGCCAGTCCCCCCTGTGAACAGCAGGACCCCCAGGCTTGGTGGGAAACAGCTCCAGGTTGCACCAGAAGACGCAAGCATCAGGATGAGGGGGAGGAATGCAGTGAAGCAAAGGAGGCAGGGGAACTTAAGGGAAGCAGCAGGGGAAAAGCAGGAGAGCCAAGATTCACCTTGATGCAAAGGACTGATCCGCTTTGGAGAGGAAAGAGAGTAGTGAGGGAAGCTGTTATTTATAGGATCCTGTTTCATTTCTGTCCTTCAGCCTGATTCCAGTTCAGGGAGCTTCCAGCCCTTACCCAGGGTACCTGACTTTGGCTCTGTCCTGTCCATCTGTATCACTACCTCCAGCACCTCAAATACCAACAGGCTGGATCCCTGCTTTGTGGGCAGGCATTTTCCTAACAAGTGACAAGTTTGAAACACGGAGCAGGCCAAAATCAAATACCATCACTCCCCCCACAGATAAAAAAACAACCAGACCCTGTCAGCATTTTGCTGCCTCCTCCGGGTCACCCACTCTCCAGAGACTGCTCCCTCCTGGCACCCAGGAGATCACGCAGATCCCAGCAGTCACGCAGCAATGGTGCAAAGGGAGTGAAAGCCAAGGCAGTTCCAATGGTAACTTGTCAAAAAAATGTGAATGGTGTCACTGTACTCCTTAATGGCATCATTCAAACATCCTTTCCAATGGCGAGTGCTTCTCCGCAGTTGCCTGCAGTGAGGGTTGAAGGCACAGAATGGATTAGTCTGCTTTTTAGAGGCTAGGTGTTTTTATCATCAAACACCATGGTTCAGCATAGCCTCCCTTCCCCTCCCTGGACATGGAGCTGGGCAGCACCGTGGTGTAGGGCTGGGTCCCCCAAAGGCACCTCACCCGATGTGAGAGCGTGTGGGCAGCAGCGATGACTGAGTGTGCCGGTGCTGCTCGTGTTCCTTGTTACTGTACTCCCGCTTACTAGTCATTGCCATTTGCATTGTGACATCTGCTAGAAATCTTAATCATGGGTTGTGGCCCCAATGGAGTAAGCCTGAACAGATGCAAGAGATACATTTCTAATTATCTTAACACCTTTCCAGCAGGGTGTCATAAACACAAGTTAATTAAGCCTCATGCTAACCCTGTGATGCAGAGATATAGCTATTTGTTTTCATTGTGATTTACAAATGAAGAAGCTGAGGGACCAGCTTATACCTGCTAATTGGCCCTGAAGCCCAAGCCCTCCCCTGGCCTCTCCACCTTAGCCACTAGGTGCCATCCCACCTGCCAGGAGATCAACACATTTTGACCTGTTGCTGATAAAATTAACAGATCACATCCTGTGCCCCTGCAAAATCCTAAGAAACTTTTCTTAGACAAAAGTCATGAAGAGTCTCATTGTTTGTTACTTTTCCCTACCTTGGTGCTCTGGAAGCACCTCCACCCCAGGCTGCCCCCATTCAAAACCCGAGGGCCAGCCATGGCCTCACCATGGATGCGCTCCCAAAGGCATCCATACCCATATGAGTCATTAGTCAGGCCAGGGATGACTCTTGTCCATGAGTTGCATCTCCCTGTCATTGCCCAGCACGTGGCCCTCATGACGCTTGCAGCTACAGATGAACTGAAGGAGTGAAAGTCAGACCTGTCTCCCTTGCACCCTAGCAGGCCACCTATGCTGAATTGTCTGTGTTGTGGTAGATCCCAGACAGCACAAAAATCTAGGCAATGGATGACAGCTCTACTACCTACACCTTATGAGAAATGTCCTGGGAGATCAGGATGCTGATGGCCTCCAATGACGCATCCCAGAGCTATGTATATAGGAGGACTTCAGGAAAGAGCTGGCATGGCTGCAGAGCCATGCTGGTCACCAGAGGTGCTCAGGTGGACTTCAGAAAGGACGCAAAATGGCTCACTAGATATCCTGCCCCCCTTCCAAACCTTCACAGGAAAGGCTTCGCAGCTTCAGTCTCTGCCTTGGAAGACATCTCCCTTCCAGCCATTTTGCCACTACCCATGAGCTGTGTCCTTTCAAAGCCACACAGATATTCCCCAGCTCCTCTAACCACAAGGAAGGGGCTGGAAACAGGGAGGGTGGGGCAAACCATGCTTGGTGGGCATCACTCCCTGACTGCAGGCAAAGCATGTGCACCAGCAAGACTGACTTCCCAGCCAAACAGTGATCTCTTTCCACAGACAAGCATCCCCTGAAATTGCATTTTATTTTTCAGATCAGTTTCTGAAAGGAAAGCACAAGCAGAGCTGTCAGGGAATCTCGAGCAAGTCAGATGGAGAGATCATTAAAAGGACTTCAGGGTGACTCAACCGGGACACTTAGAAATCGGGATATGCAGAATTAAGCAACTACAAATACCTTACCTAGAATTTCCAGAAGTCCTTCATTGTACTTGCTAAGCAAAACTTGCCAATGTTCATGGTGATGATAAAAATCCCAGGCACCAGCCTTCAGTTAGAGGAATCTCATAAATTAAATTCCCTCCCTTTTATTTCATAATCTTTTTCTTGCAGAATCACTCTGGTAAACTGGCCTAAACCTAGGCTGCTGCATTCAAGCACTCTTTGTTCAAAACTCTTCAAGCTGTCAGGGGACAAAATAAGGAAGTCTATTTCAGCTCAATTTTAATCCATCAGTTTTGAAGTTAATGCTTTTATTATTTATTCACTTATTATGGATTTAGAGGAATTGGAAAAACTGGTCTTAGTGAAGGCTTAATTTAGGAGTGATTGCTGTAGTACTATACTATTCTGCAGTGGCCTTATCAGTCAAAATAGTGTTTAAGAAAATATACCTTGTCAAACATGCAAATTATTACGAAGCCCATTTTACTGGTGTCTTGTATTTTGAAGAAAACCTTGTCACTGAAAACTGAGGCTCCTTTGTTGAACTGCTTACACTGGTGAGCTACAGGCAGAACCGTACTTGGTGAGAATGCTGTCGAACAGATGGGATCCCTGTTTTGCACATGATTCTGGAATGCAATAAAATTGTTTGGTTCTGGGAAACAGTTTTTCCTCCCATGACACTATCAAAATGGCCAAAAGGCCTGATTCTGAAATCCATACTCCTGTGAGTAATCCTCGTTCGTGTTTCAGGAAGATGCAAATTATGAAGGAAAAAAAAATACAGGAACATCACCGTTGCTTAGAAATATTCTTATTTCCTGATCTTAAGAGGGTGCAAAAGGCAACTTGCTTTGGGAGGAAACAGACCTAAAGAACCTACGTACATTGTTAGCAGCAGAAACACGGGAAGGAAAATATGTAAATGCACCACAACTGAAAGCCTGTGATGACTTCAGCAAACTGGCTTGGAGAAGCGGTGTCAGGAATCTTCTGAGAGATGTCTCTTTCAACACCTTGAGAAAGCAATCCTGAACACTTCGATCCCTTCTCACCTCACAGAGGATGTCGATATGGGATGGAGCTTAGTCCAGAGATTATAAAACTGTGCCCTTCAGCAGCAGAGCAAGTCTCTTGGCTGAAAACTTAGGGCCAGGTTCCTGGCTAGTATAAATTATCGTGGCCCCAAGAAGTCACACTGAAGCTCTGCTGCTTTACACCCACTGAACATCTGGCCCTCAGCCTGTGGGAAAAGAATATAATGTGCCTCATTTCTAAACAGCTGCTTTGAAGGACTCCTTCAAGCCTCACATGAGACTGTTAGCCCTTGCTGAAAGCTCTGGGAAGGACTGATTTTGCACAAATGATTTAAAACTTCAGTGTTTGCAGGGCATAAAGGCATGTTGAAAGACATCTCTAACGTAGTAAGCCACTTCTTGGCAAATCTCTTTGCAAATCAGGTGGGTAAAGAACAGATTATGTCCAGTCGCAGACAATGAGAGCTTCACAGCACCTTTCCATACAGGAGTTTGCTTCAGTAGTTCTGATAGGATCAGGTGATTTCAGCCTCGTGCAGCCTATGTGCAATGGTTTGGCAAACATCAGATGGATTTTGCTATGTGAATATATGTAACCTTTCCCTCTAACCTTTATTTATTATTATTATTAATCAGGAACTACATTTTTTAATCTGTCTTTATCTTAACACTGCCACTGGTCTAGCAGATCTGCCAAAAATATCTTGCAAAAAGCAGACTTAAAAGGTCATCTGACAATATTTATTTTTTTTTTTTGTACTAAGAAGCTTTCGGCTGCAGTGTGTTACATTTTTTAGGGACTGAAGTTAGTAAGTGAACAGTCAAGATTTGTATGTTGTACAACTCACATGGCTAGGACAGTTTCTTATTATTTTCCCTTACTAGCAGGTCAGACTACAAACTACCACATCTGAGAGGGCTTGACTTAATAGCTAGACGTAGTACCTTACAAATTGTTAAAATCTAAAATTCAGGAATATCGTGGCCATTTATTTAAGGTGACATCTATTCACTTCCCAAATGGAAGTTGTCAATAAATTATATTTTCCTGAAGATTCTGGTTGGTCCTTCCAGCTAATTGCATCCCATGCCAAGTTAAAAACCTCTCTGGGCTTTTGGTGAGGGACTGAATTATACTGGGCAAGAGTCATACTCTCCTATCCTGTCACTAAACCCCAGGCTTCAGCTGCCAAGGCTAACAAAGATGGTAGATGGCATATGGCATTCATATGAGTGAAATGGTTACCCCAAAGAGATTAAAGCCATTTTGTGATTAAGAATAATTGTAGAGGGGTGCCACAGGCAGTCTCTCAACTGCACTGAGCAAGTTGGAGAAGCACTTGGAAGGCAGGCATGATTGTATTTTTATGATAGCAGCTTTCTCATATAGACATTAG
Organism: Falco biarmicus; assembly: GCF_023638135.1. Taxonomy (NCBI): domain Eukaryota; kingdom Metazoa; phylum Chordata; class Aves; order Falconiformes; family Falconidae; genus Falco; species Falco biarmicus. Next base: position 70,609,686 of record NC_079290.1, read on the forward strand.
CTTTGAAAATAAACGGTACTACTGTTCTTCCCATTTTACTAATTTAAGGAAGATTTCGTCAGCTTAACTCCATTAGCAAATTTGGTAACTACTGCAGAAAAGTTTCTCCAGTGTCATAGCATGTGCTTCAATAGCCCATTCACAGTTTCACACAGAAAAGGTGCTTGGGAAGACAAAGATACCATGAGCTGCATAACTTATTTGATAGCATTGGTCTAATTAGAAGATGTACTGTACACTTGCCAATTTACAATTATGCTTCACCTTACTGCAGAAGTAAGAACCAACAATAAAGGGACAAAGTAAAGCACAGCTTTCTCTTGCGGGAAGAGAACCAGGCAGATGCTCCCACACCCCAGGCCTGTGATCAGCCGTGCTGCCTTTAAATCAATTATATTTTAAAAGTATTTGCCATTCTAACATCATAAGAAGCTGCTACTTGCACAGCCACTTTCATCTAGAGGCTTAAAGAGCTTTCAAAAAATTAACTCAGTGCTTCTTGAGCAGCCCCTGAATGTCCCAAACCCATACTACCAACAAGTAAAATTGTCTTTGCTAGAACCCCTGCTTTCTCCCTTTTTCTTCTCCCGACTTTTTTTTTTTTTTTTTTTTTTTAAATTAATCCCTGTTACACTTACAATCAAGCCATAAAAGCATGCAGCAGACAGGGAAACCTTGCTGTGCTATGTGAGGTGTATGAGCTACCACATGTAAAATCTGTGTTGATTCCACAGGTCCATGGCAAGAAATCACATTGTAAACAATATTTTTACCTTATGTGGAAGTAGAAGGACCTACTTCTGGACAACTAGTGGAGGATGAGATCTATTTCTCTGCGGAAATGAATGACATCTGGGAAACGTTACTGCTTTTTCATGTTTTTCTCTTTAGTTAAAATGGGAAAGCAAGAATCAAAGCAATTGAAAGGGAGGAAAAAAAATCATTAAGTTCAACAAATACGTGTGCAGAACAAATACAGTTTGAGTGTTTCTATATTTTGTAGGCAATGTCTTATCCTGAAGATTCATATAACTAGAGCATACTTTGGGGGCAGAATAAGAAGCATAATCATCTCTCCTCCCTCCTCTCATCCCCAAACTCACCTCTGCCAATCAAACTCATCTTTGCCATCCTTGTGAAGTACTATTGTTTTTAACTCCAATTTATGTGTAATTTGGAAAGAGGACAATTGGTCTGATAACCCACCCTATTCCCTACCTGGTGATGCTTAGAGTTTGGCTGCTGGGACCGTGGTATCCCAACAGCTTTGGTTCCTGGATTATTTGTACACATACATGTCCATATGTAGCTGCTTATATATCCACCAATTAAGCCAGAGGGGCAAATTTTTGGCTGACACAAGAGCACATTGATCTGATCTGCTGAAGCCAGGGTACCTGCGTGCAGATGGCCTGGGGACCTCTGCCCACTCCCCCCAGCACGTCAGCAGCACTCGTGCTGCTCCCTTCCTGGCACTGTTTCAAACCAGAAGAAAACTGAGCTCTAAAATACAGTGATCCTGAAATCCTTCACCGCCAAATTCTCACCCCTGGTGCTTCATCTGGCCTTTCTGAGCATGCACGCCTGGTCAGAGAGGGAAGGTGAGCATGGTTTTCCCCGCTGCTTTTGGGCAGAGCTGCCACACACGCCATCCTGAGACCTCTGGGCACATGGCCAGCCGCCAAATGGTGACGGCAAAGCCCAGCAGTGGGGTGGGGAGTAGAATTCTGGAGAAACAAAAGGGGAAAAGGATGTTGATAGCACAGAGCAGTTCTCTGGAAAAATTCTGGGAGCTACAATAACAAATGCCTGTCTCCATGCTTGCTTGTGAGCTCCGCAGAGCATCTCAGCAGATGCTGTTCCCTCAGCTACAGCTCTGGCCTTTCCTCTTGGAGTATTTTTTACTAAAGTCATGCAAGAGGTCTCCTTGATGCTTCAGCACCCTGGTAGAAAAGCAGCATCAGGTTTCCCCACCCCTTGAGAACAAACAGCCATCTCTCCTGGGTCTCTCTTCAGTCTTTTTCCTATTAAATGCCCATACATTTCTTGACGGCCTGAAGGCGAAAGTGCTTGAAAGAAAAAGAAGACATTTCACCACCACGAGGGACGAGACAATGGAAAATCACTGAAGCAGCTGGTTTCCTGTCTGGGAGCATCCATTACTGTTGTGGCTGGTGGCATTATTCTTCTTCCTCCTCTCTAGATGGGCTCCTGCACTGAGGCAATTGATGTTCTCTGGCATTGTCCCCTGCGCTTGATGAAGTAGAAACCATCCTCGCTGTGGCAGGACACTGCTTGCTACAAGCAAAACAATAGTTGTCATTCCCCCTCTTCTCTCCCCTGTGCTATGCTTCATTTTGTTTTACATTTAAAGAAACCAAAACCAGCCTGTCATTGCAGCGGTTCCTCCAAGCCCTTAGGACTTGCTATTTGTAACTCTTGCAACTTCAACACAGGAAGGAGCGGAGGAGAATAAATCCTTGGATGCGAGTCTGGGGTATTTTTTCACCTCTCAGAGCATGTAGATGGCTTGCTAATACTAACGAGCCATGCAGCTAGTCAGAGGGAAGCCCCTCGCATGCTGAAAAACACCATTACAGGAGTGCGAGTTAGACACGTTGCAGCAACTTTTATTTGTCTAGCAAATAAAAAGGTTTGAAAACAGGAGTATCTGAATATTTTTAGATGGTCTGTTGGAGCCCCTGGGCTGTGGCATCCCTGCTTGGTTTAGGGCCAGAAATTAGGGTATTTGGTGCAGTGCTGCATGTAGGAAGAGGCTATGTGGCTGGGCGAGAGCAAATGTGCCCCCGTGCCCTGATTGCAGCCAGGGACAAGGGTGCAAGGAAGGGCTAAGAGACGGGCACGTGGGAAGAAACGGTGATTTAAAAGCTCTGCAGGTCAGAAACAGGGTAAACTAACTACGGATTACTAAAACAGATGAAGATTTATAGAAATTGTCAAAGGAATGCAGTGTCCTTGGCAAGCGATGAGAAAAAAAACACCCTGAAAGGTGCCTGAGCAAAGGCAGTTAAATTGAAACCATGTTTGTGACTGAGTTTGAGGAGGAAAACAGCTGGTAGGGGCTGCAGTGCCTGGTGCAACCTGGGGCTGGGGCAGCCTGGGAGCACACAGTGTTTTGGTTCCTGCTGGTATATGGAGCTGAAGCCACTGCTCATTACAGCGCAGCATGGGCAGGGGGAGAGAAGGCAAGAAAAGGAGTTTTCTCAGGCTGTCTTAATCATGTCTCAGCTCTGCTCTGGAGGAAAGGGATTAAACCTGCAAGTAATTTGGAAATGGAAAAAAAAAAGCGTATCTTCGCGAATTTACAAAAGTGGACTGAATTGGATTTCGGTATAGCTTTATTGAGAAACATTCACTTTTAATAAGTTCTTAAATAATATTAATAAAGAATGTTATTTAATAAACTTACATAATACTATTGTATTCTCCTACTAATTATACAGCTGGTTTTTCATATTGTGACCCTCTGCCCATGCATGTGCCTGTTTCAGCCTCATCAATGAGGTTAGGATCAGAGTGGGTAAAAACTGTTTATATTCATTTACAAAATAATGGATATTTAACTCACATTGGATTTCTTTTAAGTAAAACACTTTTATCTTAAAGGTCTGTTCATAGAATCATGGAATTGTTTAGGTTGGAAAAGACCTTTAAGATTATCGAGTCCATCATTATGTTTGAAATCATGGCAGCATATATTAAAACCTGAGCAAAAATAACTGAAATACTTTTTCGGGTTTACTGATGGGATTTTTTTAAGAGGGAAACAGATCAGCTGAGAAAAAGCAGCAGAAACCAGATTTTGTTGAAGCATTTTTTAAAAGAACCTTTGCTAGCAATAGCCTCTTGGGAGTATATTTCCTTGTCTTAGCGCATTCACCTTGTTTACTGTGGTGTTTAATGCAACGCTGAAAAGGCGGGCAGGAATGGAACAGCAGAAGAGCAGCTCTTCTTATGGGTGAATAATGAAAAAAAAAATAAAATAAGGAGAGGTAGTGTTCTACCACTTCTGAATTCTTGTAGGACAAAAGAAACAGAAACAACATTAGCTCCACTCCCCAGATAAGACTAATTTGTGTGCTCAATGCACCTGTTAGCTTCAAAGACCGGGTAGAGAGGAGGATTGTGTATTCACGTGGTGGTAGAAACTGCTGACAGGGAAGGGGGAGTGGAAGCCCCCATAGCCCTGCTGGTAAATCAACCTGTCTTAAGCTGCGAAAAATGTAACTTTATTCTTTATGAATCCAGCATGGTTTACCAGCTTTTATCTCACCACAAAATATATATTTTTTTGTTCATTTTCATTTAATTCCCATTCTGGTTACACACAGCTTGGTAGGCATTATTAGTCTGAAGAGTCTTCATTAATATAAAAGAGATGGTAATGAAGCATATGCAGTCCCTGAAGGAAAATGAAATAAAAAAATAAGACAAATGAGTTTAATCTGTATTTCTCAAATGAACATCACAAACACAAGTAGCATCAAATTTAAACACTAAAATTAAATTGCTTATTGACTGCCAACTGTTGAGAACTTACTTTTTCTTAGAAAAAAATGAACAAAGTAAAAATTAGAAACAAAAGTTAATACAGATCTTTCTTTCTCTGTGGTTGTGATTCTGAATTCAACCACATCACCATGTGTCTGAAACATGTAAGAGCACTCCAGGGGCTCTTTCCTGAGCCAGGAGGTAATGCAGACAGCAGGGTCCCTTTCCAAGGCTCAGCTGGTGGACAGGTGGGCTGGGATAATATCCCAGGGACTTTAAGTCCCTGCTAATGCTCCCAGTGATGTGAGTAATACCCCTACTGGAGGTTAACATGGCTAGACTGGTCCTTCAGCTACTGATCAGCTTCATTCCAGTGAACCGGCCTTGTTGCTCCAGATGTTGAACCACTAATCACACGAATCCAGCTGTCGGATTTCAAGGTCCCTCCTCCAATGGAAACATCCCAAAAGGGATGTTCAGCCCCTTGGCACCCTGTATCTCCACAGCTTGGCCTTGGCCATCACAGCAGGAAAGTGAAGCTGCTGCACTGCTCCTACTAAGATAAAAAGAGGAAAAGATCAAGTTCATACAACACTTCCTTTCTCAGCTCTCTCGACTTCATTTTTCCAGTTTGACTTACAGTAAGCTTTCCAAATACAGTGCAAGCCCAGAACAGGTGGCAAATGTTCATTTCAGATCGATTTTCCAATAAGCTGGAACTGGTTTGTAGCTGGGGCATATGGTTTGATCCTCCTACTTGGAGTCACATGAAAAGTCAACTCCTTTTTTGGTCATTTTTTAGCCCCTGAATTCGTGGGTAGTCCCTGTCGCTGCTGTTGACACCTGCCCGGTGGGTCTGGAGAAGGAGCGATGGGTGATTTGTTACATCTGCTAGGACTTCATGCTCCTTCCTTAGACGGGCAGATGATCCTGGGATATGTCGAGCAGTAGAAAACTGGTTGCACAGGTCTGTGCCTTGTCCTCGGCTTCTTTACATCACGACTGCTGTTTTGGGCAGGACTGTGTAGGAAAAAACACCAGTGTCTAAGGCTCTCAATGACTAAAAGAAATTGACTGAAGGGAAAAGGTCTGTTAGAATTACAAAGGTCCTTGGCAGTAGATGGAAAGAAGTAAGTTCCTCCGAGATTCTCAAATTAATAACCTACCTAATTAATAAAGGCTGCTAGCAGAGGGAGGCAGTCCACGGGTTTATTTCAAGGAGGGAGTGGTGGAAACTCCCCTCCCGAACCTGGTGATCTGTGGTCTCAAATTAATGACTGGCAGCACCGTTCTGATCCCGACGCCTGATCAGCACCACCTGGAAGGTTCGATGGGGTCCCCGTGGCACACAGCGGGCACCTCCAAGCACCCCTGCGCTGGGGGGTCCCCGGCTGCACCACAGTCCAGCGGCTGCTTGGGGGGCACCTTCTGCACCGTACACGATGCCGGCAGCGACGCTCACGGCCCGCGAAACCGGGCAGGTGGATGGGCTCGCCGGGCGCCGGGGCCTCGCACCGCCCTGGGGCGAAGCGACCTCACCTCGACCCGCGCCACCGCCCGCCCTCGGGGGCCACGGGTTAAAGCAGCCCCGGCCACCGCCCGCTCTCGGCGGGGCGCGCCGGCTGCGCGCCGGCTCCGCGCCGGTCCCACCGCCGCGCTGGTTTAACGGCGCCGGGCGCCGGCCCCGCGGCACGTCCCGCCGCGCAGCAGCTCCGCCGCGGCCCCGCACACTCGTGGCCAGCCCCGCGGCCGCCGAGGGGCGGGGCGCCGCCGTGCGGGGCGTGGCCGGGCCGAGCGGTGGGGTGGGCGTGGCCGGGGGCGTGGCCTGCCGGCCCAGGCGCCCGCCGCGAGTCGCGGGTGCGCGGCTGTCGGGAGCTGGAGCGCGAGCCCAGCGGAGCGGCCGCTCTCATTGGCGCGCCGGGACAAAGTGGCCGGAGCGGAGCGGGGCGGTAGCGGGGCGCCGCGTGCCGCCTGCCGCGCGCGGGGCGATCGGCTCGCGGGGGCGGCCCGGGGGCGCGCGGCCCGCGGCGGGCGGGAGACGGCGGCGGCGGCGGCGGCGGCGCGGGCGGGGAAGGCAGCGCGGCCGGGAAGATGAACCGGAGTTTCAACAAATCTCAGACTCTGCGGTATCTGGAGTGCAGCGCGGTGGAAGTGAAGAGTAAGGTGAGGAGAGCGCGGCGCGGCCTCGACCGGCGGCGGGCCGGTGCGCCCCTGCCCGGCCCGCTCCCGGCCGCTCTCCCGAAAATGAATGGAGTCCCCCCGTACCCCCCCAGCCCCGCCGCTCCCTGCCCGGTGCTGCCGGAGCCGTGCCCCAGCCGCAGCCCAGAGAGCGGTGACGGGCTGGCGGCAGCTCGCGGAGAGGCGGGACCACCGCTCCGGGCGCAGCTCCCGGCCTCGCCCCCGGCGAGCCGCCCCTGCCCGGCATGAGGCAGCGGCGGCGCGACCCTTCCCCGTCCGCTCCCGGCGCGGCGCCGGGGCTGGGGCGGGCGGGCGCCGGGGCCCCGCGGCCGCCGCTCCCGCTCGATCTTTTGTTTCGCTTCGGGGACTTCGGCGTTAACTTTCTGGGGCAGCTCGGAAAGCGCCGGTCGCCTCGCCTACCGGGAAGGCGGGGGCTCGGCCCGGGGGCGCCGGTGGGGCGGGCGGGAGCGCGGAGGTGGTGCCGCCCCCGGGGTGCTCCTGCCCCCCGCAGCCGCGGGGTGCTTCGGCCGGCTCCCGGGTGGTGGCTGGGGTGCCCCGGCTCGGGTGGTGAGAGAAGCCGGGGCCGAGGAGGGAGAAGGGCCGCATGCCCCCGCCGGTGCGGGCAGCTCCGAAATCCCGCTGTAGGTCCGGGCCGGGGAAGCCGGAGCGGGGCCTGCGGGAAGCCTCACCCTCCTGCGGCGGCTTTTCCAGGGGTTACCTGGGGATGCCGGCCCCCGCCATCAGCCAGCCGGCTTTTGCACGCTCCTGTCGCTGGAGTAGGGGTTGCGTCTGCAGGGCTGCCCTGTGCAGCAGCAGCTCCGCCGGAGCTCGGCTCCTCAAAACGGATCGGCTGGTCGTGCCGAGCTTTCTTCAAGAGGCTCTCGGTTGAACCGGCACATCAGAATCCTGCCTGCCATCTCTACAAGCAAGAAGAAGTAGCGTTTAAGCAAAACTGAGGAATTTCCCTGGAAGCCTGTGTTTTATATATGTGTAACCAAAAAGGCGTAGGCAGTGTGTAAGTTGAAAAGAGCATGGAGTAATATTAGCATGTCCTGGAATTGTGCGCAGCCCCCATCACCTGCTGAGATGGTATCAAAGGCAGTATCTTTGGGACTTTGTCATCGGTGCTCCCCATATTTGTCCCTTGCTGCTGTTAATGTTTGTATTCAGATCAAACAGCCTTGAGCAGCACATAGACCGGGGAGGATGGTGGGGTGGCTTCAGTGGGAGAACTACTTTTTGTCCCAGGGACTTTCCATTTGCTTCCAAACATGGCACCTGAAACGTAGGTTCAGGCCCTTATTTTCTAACCTGCTGTTGCCACTTGAAGGGGCTCAGTTGGCCTGGAAAGTTCCATCCTGCTTCCATTGCTGGGAAGTTTTGATTCAGTTTGTACTGGTTCTAAGGTGTAGCCCACCCACAATGTGGCCCCCAAATGCTCCAGGAGATCCTGTTTTGTACTCGGTGAGTTATACCCCATGCATTGCATGAGCTTCGAACTAAAATCTTGACCACAGATAAGGAATTTTTTTGAAGTTTACTCTCTCTTTAATACTTTAATATTAACATAACTTGAGTTTCTTCTATTAACAATTAAAAAGCAACCTTATAATTAACACCTCATAGCCTCCTTTACAACTGCAGGAATCCTGTAAGTGGATCCTGTGTAGACGCAGAGTGCTTTAGGGAGGCTGTAAGTGTACGAATGACTGTGGATTGCTGAAGAAAAGGAAAATAAACTTGTGTGCGTGGGAGGGGTTTACTGGAGGTCTTCTGTAGCTCAGGGTTGTCACTGCTGATGGCCCAGAAGTTGCCTTAGAGGGCTGTACCTCATTGGAAGGAAGCTTTAAATAGAGGCTAAATTCAAAAATATCCTGCTGAGGGCCTACACCCAGTGGTGATCCATTAGTGTGCAGCATGGGTCAGCGGAGGCTGTACTGCTGCATTTCTTGGTGCTGGTGGGGTTATACTGTTAGCATGAGTTATGTGCGATAACATCTAGATTGTTTATGTTGCAGGTTGTTGGCAAATGGGAGGTTGGTACTGACATCGCAACATGGTTTTCTTTTGCCTGTAAAGCTCGTAGGTTCTCTCTCAAACGGAGTTCCTCTTCAGCAGTTGGAGGTAGACCCAGTGAAAAGCTCTGGGTAATGGTACTTGGCAAAGTGCTGTATGAAGACCTTACACTTCTTGCTAAAACATGGTAATCTTTCGGGGTTGGTTATGGTGCTGTCTTGTCCCAGTGGATCACTGGTTTGTCGTGCTGCAATCCTCTAGAAATACAGATTGGTTTTATTCTTTTATTGAGTAAGGCTGGGGAAACAAGATTCAATAATGCTGCTTTTGGTAGCCGTATGTAGTCAGCCTTTTAAGCGTTTAGTGTCTTGTGTTTTGTAAGTATGAGGCCTGCCCTGTCTGGACTTGCCTGAGAACTCGAAAGTTGAGTCTAAGAACTCATGATTTTGCAGCTATCGCCTGCGAGCGCAGGCTGCCAGGTGAGCGGGGGTGGGTGCAGCTCAGCTTCTGTGCCAGGGCATGCTGCTGGCTGGGGATCAAGGGATTCTCGGGTGGATTTTCAAAGGCTGGGGAAGTGGCGGGCCGTGGGTAGGTGGAATCCCTTTCAGCAGAGGATCTGGGTGTGAGAGTGCGCCGCTTCTACAGAACAGCGTGAAGTAGCTTTTCTCTGAAGATCGAGTTGGATGTAAAGGAGCTCTGGAAAAAATAGCTGTGGGGAGTCGGATGAGTGATAGGCTGCAAATGTTGGGGTTTTGATATGCCTGCTTCTGTTACTATAATCGGGTTGTTTCTTCCTTAAGGATAAACATTTATCCAGCTGGTGTGTCGCATTAATCATGATTCAGAAATGGCTGCTGTGAAAAGTGACCAAGATTGTCCTGGATTTCCTCAGTTTCTTGCCTTTTCTCTGAAAGAAACTTCTTGAAAGTTGGTTTGTGCCCTTGATTACTGGAAGAGGGGAGTTTGTTAGATGCTTGGTACCATGCTGGGTAAGACTTCTCTGGCAATCCCCAAGTACTTCAGTTTTAAGATTCCCAATGTGTGTCAGAGGATTATTTTTTTTAAAAAAAAAAGGTAGGGGGGGCATCTTGGTGGCTGCCCTCGCTCCAGTTTTTCAACATCCTTCTTGTGCCGAAGGGCCAAAACCTGCAGGTGGTATCCCACTTTACTTGTGGATGATCAGGTTTCAGCGGGTCTGAACTAGCCTGTACCTTCCCTGGACCTAACCTGACCCATCAGCCCTGCTCGGAACATGGCCCAGAAGCATGCTTCAGCTCCTGACGCTTGTGTCTGTGGATATTTTAATGCCTTATGAGTACTCAGTGGGAATGGTCACAGTGATATGTTCTCTGGCTACGATGTCTTTGCAGAAGGATGAGCTTTGTGGCGCTGTGTAATACCTCTTGGTGTACATCAGGCTGCTTTTTCTCTGGGTGACTGTAGGGTGCTGCAGAAGCCTCTTGGATCCGTGTGTTGCAGCAAACACCTTTGTTTTGAGACATGGCAGTGATGGAAATTGCTATAGTCTTCTGCTTTAAGAAGTCCTCTTCCTTCAGGCTCCGTGCTTCCTCCCTTCCTCTGTCTCCTCCCCTGAGAGCTGGTCTTACAAGCAAAACACTTAAAGGTTATTGCTAGATAGGAAAGCGGAAGGATAAAGAGAAACCTGCTTAGGAATTGGCACATGTTGTAGGAAAATAATAATTGAATTGTAATTACACCTTATCCCTCCTCTTCTGTCTTTCATGACAGAATAAATGAGAAACTCAGTTCTTATCTAGGTGTTGTCTGTGTAGCTCAGGATTAATGTTTCGGCCCTTTTAGACAGTATCTGAAAACACGTTATCTTGCTGGCTTAAAACAACTGTGTATTCTCATGTGTCTAGTACTCACTGGCTCCTTTCCCCCCATTGTCCGGTGACAACTATCTGTCCCCTCTGAAGAAATTGCCTCTAATCTCTGAAAAGGTTTCCAGATGACCCTTTCTCTCCCTCTTCTCCATTTTACCCAGAGCTCCAGTGCCTGCAATGTGTGAGGCGTTTTTGTTTGTTTTGTTTGGGATCTCATGGCCACAGGCAGGGTACTTAACCTATTTTTCATTTTCTGTCCTTAGCTTTACAGAGAGGTTGCAAGCCTCTTTCCCCATGAGTGTAAGCCTACAGAAGAACAAACACTTTAAAAATAGGAATTCCTACATTAATGGTGAGACTTCTCTTTAGTTATAGCTCCATGTAGCCAATCTTCTTTTGTTCTGCTTGGAGTGAAAAGAGGTTTGGTTTTTTTATGTGTGCTGTTTTTTTTTTCTTCTTTTTCTTGAATTGTATGTACAGCTTTTCAAATAGGAGGGTGGTTATCAGCCAGAGTGTGTATTTCTTTTCCAGTCATTTGGATATTCCGGAATAGTAAAGGTATAAGATTGCCTCAGGTCTTTAAATGGCAGCTGTTTGAATTGTTTGTGAAAGTGTGGTGTGGCTTTTTGTTTTGTTTGGGTTTTTTTTTTCCACGTTGAAACTGAGTTTTATGTTTCTGGCTTAAAAGCAGAAGAGAACTGTTTTTCTACTACTACTATATGATTTCCTGCAAGCTGTATATATGAGTAAGAATTTAATTTCATGTTTTCAGAGTGGCTAAATGCACTCCTGGTTCCCTGAAAAATAGGCCTTTGGAAAAAAAAAAAATCAACTGACACCGGTTGTTGAACCCTCTGAGACAATGGAACTTTTGATAATGGCTGAGGATTATAAAAGCACAGCTACCTGTCTCAAGTGCTGTGACATTTCTGCCTTATTATTAATGTCATGTTTTCTTGCATTACAAACTGCTTTACAAATTAATAATAATGTGATTAACATCCCACTGCTATAAACAAACTCATTAAGATAAATGTATGTAGTTAACTATAACCGTACTTTTTTTTCACCCTTGCTTCCCCATCCTGTTTTGACTTTGTTCCAGCAAATGTTGGGGTTCAGATGGATGCTACAAACAGATTTTTAATAAATCTTCAATCATCTTCTGATGTGTCCAGAGTATAGACATCGTACTGTTACGGTCCTCTAAGAATATGTTTATGTTCAGCTATGCTCTGTGTTTTTACAGTCACTAGCAGATAAAATTATGTGGTTTGGTCTGGGCAAGTGTAGAGTCAGTGCTTCAGAAAGCCTGCCCAAATACTAGATTGATGTAATATCCAAACAGTTTGTGAGTGGTTTGTCCTGCTTGTGAGTTCTCCTCTTTTTAGGAGGCATGTGCTTGTGCCTGTTAAATATAGCTGTTTTAAACCTTTTTGCATCCTACCCACCCCCACCCCCCGCAAAAGTTGCTGATACTGCTTGGACACCTTAGCAGTATTACACGTCCACATGACTGTTTAGCTATTACAGTATGTGTACACACACTGTGTGTTTGAAAGGTATGAATTACAGCATCAAACAGCATTTTAACTGTAGTGATAGCAGTAAGGGCAAACTTGCTTTTACCAGTTCCCTGTGAAGAGATTGTAAAGGCCTGATGGTTCTCTGGTGTTAACTAAGTGAGAGAGGTCTAAACATTGTGTTTTCCAGCCTTTTGTACTTTGATTTCACTCTAATCCTGAAGCCTTACGGGCCTTCTGAAGTTTTAAGAAACATTTTCCATGTGTAGCACACTTCAAAATTGATCAAAAAGCATCACTCTTTTTATAACTACAGGATTTAAAACCAGACTTTTAAGTCTGCTTTAAGTTTTTAAGCAGTACTTTAGATTCTTCCAAGCTAAGGTCATACTTGTCATACCTAGAATAAAACTAAAATAAGTGCAGTGAAAAAGCCTGTAACCAGCTGATTTAACTTCTGGTTTTGAGCTTCAAAATGTATTTGATTATATGCAAACCAAATGTGGCATGGACTCAGAAAACCGCAGTGCTTCCCCCTCTCAAATGAAGACAGTATGCCACAGCAATAGCAACTTGAGACAGTCTGGATTGTTGCAAAATGTGTCAAGAGAAAGAGACTGTAAAGGGTAGTGTCTTAAGAAATCTTGCCTCAATTCCTTTCCCTCCCAGTTTGCTGGGCTTCAGAGAGCAAGTAGAGTATTTATTCCTATGTGCTAAATAGCATCTACTGAACTCCTGGTTCCTCTGTTATTACAAATCTTTGTTTTTCATAATAGAGTGACTTTCTGAAGTGGTAATACCTAGTAAACCTAAGTCTGTCTTTAAATGGTTAGGTGACTTGAGGGAAAGTGACCACATTTTAGCAAGTTACCATGGAGCAGCTGAGCCACAACAGTTGGTCCTGTGCGTGTTTCCTGCCCTTTGTAGATGTGGCCAAACTTCAGCTGCAAAGGTGTTGCACAGACAAGTATTTTGCAATAGTTCTGTTCAGTTGACAGCTGCAACAAGCACCAGCACAGTGTAACTACCTTCTCTGATCTGTATTCCGGCACTGTGTGAGCAGTTGTGTCTGTAGGGAGATACAGGTAAGGCTCGGACGTGTGCTCTGAGCTACCTGGCTTTGCAGAGCATGGGATGGAGGAGGATACACTCTGATGCTCAGGTTATAGTCTCAGGTCCTGCATAACAAGGAAAAAAAAAGGTCAAAATCTAGTTACAGAAAGATGATAGTTTCTCTGACAACGTTCCCAAAGTTAGTATACTGTTACAGGCTTGGGTGCTAGCTGTGTGAACTGGATGGTCCTGGATGTCCTTACGATGCATTGACCAGAAGGCTAGGACTGCTACCTTGTGTTTCAGCACCTGCCACACTCTCCTATTCTTGATCCTGCCTCCAGGTTCTCAGCTTTACTTTTGTAATCCTTTTTAGCCTAGTAACTTGAGAATTTCTAATCTGCTTAAAACTTGGTCCAGCCAGTCTGTTTTAAGTGAGTATAGTCTTCTGAATGTAGTCTTGCCACACTGAAACAGGCCTAAAGGACACTGAACAATGGACGTTTTAATTTTCCGAGGTGCTCTTTAAAGTTGAAGAGTTGTTTACAGCCAAGTCAGAAAGGAACATCTCCTATGTGAGGTTAAAATACCTGTGGAGGCTCTGTCTGGCAGACTGCAGGACTAGCCACCTCCAAGGCATTCTTCGGGGGTGCAATTAATAGTGCTTTCCTCAGTAGTCCCTTATCATTCCCTTTGTGAGAGACTTTGTGTGCACTTCATCTGAGCTTTTAGTAACCAAGAAATGTTCTTCCAAGGATTGCTTGCTTGCCCCTAATTACCTTTACAATGCAGGCCAGAAGTTAAAGATGAAACGTACCTTTGGAGACCTCCCCTCCCTCTAAGTGAAGGCACAATCTCCCAGTACAGAGGTAGGCCCGTTTCCATTGGAAATTCCTGAAGTTAATTGAGGCAGAAATGTCTGGGGCAGGGTGTGGTGCACCAGCCCCAAGCCAGGTGGCCTGGGGCCATCCCTCCTGCTTCTGCCCTGCACAGCTGTTCCCAGTCCCCCATCAGGTCTGGCTGGGGTATGTGTGTGGGGTGTATGTGTCAGATTACTTCCCTGTAGCTGTTGTTGGCCCTGAGCTCATGGGGAAACCTTTGGTGGAAACTAAAAGGGTCTTAAATAAGTTTGCAACCAACTAGAGCCCTTACACTTACAGGTGCCTTGTAACTGTGCAGATATCTCTTTGTAAGAGACCTGTACTGGTGCAGAGCTGCCTTTCTGCAGGAAGCTAGGCTCACAGGTTGAGCTGCTGTTGGGCGTGTTGACTTCGATGGGAGGGGTCTTTTGTCGCTTTGGGTGGCAAGACACCAAATGTTCCTTTCCCCCTTGTGCTGATAGTGACATACCATGGATGTATGTTTGCATCTCGTGTTGTATTTGTGCTAAAGCTGTGTGGTGCCGTGGTGTATGTGGCGCTTAGTGTTCTTTCGAAAATATAGGACCAGCTTGGTCTTCATCCTTTGCAAACAGACTTTGGTTTGTTCCCAGAGGTGTAAGGGACTAGAAGAAAAAAGGAAGAGATTTGTGTTTGGAAAGGTAAACCAACCACTTCAGGCAAAGATTTATTTTAAAGGCTTTGCTGTGACAACTGTTTCTTGAAGGAGGACAGCACCGTGAGTTTAAATATCAAGAGTGAAGCAGTGAGGAAATCTGGCACTGGGTGCTGCTTGGAGGCATTGCTCACTGAGAGGGATGGTAGGGAGAAAGCAGCTACGTGGGTGACCTGATAGGAGAGGAGCTACTGGGAACAAGGGTGGTGAAGAAAAGGGGTGATGAGTTCAGACGAACAAGCTGGGAAAACTGCTTTTATGGATAACTGTTTTTACCAGCTACCACCAACCAAGAAATGGGTTGTAGTGAGACAAGACAGTGTTTAGGAAGGCTAGGGAAAAGTATAGGGCAGCAGTCAAGGCAAAGTCCAGCTGTGCAGATGAGTAGCTGAATGGTGTCCATGGATTTAAGATATTGGGCAGAAAAGATCTGGGTAATAAATACGTAGATATATGCAACTGCCTGGATGATGAGTGGTACTGAAGTTACAGGTGCTGGGGAAGGCAGTGTAATGGTCTTGTGCCCAATAATGAAAGAAAGTAGGTGAAGCAGGGAAAAGGGCAAGTAGCTTCAAGTTGCCCTTGAGCTGGCAGCTGAGCATCTGTGAAGTGATCAGTAAGAGACTGCATGGGAGGTTGATCTGAGAGTGATGGGGACAGAGAAGCTGAAGTTATCTTCTGAGTAGATGCAGAACAGAGAAAAATGTTCTCATGGACAGAGCCTCCCAGACCGCTGGAGAGGTTTGGAAAGGTTGCAAAGCTGCTGTTTTTCAAACAAAAACAAAAAGCAGAGACATGAAGCATTGTTTCCAAGAAGCGTGAAAAAGAGGAACCAATGGATTTCTTTGGGAGGAGAAACTATTCTAAGAATTGAAGATATTAAAGCATGGCTGTGTTTTTATGGGGGAGTGGAAGGGGAGAATGCAAGGGAGAAGGGTAGGAGTGTGGCACGATGCCAATCAGGAAAAATGTTGGGGGGGGGGGAAGGTAATGAAATGGTGTCTCTGATGGGGCTCCTTTGAAGGGCAAATAGATGAGAGGCTGTCTTGCTCTTGTGACTGTCTCTTGGAAGAAACAACAAGGTGAGCAGGGGACTCCCACGCTTCCCGCCAGCTTGATCATTGGGATGGAACACAGCTGCTTTGGGGCAAGGGGTTGAAGGGGAGGAGAGAGAACTTGTTGCTGCAAACATCTGCTTGGTTGGTGGCAACTTGCCACCATAGTGACACCACAGTGAGATTGGGAGCAGAGCAAGAGAGTGCGGGGTGATCTAGGGAAGGCATGGCTGGCGAAGAAAGAACGGAGAAACAGATGTGAATGTGGCAGCAGAGCTCTGAAGTCCCAGATGAAGTCAGCCAGCACAAAACCACTTATGGTCAGGCTTCCCTCCTCCTCTTTCTGGCTCTCTACTCCTCCTCACTGATAAAGCAGCCCTGACCAGGTCTTTCCCACTTCGAGAGTCTCACAGGTAAGCAGGAGTTACAATCTATGCAAGGATGAGAGTGTTTGCTTTTCTTTCTGTTCCTGATTTTACTTCATGGGAGAAGTAGGTGGCTAACGTAATTAATGTTTATTGCTCAATGTTGCTTTTATTACAATAGCCTGAACTCAAAGCCAGCAATAAACTAGAGGGATGGCACCTCATAAACATAGGGCTTCATTTTTGACCCTGTAAACTTTTTGAAACTTAACATTTAAAGGAAAATGAAAGTTGGTCTCTCTGCAAATAACTCTTCCATTTCATTTCACAAAATAACAGCCCTTCAAGTAAACAAACCTCACAATCTTGCTCCCTCCTCTCCTCTGACCCCTTGTCCTCCCTAGCCAGGAAAAAAACCCCAAAAAACCAGTTGATTGCTCTTGGTCAGCCTGTGTAAGTTTTGGTCAGCTAGCTGTGACTTTTTTCTTCTTTAACATAACTTGTATCAAAACACTGTGCTCTTTCTTTTTTATTAATTTTTCTTTGCATCTGTTTTTGCTCAGGGTTCCTGCTTGATGTATAGACTTTTGTTGGGTGCATTTTGTCATCTAGCTGCAGGCAGCAGGTGTAGTGGCCAGCTGATAACTTGGAGGATCCTGGGGCAGAGCCTGTTCGTTTTGAAACAAAACATACAGTTCTTTCTAGGGTTTTTTTTCCGGTCATAATTAGCTCTGTTAGACTAAATTCTAAGTTCCCTTGGACCCTCCTGTCCTCTCACTTCTGCAATAATACATGTGGTATTTGGATTAGATAAATAGGTCAGAATCATTTACTTCATTATAGAAAGCTAATCGGCTTATTAAAACTGTTAGTTTATCAAACAGTGTAATGCAGTATTGTTCTGGCAGAGATTGTGCTGGCAGACAGCAGTCCTTGTGTGTCTTTCTGTGGAGGGATATGCTAAAGGTGAGCTTTGTTTGTAGCTTAGAAAAGCAGATAGTCATCTTGGCTACCTGTGCAAAGCCCTCAGAATTTGTAGTTTCTGGAGGATACGTTGAGGATGTTATCTTGAAATCCTGGCAGAATACAATGCAGAGCACCCGGTCTCTTAAGCTGTGTGGTACTGAAAAACCTGTTATTACTGCAATACTCTATTGGCCTCGTTAGGGATGATGAATGAGCTTGAAGCATTTTTTCCCCCCTCTTCTGAAAAGACATGCTGACAATGGTTGCTGCCTGTGTGTATGCACAGTGTAAATTAATCAGCTAAATTACTGCTACAGTAATACTAACCTTTAAACAAAAAAACATCATCCTCATTATCTGCTTAAATCTCTTTGAAGAGACTCTTCCTTTCTCCCTCTCCTCCTCTGCAGAGCCACCATCTAGCTCCCTTGGCTTAAAGGGCTGTGCCATGCAAAAAGCACAAGTGAAATTGCATGTGTTTGTTTCCTGTTGTCCCGTTCCTAGGTGAAGGAAGTGGTCTCTGGGGCTGAATGTGTGACCAAGTTAGTTTGATGATGCGGTGTTTGCATCACACCTCAGTGCCCCAAGTCTGCAGTTGTATCCCTGTGGGTGGACTGTTGCTTGCATATCACACTCCACTGACCACAACCACGTCTGGTGTGCCCAGAGGGGTTAGGCTGGGAGAACTGGCCCTTGCACCAGCTGTACTCCTCTCATGTGGCAGCTTAAACTGAACTTTGGGTCACACCAATGTGTAAATAACCATCCTTCCTTCTTTTCTCTCTCCTTTCCCACGTCGCTTTCCTGCTGAGCATGATGCCCTGGCTCGGTAGCTGGCCTGTGCCTCGGCTGGTGTCTCAGGCAGAGGAGGAGCGATGGCCTCCCCAGCAGACCATGCAGGGCAGGTGTCCCGGCAGCTGTGTAGGATGGGTGTCATACTGGCTGGGGTGAGACTGCACAGCATCCGCTGCCTTGCAAGTAGTATGCATGCTAATGGTCCTGAACAAGTTGTCCAGTAAACACATGATTACTGGGACTGGTGTCTGATACCCTGGCAGCTTTTTCAGCTAAAGGAATGCAGTGTTCCCCTTCAGGTGTGTGGGGCAGGAGATGCAGCAGTAAACAAAGCCTTCCTTGCTCCTGGCCCTTTAGTTTACCCTGTTGATGTTAAACTTGGCACGCGGAGATGGTTGCTTCTGTTTGAATCTAGGAAAAAGAAAACTTTCAGATACTTTTCAAATAAATTCAAGCTTTTTTTCAGTCTGAAATGTGTCAACAGAAGTAAGCTGCCACTTGGCTTTTTCTGGAGAGGAGCAGGGCATGGAGGACAAAGGACTGTTTTCCCTCCACTGGAACCAGCTGTGGTTTGTTCAGCTTTTGTGCGTTTGGATGGGCACTCTGAATTGAAATCCAAACTGGAACTAGCAGTTAATACTACAAACAAGCGGCATAATTTGACTAAACAAGCTTTCAGATGATCACAACTAAGCTTTGATGCTGAAGAGTGGGATTTTCACAACTGCGGAAGTAATTTGAGAACATAGTTGCACCCAAAGTCGGTAGGGTTGTGTTTTCTTTTTTTTCTTGAAGATTATTATGGTGATGATTCATACTTTTGTTAGTCTCAGCAAAAGAGCGGCTTGCATGTATAGTTGATTTAACATCTGAGAACCTTTAAGCAAGTCATTTTCCATTTTGAGAAGAGAATTTTCTGTAGATAATTTTTTTTTTCTCTTTTTTTGTTTTTTGTTTGCCTGTTAGTTTGTCTTTGGTTTCTTGCCTTGGTATTGATTGACATGGCAAATGAGAACTTCTGTGAGATCCTAGTCATGGCCTTCCTTGTTCTTGGATTTATGGATGTGGTTCCATGCTTTCAGGAGTGAGTTAGCATGGGTTTAGAGGTTCAGCTGATGAATGATGAACAGATTTACTAGTACTACTCACTCTGAATTATGAAAGTAAATGTACCAGAAAGATGACTTATGCTACTTAATTCAGCTAGATGCCTGTTTTCATCCTCCTAGTTTCCTTGATTAGAGAATCATATTTTTTCCTTCTATTTTTAATAGCATATTTGGTTTCTAATATCAGAAGTAAGATCCATTGAAATCTTTTCCTCAGTCACTTTCTGACTGACTTAAAATAAGTTTTATAACATTTTCAATTGTGCAAAATCACCACCCCGCACCCCCACCCCCCTCTTTTTTTTTTTTAACAGCCACTTAATGGTCTGTAGAGCTTCAAAAATAAAAATCAGTGGAGTGACAGAAAAATCAAACCCATGAAAACTAACTTAGAATAAGAACTTTCCTCCTCCTGTATAGATTACCAGGAAATTCAGGGGACGTGTAGAGTGAGTGTATTTCCTAATAACAAGCTGTGCGCTCGCATACCACACTTCTTTAAAGGTCTTGTGGTTGGGATCCCAGTGGTATTGATGGGAAATGTGCAAAGAATTTTTATAAGGTTGTTTGAATAGCTGAGTAACTTCTTTTGAAAGCAGTAGAGTGAACACTTCTGCTTTGGAGAAGAATGTTTCTGTGGATGCCTGAGGTGATGATAATGAATGATGGAGCTTCAAAGTTAAATCCTACAAATGCAATTATCCTCTTGAGGATTTAATGAAATCTTAATATTGAAAAAATGCACTTCCTTTTAAAGTGGCACGCTTGAGCATTTCTATTGTCAGGTAGGGTGGTGTCTTGGTAGCCATGGTTATATTCTAATGTGAGGACCTAAAAGGCCATTTGTAGACTTGAAAGCACAGATAGGTATCTCTATTCGTCATAGAAAGAGAGGGGTGATGTACATCATGTTCAGATGCCAAGCTAGAGCATTGGGCTGTGGTGATGTTTGACAGCAGATGCTCTCTTTGTTTTCTCTTGCAGTTTGGGGCAGAGTTCAGAAGGTTCTCTCTGGATCGCTACAAGCCAGGAAAGTTTGAAGACTTCTACAAACTAATTCTTCACATTCATCATATAGCCAACCTGGAAGTGATGATTGGATATGCTGATGTGCATGGAGACCTTCTCCCAATTAATAACGATGACAACTTCTTCAAGGCTGTTTCAAGTGCTCATCCACTGCTCAGGGTTTTTATACAAAGACAAGGTAAGATGCAATTTCATTTTGGTGCCTCAGTGTGTGCTGGGGGAAGGTGAAGCCTGGATCTGCGGCCCTCATTTAAGGTTTGAGATGATATAAGAGGAACCTAGGAGCCTTTTCTGTCCTCAGGCACTTCAGTACAGCTTGCAGGAATGGCATGACTTCAGGGCAGGCAAAGGGACTCTGTTGCTGCCTGTAAGGTGTTTGAAGGATAACTTACTAAGAATCACCATGAGCCCCTCTTTTTCTGAGGGGAGTGTACCTCGTGATAGTGGTACTGTGTCGTCACTTGAGCATGCCAACTGCACTACTCCACTTGTTTGAGGGATCTACTTCACATTTAGAAATCTTATCTATCCATCTTGACAGTCAGTGTCATACCCAAATGACTCATGCCTGTATAGTGTGTGAATGCACACAGATAGGCAATTATAAAAAGAAAAAAAAAAGTTGTCACAAATGAGGACTTGTTTTACTATGCTGACTTGGCAGACAGACAAATGATGATTCTCCCCTCTGTCCTTACGCTAAGGAGTGTTAAATTTTCCTATTTTGAATCATCAGGCAAACCCTGGGCAGAATTGCCCAAAGGTCAAGGTGACATCAGGTTGGCTGTGTGTTGTTCTTGTCAGGCCTTTGTTGCAGATACTGGAACCTTCTCCTTAAAGACCATGTTTGGCGGTTGCTTCAGATGAGGATTGGATTTTCTATCAGGATGTCTTCCGACAGAGCTACTTAAACCCCAGGGGAACCTAACACTTCGTTAACACCACCTCCACAGTTTTTTCAGTCATGTAGTGATTTATAGCACAGGGCTTTTGGACTTAGTCTTGTCAGTAGCAGAGTAAGAAATGAGACTTGATCTGAGATTTTGAGCAGTCATGTAGCTTTTTTGGCTTGAACTCTCTGCTATGTGGGCGTTTTTACTGATAAGGATTTAGCAGGAGGCTCTAGCCTCCTCATTGGTATGAGCTGGTGCAGTGTGTGGTTTGATTTGGTGGTGTCAGATACATCCAGGGCTGCACGGCCCTGCCCGTTCAGAGTGTGTTGTTTGCCACCTTCTTTTAGATGGGAACAAGTGCTCCAGGAGGCAATGGAGAAGATGGTCTAGAGCAGTTTGTTTTGTTTGTGTGTCTGTCAGATGAGTGGAAATCTCTGTGGGAGAGGACTTGGGTTGCTAGCTCTCCCTTGTACAGAAAATGCGAAGGTGGATGACAACTCCTATTAAGTCTGCTTCCGGCAGTGCCTGTTAGGGCTTGTGAATGTTCGTGGTGGGTCAGGTCATGGGAAATCACTTGCATGACTTTGTCATGCCTGCATCAGTTTGAGTTTATTCATGTCTCTGGATCAATCCTGTTCAGAATGCATGCTCTTCTTGGGCAGACTGCTGAAGTCACCAAGTATCCCCAACTCTGTGTTGGGAGGAGGGTTGCCATCGAAACACTGATCACAGAAGTAGGCAGATGAGAGAAAACTGTTGACTGCATGTGGAAAAAATGCTCGCTCCTCTTCTGTAGGAGAAGCATACTAGTTGTGGAAATTTGTAACTTGTAACCTTAATGGAGGAGTGCAGTATTTCCTTTTTAAACAGATTTTCTTTTACCTGTTGCTCAGTGAAAAGAATCATGCCAACAATTAGGGAAACTTATACAAGAGGGAAGACAGGCCCATGCCTCCTCATGAGTGGCAAAGCCTGAAAGCTTTCTCAACACACATTCTCCCTCTATAAAGCTGAAGGGAACAGTAAATTCTGGCCTATCCCTTTAATTAATGGCACCTTTAATAAGGGACTCCTCAGGTTAACATTTGAAATTCATACTTGTGGATGCTCCCAAACAATCATGTCCATTTCCTTTTCTAAGAAGCCATTAGAAATTGTTCCCTTGAACAGTGATGGGAGATAGTGAAACCTTGCTTGTCTCTTCGTTCTTTGCTCCCCTGTTGTTAGACTGGGGTGATGGACCAATGCTGGTCCTTCTGTTGGAGACTTGCATTAGAGAATGAGATGACTAGCACCAAGAAGTCATTGTGCCATTCAGTGGAATGTGATGTGCCTGCCAGTGCTTCAGCTCACACCTTAAACTCTGACTTCAGATGCTGGATATTAAGGTGATGGGGATGCTAGCGCAAGGCCAGTCCTCTTCTGTGACTTTGAAGGAGACTGCAGAATGTGGGCTCCCTAGGCTGTTGGATTGGGGATTGCTGCCCTTCAGTGGGAGGAGTCCTGGGAGATGGCTGCCAAAGGCTGTTCTCTCAGTTGTGGAGTAGGGAGGGTTTGAAAGAACTGGGCAGAAGTATGCAGGCATGGAAGGACTGAATAGTTGAAGGTGGTTTTTTTTTTTCTAGCAGATCAAACTGTTTATCAACTGCATGATTAGACATCTTAGCTATTTTCCTTGGTTTTGGCTGAGCTATCCTTTCTCTTGTCAAGTGAATTATACAAGCATGTTAAAACAGCTTAACTATTTGTTCCTGGAGTGGCAAAATAGGTAAATTACTCCTTGCACAATAATCAAGCAACAGTTTGCTAGTTTGATTTTTGTTTGCCTGGTTGCTCTTCATCTGAGCTTAGCCTTACACTTTTTCAATTCAAAAGTGCTTCACTTGGTTGTCCCCAGGGGCAAGCAGTATATGCACTGCTTGGATTCCTACATGCCAGGTTAGTGTCCAGGTATGGGATGGCTCTTCTACTCCACTTCCTCCTTTCTGCTCAAATCTCTTTAGTCTCAAATTTTTCAGGATCATGGTAGCTCTTCCCTCCCCAGGTGGGGGATGTCAGTGCTTATTAGCCAGCCTTTTTCACTGTGGACCTGAATTGCCATTCCCAGTGTGCTTGCAACAATAACTGTTCATAGTTCTTTGAGTCTTGAAGGCTTGGGGATGTTGGCAGGTCATGTTTGAGTAAACTCAGCTATTACAAGCTTTTATAGCTCATGGTGATACATTTGCTGAAAGTACGTGGTGCTCCTTTTTTTTTTTTTTTTTTTTTTCCTCCAATGCCAAATTACAGTGCAGACAAAAATCCTAATTAGAGAACTGGGCTATAAAAAGAAAAGGCAGTCTTCCTTCAACTTGCTTTCCCAGGCTGCAAGTATGGTTTGTGTCCTGTGTTGTAAACTGATGCGGCTCTTTTGACTGCATTAGCACAGTAGTGATTTATGTCAGCTGATGCTTTGAGCCCATGAATTTATTCATTTGGCTGTAACTGAAATTGGACATACCCAGAACTCTATGCAAGGTGCCTGCTGCTGGGGAACGGACGGATGTCCCAAAGACCTTAGAACAATGCAAGGAATTATGGATGTGTTTGACTTGATCCATAATAACTGAACTCTTGTACTCAAGCCAAGACCCAGATGAAGGAAGAGCTTATCTGATGATGCAGTTGGCCATCATTTTTTCAAGACTACCTTTGTTCTGGCTGACTTAAACTACAGCTCTTGAGAAAATCTCTTGAATACTGCAAAAATATTTAAGTGTAAGCTGTGAATTCAAGCAGAAACAAAGAATAGAGAAACTGAAAGGAGTTACTATTACATACTGTGAATGCATTACATTTTTCCTTCTATGATTAAATGGAATGATATTATTAACAAATGTTGCTTTAATGCCTGTCTCCCAGAGGCAGGGTATGTGTTCAAACCAGACTGTATTGGAGGCTCTTAAATGGAAGGGAATAAATAGCAGAATTATACCTACTTTTTAATTGTAAACCTGCCTGAAATGACTCTTTGAACTTTGCAAGTGGACTATAAGGATGTAAGTGGAGGTCTACCAGGTAAAAGAGATTTCAAGATTTCTCCTCTTTTGCTTGGGTTACTACTATGGCGTATTTAACCTAGGAAGTTCAGAAACTCAGGGAAGTGTTGCAAAATTAACATGCTGGTCACCCTCTAAGTACTCTGTGCAGCACTTTTTTCCAAGGAAGAGAGGTAGATCCAGGACCAAGATGCTGAACTACAGCAACCATAGTGAGTAGAGTAATATTTGGCTCTTATTCTAACTGAGCACACTGCTGTAAATCCGGACTGATAATTCTGATTCTGGGGGAAGTGATGGAGGCTGCTGATGACCAGACCTTCACTTCCTTCTACTCTTCAGGCCTTATAGTTTGCACGGGCAGTAACAGAAAATCTGTGGTAGCTCTGGTAGCAAAGGAAATGAGAGAGGTGGTGAGCAGACTGTCAAGCCTCATCCCTGATCCCACACTGAGGTCAAATGAACTTTTCTTCTGAGAAGCTTTTTTGTTTTGTCTGTAGCATGGCTAGAGGTGTCTCCTGTGTGGTGGTTTGAGGTTCTGGACCTCTGCCGCCTTTGCCTGAATTTCTGTGAGTGACCTTATTCCTGTAAATCCGTAGTGTTGATGAAAACATATCCCTCAGCAGAACAATTCTCAAGGAAAGCTTGAAGGAGTTGGGGTTTGGAGAAATAACAAACTTACTTATATATTCAGGCAGTCTTCTTGAGAAGACTGTATATAGAGTGTCAGTAGGGACTGTGATTGTGCACATGGCAGTTGTGTGAGTACAGCTGCCATTCCTGTGAATCTGCAGGTGTATTACTACTGCTGTTAGGTAACCTCCATAAAAATTACAGTAAATTAATGAATGTGGGGGCACTTGGTCAACTCTAAAGCAGATTTTAGATCAAATTCGCAATCTTTCCACGAATAAAATTAATTTTAAAGCTTTCTAAAGGTTTAAGTGGTTTCATGGTAAGTGTCCTACAAGTAGAAGACAGGTGAAGTGCTGGATATGTATTTCAGTGTATCTTTGTCAAAGATCACACTTCTTTCAGAAACATAAAAGGCAAAAAACCTGAAGAGCATTCTAACAGCAGATAACACTCTACAGCTTACTGCAGCAGGGCCTTACATAATTTTAGTAAATGCCACAGATGAACTGCAGGTGTTAATTGGGACAGCCTGAGGTTGGAGAAGGCTGATGTCTTCTGATACTTGTATTGTCTTGCATTTTGCAGTCTGGAAAACTGACAGTGTTTAAAAGCCATTAAGTACCATCTTCAGAAACTTGCTCCAAGTGTAATTTCTTTTGTAGTTGTATTTTAATAGTCCGTTACTGTAACAGTAAACCAGTACTGAACACCAGTCCATGCTTTTATCCCTGAGCGGTTAGAGCTGCTGTCTACCATTAGTTCTCACTTAAAGCTTGATCCAAAAGCAACAGGGGAAAAATGTGCATTTACCTGGTTGAGTTTTGGATTTGGCTTGTTTTAATTTACATTAAATCAAAGACTGGAGAATGCTGGGTTTATTTAACTGCATGCAGTGACTAATGTATTTAAACTGCTGTGCCATGCAACGTATTTCTGTATGTTCAGAGGCAGTTCATAACTCTGCAATTTGTTATTTACCTGGCAAAATTCTGTTCTGCTCGAAGTACCAACATCTGTGCTTCGCTTTCTTGTATTATAAAATCAGAGCAATCACACTCAGTTTTAAAATAAAAATGTGCTAATGGGAAACATGCCCAGGTCTGACTGAAAAACTGATGGTGGGTTGTTTTATTGTCTTTCATACTCTAAGCAGATAATCCCCAGGAATGGTGGTTGGCTCTCTAACCACATGTGTTAAACACAAAAACTGGCTTTGAGGCAGCAACTAAAATAAAACCTATTTCCAGCTACCTAAACCCTTTAACTCTCTGCTTAGCCTTCTAGAGTGGGTACAGTTGGAAAAGTTTTGAGTTGAGGTCTTTCACATCTTTTTGGTTCTTCAGTAACCTTCCTGTTTATTTTACAGCACAGGCATTGACTTCATCTTCTCAAAATGTATTTCTGAACAAGAAATATGTAGTTTTACTGCTCTTGTAGAAGGCATCTGATATATTAATGAAGCGGGTTGCAGCACATGTTGAGGGAAAATACTGAACTGCTTCTGGTCTTGCTCTTGGTTGAGCTGCGCAGATTTTCACAGTGGTTTCATGAGTCTGAAGGAATAAAACAGTTAAGGGTGCAAGTCACCTTCTGACCTGAGGTCTTCAGTTTATCTGCTCCTGTATAAGAGGAGAGGAGCAGGGAGAAGAAGCTCTTTTGACACTTGGTGTAGCTTGTTGGTGTGCTGGAGGGTGCAGCTCTGCTGTTGGTCAGACTGTCCTAGGGCTGCTACCCTGTCTCCTCTGCCCTGGTGCTGGTGTGACCCAGCGGCTGAACTCTCCAAGCCAGCTCTTTGACAGAAAACTAGTTGAGTCAGGAGCTAACATGGGATAGGCAGGGTCACAGCAGATTTAACATGATTTAACACTGCCATGAAGCCTCTATTTCCTGGAACTTGTCTGCTTGTAGCCTTTGGAAATGTGCAATGCCACTGTATTTGAAGAGGAGGCAAAGCATCTTGTCTTAGCTTTAACAAGATTTGAGGATGGTGGTAGATATCATGCTAGTATAATAGGAATTGCTGCTTGGCTTAGATTAAATCCTTTCATGATTTTCCTCAGAAACATCTCTGGTTTTGAGCTGGAGGGGTCTTTGAATACTTGTCAAGCCGAGTAATCTTTGTCCCACTCAAGTCCTTTGATATCTGAAGATAAGTAAAATGCAGCTGTTTGTTCCAGTGAAGTCTGGCAACAAATTACTGTAACTTCTCTGCTCTCTTTCATGTGTAAATGATGAGACTGGGTAGTCATTATCTTTCAACTACTTTATTAACCATCTTTAAAAGCATAGTATAGTATTTTTAATCTGGCTTGTCAAACATAAACACAAAACAGCCTTGGATTTTGTTGCTGGCATGGTTAGTGATACCTGGTGGCTGAGCAGAGAAAGCCAGCATGAGGCTGCTTCTCTGCTCCTCCTTGAAAACTCCATTTTTGAAGGTCTGAAGGTACTTGATTGTCATCACTGGTTACTTTAATTGCAACCAGAACAGCTGGTAAGCAAGAATTTTCAGTGAAAGGAGGAAGAAACTTGTGGAAATAGCATAGCCTGCAGATGAGCTTTGTGGTGGCAGTCAATAACTGAGAGTGGGAGCTGTTGCAGAAATAGGCACTGCATAAATAGTAGTAGTTGCAGTGTACAGTAAGCATGGAATGGAAGCCTGGCAAAAATGCTGCTGCTGGTCTGTCACTGGCAGCAAATGCTTCTTGCAATTTTGTGTTAAAGCTGCATGGGATTTGGTTTCTGTTTCAAAGTTTAGTAACTTAATAAATATACATAACAAAATATATTAATAATAGACTTTAACAGTTGATGCTGCTTAAAAATTGTATCAAGCTGGTTCCAGCACCACATGTTCTGCTGAATTTAGACCACAACTTGTTTACAGTGGGAACTCATGCAGCCTTTAATAGGAACCTCTACTCAGCTTCATGCTTCTTTAGCTGGTAACCTATAGAAGAATAAGCAAATAAACACTTTTTCTGTCCCTCCACACTACTATTTGTTGTCTTACAATTGCAGATGGCTGCTCTGACAGTATTTAAAGGAAAATAAAATAACCCCCCAATTATGTCTACTTAAAGTTAGTCTCAAATAAAACTATTTCCTGTTTTCTTCCTTGGTCTGACCCTTTTTATTTAAGATAGTGAAGCTGCTCTAACAGGTGGCTTGACCATATAAAACCAGTGGTGAGGAAGACTTGTCAAATGATCCACCTGTGTTAAGGTTCCTATGAGGGGAATTTTCCACTATTTATCTTTCCTTAGTAGTCAAAACAAGAGATTGTTTCCTGCTCATGGCTCGGTTTTTTTTCCTGTTGTGCCTGGTTGTCATTTCCCTTCTGTAAGTGATGGAAACAAGTGTAATGTGCAGATAATAATGAAATGCACTTGACAGTCTCTTCCTTGACACCGGATTTTACCTGAAGAGACTTCACAAGCTCAAAGTAGTTTTCCTGTAGTGAGGGAGAGTATATAGCACAATAAAAGACAAACATTAACTCAAGGCTCAGGCCTTCAGGAATAGGCTTTCTGCTAAATTTCTAAAGTACTCTAAATTTCTTAAGTACACTGCAGGGCTTATGACAACTTAATTGGTAGACTCCTGCACTGAAAGCAAGCATGCAGTGAAGGATGTTTCTGCTAGGTGTTTGTAGGCTTTAAAAAGTTAACTTGAAATATAACTCAACAGATAAAAACTCAAACTGTTTGGTTTGGATTTTTTTTTTTTTTACATGACTGAAAGCTCCTCTTTTGTCTTCATACCGCCTGTGTTGTCGGGATTACATGCTCCAAATTTAAATGTTAGTGTCAGCATTAACACTGTGTAAGAACTCTGGATGTTTTTCGGTTCCAAGTGAGAAAACGGTTTGGGGGAGGTTGAAAGAACTTGAACCTGCCCCTGATGATGATCTACTCGAATCTTATTTTTTCCTCTGTGCTATGTTTAGAGTAGCAAAGAATCCTGTGGGAATATTAAGGAAACTATTAACCTAGAAAACTTCAATGTTGTTCTTGCTTTTCAGTCTCCTGCTATATGCTGACATTAAGTGATGTAGAAGTTGTCGATAAGCAACCCCTAAAAACTTTCATATCTCCCCTGGCTAATTTTCTTGTGGTTTTTCTATTCCACTTTCTTCAGTTTATAGCTTTTTCTTCCTTTCAGCTTTCTGTTCCTTGCAGTAGCTTTTTAACTGCTGTGCAAGGCTGTTGCTCACCAGGCAGGAGAGTGTGTTGGGTGAAAGCGTGCAGCTGCCGGTGGCTGTTTTGCTCCAAGTGCTTGAAGGAGACTTGGCGAACATTGGCATTGGTGGGACAGTGACAGAGCCGGTATGGAAACAGCAATTAGTGAGGAAAAACTGCCTGTTTGCTGTAGGTCTTAGGCCAGTTGGTTTTTTTTTCTCTGACGATCCTTTTCCATTAGAAATAATAGAGGAGTTGAGAAAAAAAAGAAAAAAAAACCACAAAAACACCCCAAGGAAAACTTTGAAGGAGAACATTTATTTAATTTGATTTCTGTACTACCTAGTGTCTGTGGAAGTTGGAGAGCTAGAATCCAGTGGACAGTGAGGGCATGGTGAGGCAACCCAGCTGCTGGCAGCAGCAAGCTCCAAAATGGTGTTTCTGCCTCCTCAGCTGCTGTGGATGAACATGGCTGTTTCCTCTAAAGCTGAGGTACTAGCTGAGGATTCGAAAAGACCTAAAGCTGTTTTCCTCATCCCTGAATGCCACTGAGGTATGACAAGAAGAGATATGTCAGTTACGACCTCGGGTTGGACACTGATGGCAACCGGTTTGTTCACTTTATTGGCCTGCTTTATTGCTGTTTCATTTTCATTCTGCCAACCAGTTTGGTAGTTTTAGTAGTATGTATCCAGCAGGTGCTGTGATTTTGTTTACAAAATAATGTAATATTTACATTCTTGCTTTTGTGCACTTACTAAGGTCTAGTTTTAAATGCAGCTGGCATGAGTAAAGGGGAGGAAAAAACACATTGTGTTAACCAGAAAACTATAAAGTTTCAGAGGAATTTCCCCTAAACTTCAAGAATCTAAATGAATAGATGAATGCTTTATAATAGAGCCCATAAGTAAGTCCAGGGGTATTATTTTTGTGGCCAGCAACAAGAAGAAATGGAGTTTCCTAAGCTTGCATTCCTTGAAGCTGCATAGTTTTAACATGCCTTATACTTTGTAGAGGGGGGAAAAAATAAAAGTATAGTACATTTGGAGTAAAGTATACAAGAAGATATTTTTAAAATTTTGAGAACAATTCTCAGCAGAGACAGAATATCAATAGCAGAAGGAATGCCAATATATATTGTGCCTGCATTACTCAGTCACTTAACAGTGCACTGGACGCTTGTGCAATATACTTGTTGCTTTTAAAACTTCTGCCCAAGTATTGGAGGAAGGAGAGGGTTGCAGACAAGGGAGCCAACTTAGCATTTATGCATCAAGCCTTGGTACAGGATCTCTCCGCAAGCCTGAATTGTCTTCAAAGCTACAGATGACCTCTTCATGGTGGGTTTTAGCTATATCTCTCACAAAATGTGAGATCCTTGTTTGCAGTGTTAAACTGAACTTAGGTCCTGCAGTTCTGTGGTTGAAAAGTTGCTTCTTCATCCATTAGGTTCCTTCATGAGGGAGTTAACTTTCCATGTGGGTAATCACACGATATCTCCATTTACCAGCCTGTAGCACCTGAAAGGTGGTATCCCAGGGATTTCCCCTGCACAGACAATAATTGAGTCTGAACAGTGCTGCTCGTTATTTGCTAGTGAGCTTAACATTTGCAAGGGTGCCTGAAAATAACTACTTCTGGCTGTGATTTTTCACTAGATCTGGCTAACATCACTTCTTGTGTAAATAGACCAAGCCCAGAGGCACATCACATTGTTTTTTGTTTTAGTTGATTTAGTTGATTTCAGTAATTGTGTGGCTGGTGCCTTTCTGACCTCTTCAAGGTATCTGTGCTTACACTGGGCCATAACTATGAAAAACAGGAAACTTTTTTTGTTTAACTTCAGTCTTCTGTTCAGGTCTCTTGCCTTTTACTTGTGGATGCAAAGGTGTTGGTGAGAGTATTGGGGAATTTCCCCTTCCCTGATTTTTTTGGCTGACTTCAAAGGCCATGTGACAGCTTTACCTGGCAGTTCTTGTCACAGTGTAGTTTGGTGTGTTTACACTTCTTGCATTGGAAGAGAGGAATTGAATAGCTGTCTGCAGGCTACCCTGAAGGTCCTGGCTCTAGAATAGCACTGGCCTGTGCTGTATTCCACTTCAAGTGGGATTTAATTTCTCCTTCCTTGATCTATTTGGGTGTCATACCATAGCACGCCTCCCACTGCCACACGCACAGTTTCTCAGTCACCTTACGGGGGACATACAGTGTAATGAAACGGTATGGTAGCTGTGGGCCATAATACAGGTTGTGTGTTGGAGATCATTCATTGCTGCACACCAGTCTCTGTGTACAAGCACAGCAGGGCACACTGGGGTAGGGGGAGGTATATAAGCTCATCTCAGGCCTACCATGTCATCCAGAGGGGATGGAGAGGTGAGGGGGAGTGCTGGGAGGAGCTGCAGACTGGATATCCATTGTGATTTAACATGTGCTGCTGTGGGCAAAGAGGCTTGGCAGTACCTCAAAACCCATCTCCCCTCTCTGAAACATTCCCAGAAGTAGCTGGCCACAGTGGCCAGCTCATGGGTTACAGATCACAGGAAACAGCTTGCCGCAACGTCCTCTGCTCGGATGACCCTCACGCAAGGGTACGTGTCATCTGCATCAGTGCTGGGAAGTGCAGAGTGGTGGTGAGCAAGAGGAAGGGTGGTGTTGCAGGTGTGCACAAAGCCCTGTCTAACAGTGGGCTTCACTGGTGTTGGAGCCCATGAAGGTCATGTGGAGAGCATTCCTTCAGCTAACTGGTCCTATCTCTGGATGCCTGGTGTAAGGCTAGACAGCAATATTTCCCAGAGTGGCTTTTTTTCTTTTTTTTTTTCAGCTCTGTACCTCTGTTGGTCCTGGTTCAGCTGGTAGGCGGTGGTTATGTCCCACACCCTTCCTCTCACCAGTTGTGTCCTTAGTTCCCAGAGCCATATTGCATCATGAGGAAGTACTGGAGCTGCAGAGTGTGGTGCAGATGCCTTTCTATCCTTGTGGGTGTCATACAGTGTGTGGGTAGCATGCTCTTGAGTCTTGTTGGTCTGGTTTATGGGTGTGTTGTCCTTATCTTGGATAATCAGTGTCACTAACTTCATCTGTCTTCAGAAATGTTATTGCCTCTGTCTTAGACCAATTCCATGTGGATGTCCCAGGAGAACTGGAAGAGAAGTGTGAAGAAGATAATTCTGTATGTGCACCAGCAGCAGCTGTGAGAGGAAATTGTTTCCCTGATAGTGTAAACCTGTTTAGCTAGGTTGCTTGCTAGCACTTGCTGTATGGTAGCCTTCCATGGTGGTCCTTTTGCAACTGGTGTGAACTTTGCAGTTCCAGCAAACCAGGTTTCTCTGTCTTAAAAACCTCCTGGCACTACAAGGTATGTCAGTATTGATGGGTACTGCTTGAACATAGAAATAACAGGAACTTATATCCTTGTTGAGGAGGGATCACTGTGGAGGGAATGCTGCTAGAGGTATTTCTGCAGTTCTGCTGAGGTCTGATGAAGGTTTGTAAATGCAGCTTGCCACAGTCCCATGTCTGTAAGGTGCACAGAGTCTCTGGCATGGCGTTGCATCCCCCTTGCATGATGGGGTTGTTACTGGCTCATGCAGACTGGCGTGGTTTACACGCTCTGTACCATGCAGTTCTGGGGTCTGTAACTCGGATTTGATTCCAGTCTTGCTGAGGCATGGTTCCCGACTCCTAGTGTTTTTACTGTTTCAAGGAAGACATAAGATTTGCTTATGTTACTAGGTTTCATACAGCCTTAAACAAATCAGAAATGCTTATTATTCAATGCAGTGAATTAATCCCTGTCCTCTTGAATGTGGTGCTTGGCTACAGTGCATGCGGATGGGCTCTGTGAGCTCACCAAATACGTGAATACCCCAAGTGGTGAGCTTTGGTGCGGAGTGCTAGGGCAGAGTTCAGGGTCGAAGGGCAAGTCTTGGCCCTGTGCAGATGCAGTCTGGGTCTCTTGGGGCTCACATTACATGTAACTTGCAACTCCGTGCTTGGCTGCTTTGTTAGCTTGCAGGAGGGGTTCTGATGGTTCTGAGATTGAAGTCTTTGTATCACTGAGGTTTCTTCCAGAGTCTACCTACCCACAAACAGAAAGTTTTAGTCCAATTCAAAAACCAGAGGAAGAGGGAACACACAGGAGACTTAAACATGTGTGGGAAACATGTGGAAAGAACTGAAGGAACACCAACATTTCATTGGTTTTAAAACGGCGCCCAGTAAGGACTTAAGTTCCAAATTCATATATTCTGTCTGCAAAACCTCACTTTCTAGATCTTTTGCCTCAAGATTCTTCTTTTATGTAGTTAAAATATGAATAATTTTAAAACAAATAATCAGTTTAACTATTCTTTATAGCACTTAGCGTTTGCAGCCAGCTGGCTTGAAAAATGCATGTGCAGAAGCAGTAGCTGTTCTGAACAGCAATTTGAGAGGCCTAAGGAGCAGATACCTCGCTACCTGGCTAGAATGGTTTATGGAGACACCCTACCAGGTGTCAAGGTGGCAAGGAAGCTGGATGTTAAATTTGGGTAGTAAAGTACAGAATATGGTTCAAGCTTTTTATCTGTCAGCAGCATTGAGAATATTGGCACTTGGAAGAAACAGTGGTTGTATTTATCTATACTTGATGTGCTTATTTGAATCTCAACATCAATTCTTGGCAGCTTGCATGTCAGTAAAATAAGACAAGTTCTGCTGTAAGGTGTGGAAGAACAGGGCCACTGAAATACAGCTCCTGAATTTGCTTGCATTGTAGTGCTTTTATGGGGAGCTTTCCTTTTCACTGTTCAGAATGGTGTGTCTTTTGGAAACGGAGGGTTAAGAGGCTCATGATTACCAAGCCACTAGTTGACACAAGTGGTGCGTCTGCCAGGGTGGTGGCAGTCACTGCCACTAGCCACTCCTGAACAATGTAATAATTTCCATGATAAAGCGTGTGAGCTTTTGCAACTTGCAGAATTCTGCTTTCCCAAGAGCAGAAGGTGGGTAAGCTTTCTGTTTTGTTTTTTTTTTTTTAAGTTGTGGGTTGGGGTTTTTTTTGTGATGGGCAAGTTATATGCCTAATTCTTTATCATCCCACTAAGCTATGAATGAACAGCTTTTGCACTGGCCTGATAAGCTTTTCTTGATGGAAAAAAAAGAAATCGTGAAGTGTTTTTAAGATACTGAGATCCCATGATACTTAGTTATTTTTAATGATAAACTGAGGAAAAAACAAACTCAAGAGTTTGGGTGTGTTGTCTACTGCACCTTCAACTGGGAATCTACATCAACTGGGAAACAGCTGCCAGCTAATGGCTTTAAAACAGTTATGATGAGTAATCTGCTCAGGACAGGTATATATGAGTGATTTACTTTGATTAAAACAACCTGTCAAATGCACGGTTCTACCATTTTTGTTAAAGTTGGTTCCTGTCTGTCGTGTTCTTTCTCAGTCTCTCGGTGCACCAGCATGATACAGCTGCTGTGCTCTGCTGCTTATTATTTGTACCCTGATTGCTAGGCCTCCCACGTAGGCAATGACCAGTAAGAATCTGAATAGGCAGTAGCCCAGTACCTCTGGAGGATGATGAGATTCAAAGCCGAGGTGCCAAGTTCAATTCGGACCCAATAAAGACTTCAAGGAGCAGAATTGTTCCTCTGATTTGGTTTAGAAGATTCTGAGTCCTCATACATGAAAGGCGGTTGTGTCTAACAGCTCGGAGGACCTGACATGACCAGTGCAACACAAACCCCCTTGTATCTGTGGAAGTTCACTTGCCCAATAATGGTTGTGTAAATTGGGAGCTGGTAAGCAGCTGCTTCTCTTTGGACATAGTGTGTTTGTTTTCAAAGCAAAAGAAGGTGCTTAGAGGGAAGTCTGCAACCACAGCCATCTTCTTCCTGGTCATCTCTGTGTACATTCCTCTGGAAATGCTAAATATGGTACCTTGTGCCTGAAGTTTAAGCACAGCTTTATAGGAAGGATGGGAGTTTTGTTTCAACTGTTTTGAAACTGTATGGCTGACAACCATTTTTTGTTGAGATATATTTACAAGAAGTCTAGAGCATAATGTTCTGTGTCAAAAACTGGAGGGAAACATCACATCATAGCCGTTCAGTAACTTTTTCAGCCAGGCCCTTTTTCAGATGAAGAATTTTCATTTTAAATTATCTTCAGTCATTTGAAAAAGAACAACCAAAAAACCAACAACAAACAAAAAACCGCCCGAACCAACAGCGCTTTTTGTACATGCACTAGCTTCTGCAAGTGTTGGGAAGTGTTTATATGTCCAGCTTTATTTCCTCAGCAGAAGCTGGGTAAACAATTCCTGTGCTGGCATGACGCATTCAAAACAGTCAAAGAAGAGCTGCTTCAGAGCATGTCACTCCTGTAGGTAAGGAGAGGAGCTATGTTCTGGTGTGTTGTCTCATGTACCTGTATTATCTTTGAGAGGCAGGTGAGATACTGGCTCCTTAAATAACAAGTCTGGTCTTAAGCATTTCATCACAAAGTCATTTGACTCGTCAGCTCCTGGGAATAGCAGCCCAGGCCCATTTTGCTTGTGGGGAAAGGGCTTCCTGGGAGAGGCTCTGTGAAGGCTTAGCGCGATGCTTTGTTTGCAGCTGCGTTAGTTTGGTTTTTTCTCTTGTGTTTGGGATGCAGTGTGTTGGTAAATTGGTTGAGCTTGGGGCATCAGGTCCTCTCCTAGGCTGCTTGGTGCAGCTCCATGGTCCTTTTGCAGAAAAAGGAGAAAGAGACCTTATTTTGGAGTGTTGCCACCATGTCTGCTGAATCGTGACCATGAAAACTGCTGAAGGGGGTCTGTGCTAAATAACAAGTGTTGTATGCCAATGGGTATTTTTGGTGGTTTCAATTACAATCGTCCTTTCTCTGAGAACCGCACTGGTGTTTGTGTAAATGGATGCCAAATCGCAACAGCAAAGCCACTGAGTATTTAAGCCAAATCCGAGGAAGAGAGGACACGTTTGCAGCAATGTGCCTGTTCTCAGCTGTTCCAGCCCATGACCCTCAGCCTCTTCCTTGTGTAAACATGAATAGAAGCAGTCAGGGACTTTTTTTTTTTTTTTTTTTTTTTTTTTTTAAATTTAGGAGCAATATTGGGAGGCTTAACTGGGAAGAGGCAGCACAGAGGATGGAGCAGTGGTTAGGCTTTTCAGGCTTTGTCTCAGTGGGAAAGTATGAATGCATTTAATACTGTATTTGCACTCTTGGCTGGCTGGGACCCAGCCCTGACCACAGCGCCTGCTGATGCTGCAGGGATTGCTTTGGCTTTTAGCACATGGATGGAGGAAAAGCACTTTTGGGAGCTTATTTTAGTAGGTTGAGAAGAGCAACCTACTTTGCCTCCTTTCACTTTTTCTTTCTTTCTTTTTTTTTTCTTACTCTTTCAGCAAGACTCACTGTTTGGACATCTTGTGAATGAATGGCGGAAAGTCTTTGACTTCTGTTTTGAGGGGAAGCCAGGAGTGACTAACATTCCTTAATCTGATTTTATTGCACATTCTTGTCTTGGATATGTTTTCTCTTTTTTCCCCAACCAGAAGAGGAAAACAATCCCTGATGCAAGTGGCTTCTAAGCTCTCTCTTCCTGTAGCTCCACATGTAGCTCTCTGTATCCATTTGGGAACTGACTTTTGTGTATTGTTTTGTTTTCATGCAAAAGATCTTTCTGCAAACTGTGACTTGAATAAAAGCAGGAGGGAGTTCAGATGCTGAGAGTCCCTGGTGTCAGCTGAGGCAGGCAGCAGATAATCCCTGCTCTGTTCTGTACATTCATTAGCATTCTAGAAATACCTGACGTGTCTGTTTCCTGATTAGGAGATCTCTAGTCAAATGCTCATTTTCTCACAGGAAACAAAGTATTCAGAATTTCTCTGGAAAAATTTAGGAATGCCTTTCCGTGTACATAACTGTGGCTTTTTTCATTTGCACGTGTTGCTGGCCCCTGTTTTTTAGGGACCTCTCTGCATCCTGGTAAAGCTTTTGGTGCAGAAAACACTAGCTTGCTGCCTGCAGCCCTATTAATTCCAATTTCTTCTTCCTCATTTAATCAGCAGATGTGGGAGATGGGCTTGACAGGGGTTGAGAGAAGAGTTGAAATGGTTTGAAGGGGAGGGTAGTCTAAAGAAACATGATCAAAGCTGGCTATTATCACCGAAATGAGTGTTGCTATTGATGCTTGTTTATACCTTGTTAAGTCTTATGCATGTGTACAGTTTCATTTTATAGGTAGATGGCTTTTGAAAAAAATGACTTCTTTATGTGCTCTCCTGAAGTGAAACACTGCTTTCTTCCTCCTCCCCTCACCCCCAAGTAATTTTTAAAGTCCACAGCTACCAGGAGTGCTAAATTCTACCAAAGACAAAATGTATCCTGTTTGTTTAATAAATAATCAGCTGGCTTTGATTTTTGTCTTAATTTAGTTCAAGTGCTTGGGGGCAGAAAGTGCTTGGGAATGCAGCCTTTGGGGGTGGAGACTTTCAAGGAAAAACTCACGGACTAGAAAATTAAAGTAGCAGAGGATATATCACCCATCCAGGCTGGGGAGAGAGCACTGTGGTGCGTGCTGTTGCTTACAGCCACAAAGAATGAAACAGTGATTCCTAAGATAGTGTATTATAGTTAACATACTTTTAGTTAGGTAAACTTCAACTGCTTTATTTAGCTCTGGCAGCACTGGGTGTTTTTATTTGCAAAGCTCTTGCTTCTAAAGCCTGTGGTTGACTTCTGAGGTGCCTTCTGGAAGTCATCTAACTTTCATAGTTACCAAGGAAAAAATTTACAACCTGAAAACACAAGCAGAATGAGTATCTAAGGGACTAGTTGCATGCAGTGGTACGGGCAGTTGCATTTTGGCTGCTTCTGTGCTCTCTTGGCTGGACATGAACTGGTTTTACTCTAGAAGCCACATAGTTGGGTTAGCATGATGCCAAGCTTGGATTCCTGTGCCTGGTGTCCGGAGCAGGCTGGGAGAGCAGCTGTCTGCTGTGGACGAGAGAGCAGTGCCATTGGCCTTGGCACTCTACAGGTAAACTAACAGAACTACATGTATTTATTTTTTTTTCCTTGTGCTATGCCCTCTTTTTGTGTGAGGAAGCGGAGGAAGGGAATTACAATGTGTGGCTAGCACCTGATATTTACTGTACTGTAAACAGATAACTTGCTCTCCCACACTTCAATTTTTCTGGCATATGTGTTGTGAACAGTTCTTCAGCAGTATTAATACAGGTATCTGTACACCAAAAAGGGCTGTTAGGTAACAGCAAGCAAATGCATGCCCTCCTGGGTCCAATTATTCTTAAACACTTCAAATGGGCTCTATAAGCTTTACAGGAAGGAAGAAAATTGGTGGTTTCCAGAGGCTAACATCAGTCCTTTGATGATGACTCACAGCCATGGGGGACTAAAATGAAAAGTGGCCTCACTGAAAATTGAATGGCTCTGTGAGGAGTGGGACTGAAGGGGGCAGCTGTTTGAGGACAGAGAAGCCAACCCTCCTGAAAGCACAGGGGTCTGGCTTTGTTGCTCACACAGTTATCCTA
The DNA here is from genome assembly GCF_023638135.1 of Falco biarmicus. NCBI lineage: Eukaryota > Metazoa > Chordata > Aves > Falconiformes > Falconidae > Falco > Falco biarmicus. The sequence continues at coordinate 70,647,985 of NC_079290.1, forward strand.
GTTTAATTTCAATCCCCCTTTGCATGCACCAAGTTTACCCTGGTCGTCAGGTCCTGAACCAGCAGGGCAGAGCCATGCAGGCAATTGCTGTCAGCCTTGAAAGCATCAGTGACTGGGGTGAGGGAGGGAGGAAATGCAGTGCCAGTGTGTTGAGGTAAAACTTTCTGAAGAGGAGGAAGACTTCCTTGCTGAAGTTTTTCCGCTTATACCCAGTTTTCTGCAGTACAGCAGTTCTTCGATACGGAAGACATTGCCAAGCACTATTGCACTGAGGCTCAGAAGGCTTTGGATTATAGTATGCATGCTAATAAGAATTTATTGGTTTTTACCCTTGAAATGAACAAAACCACTCACACTCATATCTTCAATCTGTAGAAAAGGACACTCTTCCCCTTGTACTTTCCTCTCCCCTTTTCCCGAGCACTCTTGTGCTGTGAGGAGTTGCTGCAGATCCACTGTGTAGTTTGTGCAGCCTGTTACCCCTGCTGCCAGAAGCATAACCCGTGCTTGTCTTCGTACTACCAGAGGTGGACCTTTGGAAAACTGGGGAGGACATGCATGTGGGAGAGGAAGAAGTATATGGTCCTGTATTAAGCTGAGACAGCAAATGAAAGCGTTGGGAGTGTTTTGACTGTTGCTTGAAGCTCTTAGAGGCATGGGGGAGGGGGTGGGAGGGATTTACATTCTCTGCCAAAGCTTCACACAAGTTCCAATCTCTTTTTGAAAGAGAATTTCTTATATAGGGCCAAACTGTGCTTTCAGACTCTACAGCCTGGCAGAGCATCCAGCTTTTCTTGTCCCATGGCCCTGCACAGCAGTGTCCCAGAAGTCTGTTGCAAGCTGATGGTAATGCCCATTTTTGGGAGGAGGTTCCTCAGCTGGGAAGCTCTTTAGTTAGCAGTGGCTGCTGCTGCCTCTCCTGCTCCACCGGTAAGCACTCTCTGCTGGAACTTCTGTGCCAGTGTCCTTGCCCTGGCTACTGCTTCCCAGCTGCTGACTCCCTCCCTGCTCCAGCAGCAGCAGCCCAGAACCTAGCCAATGTGATGGACATCGCTGTGCAGCACCTTCCTCCTCCTTCAGCACTCCCAGGTTTGAGCTTCTTTGTCAGAAATGCTGCAAGTGGGGGAGGCCACTTCAAAAGCTATAAAAGCAGCTCTTCAAGTTTCATCCAGCATTGTCAATGGTGACCTAGAGAATGCCATGGAAAAACATGCTGCGAAGACAAATGTGGTGGGATGCATTAATAAAATTAACACATTGGCACCTGAGAAGCAATTTGGCACAGAGGGAGTCTCTGATAACATGCTGTGTCCTTTTTTGCTGTTAACTCTTCATTTTAGGAAAGAAACGTCCAGAGGTGAGCAGTGAGAAGGCAAAGAGGCTTAGGAAGCATTTCCTTCTCGTTTCCCCAAATTAAGCAGATGAATTGAAGGAGGAGAAAATAGGTCTGACACTGGTGTGGGGCAAAGACATTGGAAGATAGGTATGCCTGCCTTTTATGTTTTGATTTGGATCAAGGGGGCACTTCTGAAGTAAACCTCTTGATTTTTCCCCTTCCCGCCCTGTGCGCTGGCTGGTGTTGCAGAGCAGCATCAGGGCATGCAAGTTGGTTTCCTTCTACCTAAAACAAAACCAGAGGCTGCATTCCCAAAGCCCATCTGGCTCACCTGATGTGCTGGGTGTTTGGTCTGTGGCAGGAGCCCAGGTGTGAAGTAAAAGCCTTGTAAACCTTTAATCTGGATTTCAGGACCCTCTATATCATTGTCTTATTGCTTCAAGATGGCCAAACTACTTGATCACGCAGAGCTAGCTCTAGTATGGTGGTAAGAACAGACTGCCCAGATGGACGGCTGGAAATGATGGATCTCAGCCTTCTGTGGCTGCAAGATCCCCATGTGCCGGTGGAGATGTGTGGCAGACTTCTATGCTCCCTTCCAGTGGTTTATTTCTTTTTTGGGTTTTTTTGTGTGGTGTTTTTTGTTTGGTTGGGTTTTTTTTTAATAGCTACCTTTCACACTGTTGTTGCAAGTTGCTAGGAGCTGTTTTCTCATCTTGCTGCTCTCCCTTCCTGGGAGATAATTGATTTTTGTCTCACTGCAGTGTGTTGCACTAAATGGGCTCTTGAGGTGCTTTCTCATTGTATAAGTGGTATGTGGTAGGAGTTTTCCTCAGCTGATGTGTGTTCCTGCAGAGCTGTTTAGAAGCACGTGTGTACCTTTCACCGTAAGCATATACTTTTGTTGCAGCCTTAGATTATTTTGCCTAGATTTAAATGGTTTGGAAGGGGAACAACAGAAAATCAAATGAAGCAGAGAAGGAAGAGGCATTCTTTTCTCTAGAACAGGGTAAGAAAGGGTAGCATGAGAAAGACTGGACCTTCTAGAAGTGAACTACTAGCTTTCCACGTGTACGCTGCTTTACTTTATGTAAGCAAGGTGCAGGAGGAATGGGTGTTGTATGTCCTGTGTGTGCTACAATTTGCCTGCAATCGGTTTCTGGGTGATCAAATTTCTTCCCTGTGTGTGAGTAGATGGAGTAAGTAACAAGTCAGTTTCTCTCTCTCCTCCATCCCACTGCTAGTTTTTGTTCCAAAACAACATAGTTTAGATACATGCTAGAGATCCCCATGGTGCAGTCTGCTGTGATCCTGGAGATGGGTCTCCTCATACTTTCGTGTCTGGATGACTTTGTTTTCAAACACACTCTACCTAAAGAGGTGTTACTCTGACCCTCTGTTACTCTGACCCTCTGAAGTCCAAGTCAGCTGTTTGCCTCATGTAAGCGGCTGGCAGGTTGGAAAATGCAAGTAAACTTGTGCAGTGCTGTTCTTGGATTATGATCTCACAGCTGCAATTCCCAACACCATCCACATAACTACAGAGATGCAAGTCGCTTTTTGGGTTTTTTAGGAGAATGGAAGAAAGAAGAGCATATTGCTTCCTCTTCCCTCTCCCTCTCCACCTTTGAAATTCTCTAAGATGGGAGAGGAGGGAGCATTATTGACTGATGTGAATAGGCAATAAATGAAACCTAATCTGAATTAAGGATGCTGTGTCCTAAATGGCACATGTCTGATACCATCCTGTATATTTGGCTTTAGCCAGCTCAGGAAGCAATTTGGACTATTAACCAGCCATTAATTGTTACGTGTCTGTGTGGTTGGGATGCACTCCTGACACAGGCAAGAGCGATGCATTACAGGTTCGCTAGTCATCGTGTTTTGAAGCTTCAAGGCAGATGTGTGTCAGTGTTCCTTAAACACTTTGGGGTGTTGGTGGCACGATGCAGTTGCACAGCTCAGCGACTTGGTCTTTTGCAGCGCTCTCCATTACTGAATTTGTATCTTGTACTCTTTATCTTACCTTTTCTCAGGGAGCTGGCTGCTTGCAGTGGTTGTTGGCCATGCTCTGCTCTGTTCAGGTCCACCAGATGTTTGCTGTGAAGTAGCAGAGTGTGAGAAAAACCTCAGTCTTTGGTGGCTAGACTGGTTTGTGCACAGATGATTACTTCATCCTTTGACTATGCAGTGTGTCTGAGACTAGGTCTGCTGGAGACACACCTGAGTAACTTCAGTTGTGGAGATTATTAAAGAAAAATGCTCCCCCTCTAGTTATAATAAAACTTCTGCCATCCATTTCCTGAGCCTCAGCGTAAAGGTAGTCTGAGTGAACTATTAGGTTACTTTTTTATTTTTTAAAAATTTCCCCTTGTTGTTTGATCAGCACTTAATGCCAGCATTGCTGGATAAAGTTAAGTTCAGAATACCTAGTTTTGCTGCTTTTATTTGAGGGAAGGAAATAGTATGCTACTCTGTCCTAGAAAAGGAAATCCTCCCTGGATCGAGGCATAAAAACTTGATTCCATTTAAACATGGCATGTTATATCAGGAAAGGGCTGGAGTGTCTTGAACCTGCTTGAGTTTAGAATTGTTGTTGTTCAGCCCAGTTTCTGTTAACGTCTTAAAATGTTCTCTGTTGGAGTTCACTCATGTTGGGAGCTGCTGTTCATCTCCTTGATCTTTGTATCCGAGTCGGTGATCGTAAGGTGTAAAGAATTCGCAGCAGACTCTTGACTGCTAAGTCACATCTACTTAGTAAGCAGAAGAGACCTCAACAACCTCCAGGTTTAGGATTAATTGAATCTGAAATTAAGGTCACTTTGCATTACAACCTTGTGGCCACCTGCACTGGGCTGCACTTAATTTGTAGCATATGTTTCTATCCCTGCTTTTAAAGAACCATTTCCTGGCTGTTGCCTCCATCTCGGGGCCTGTGGGATCTGGCATTAACCATTGTTTGTGTTCATGTATGGGGATGGAAGGGAAAGGTGTGGAGCTCATCCTGCTTAACAGCATCTCTTTTTCTGCTTCTCAGCCAGATGCTTTTGCATGTGGCCTTGGGTGCAAAATCGTGTTTCAGCAGGTTGAATGGAAGGATTAGTAAGAGCCAGCTGTTGGCAGGAAGGCGTCTTACTGTCAGTGTCAGGGCGTGAAATCAATTGGGTAAGTACAACTCTTGCGTCTTACCAGGGAACTTTTTTTAACCGTGTTAATCACTGTGGGAAATTTAGAATCAAATACTTAAAACTCCTTCTTTGTTTTCTAAATTGAAGCTGAAATCCTGAAGAATCTTGGTTTTGTTTTCAATGACTTTTACGAGATAAATAAGGACCCTGCCTTTTAAAAATGCAGGGGGCTTCTGTCCTGTTGTGTCTTGACTGGGGCTGCCCAAAATTTCCTCATTCAGACTCTGAAATAAAGTTGCAGTCTTGCTACATAAAAATCAAGAACCTCATGGACAGCAAGATTTTCAGGAATCTGAGATATCCCCAGGGAACTACTTAAGATTAAAAAATTAATCTTCCTTGTTCACTCACTTGGTATATGCCAGTTTTCACTGCAAGTGTTGTGGGGTGGCTGCTGGCACATGTGAGGAGTTCTGCATTTTTCATGCCTGATAAAATCGTACAGCAATGTGCTGCAGAACTCTTGACCTTAGCTAGCAGGCAACATGACTGCCGTTCATTTGGTACTGGCAAGTTTTCTCAAGATAAGAGATTAAAGGACTTTTAAGATGGCTCTTCAGATGTCATTTCAATAGAGTAGGTAATGGTCGTTTGTCCCGGTGTTTTTAGACTATAAATCTGGTATTATGCTTTCCAGGGTAACTTGTTCTTAGTCTGTGTATGCTCTGTAAGTCAAATATTTTTATATCTTCCATAGGAGTAAAATAAGCTCAAATTGGCTGATCACTATCTAACTATGGCATCTGAGAAGCAGTTTGGCATAGGGGGAGCCTCTATTTAATGTGCTGTGTGTGGTGGGGTTTTTTTTGCCCATCAACCCTTTGTCTCAGGAAAGAAAGGTCCAGAGGTGGGCAGTGGTTAAGGTGGAAAAGCAACGGGCCATTAATGTGTGGACTGCCTTTAAAAAAGCATACTGTTTTTCAAAGTTCTTCCATTGTGAACACTGGGGTGTTTATCTTGGTTTGTAGTCATCGGTGATTTTCTCCTTAGGTAAGTGACCAGTAGCTGAGCTGCTGGGCAAATGATTTCGTGCCTGCACAGCCTCAGCTGGGCACCTAAAAGAGAACCAAAACCACAAACCTAGGACTGCATATTATGTGGCGGCTGCATTTCGTAACTGCTGTAAAACAATCACAGTGGGGCTTTTCCTTTCCAGAATGTCAAGACAATAGAAATATTTCTTCTAAAGAAAGAACAAATGGAGGAGGAAGGCTCTAATTGCCCTTTAAAAACAAAATCCCTATCTTGCTGTGCTGCTTCTGGTCTAAAATTAAAATGTTAGATTAATCTTTGAAGCAATGCAAGAATCTCCAAGTGTTTTTTCTCTCTCCACCCAGCACGTGCCTGGGTTTCCCCACTTACTTCAGGAGCAAAGCTCTTCTAGGGATGAGCTGAATTTTCTTTATTGTTGCCAGGAGCAATGAGATGGATTCAAAATTGGGGAGGCAAGAGGAGCAGCACACTGATATCCCTTCTCCTCCTCCAAAACAAATAAGAGTTGGATTTTTATTAAAACCATGACTAAGTTTTGTTTCTTAAATGAAAACACACACTTTATTGACTTTTTAAATCAGGTCTAGCCCTTCCAGTCATGTTCTGTTATTAAGTATGCCCTTCTTCCAGTCTCTGAAAAATCACTTGCAAGTGGAGTTTAATAAAGAGTATGTTTTTATGTTTTTATAGTGAAAAGGGAGGAGATCAGGCTCTAGTTGCTCTGCTAATGAGACTCTTTCAGGAAACGTTGCCTCAGCATTCATCTCTGTTTCAATTACTGCTACGATGGCTCACCTGCTCTTGTGCCTTGGCAGAAGGGCAGCTGCTTCACCAGCAGGCAGGGGATGAGATGCTGAAGCTGTTCTGACGTTGTGTTGCTGATTTTGGCAATACCGCTCCTTCTGCCTCGGTCAGCCCTCTGCCTTCCCTCAGCAGCTGCCTCTGCTGAACGAGGAAAGCAGCCTTCCTCTGTCCTGCTATGTATAGGAGGGGAGAAGTTATCGTTTGTTTTAGTCTTATTTCTGGCTTTGAAAATGCCTTTGCTGTCTGATGGTGGAGTAGAAAGGAACAGGTTTTCATGCTTGAAACATCCAAAATGAATTATTTTCTATCCTTGCTGTAGGACTTGGTTGAATCCTGTATGTGCCTTTGAAAAGCTGTTTGCTGGAATCTCACTCGCTTGCAGGTCTGACTTAGAGCAGCAGGTGTTAACCACTGGTTTCCCTCTGACTCTAGTGATGCTTTGGTTTGCTGGTTTTGGCCACTATTTCTGGGTTTTTTGCCAGCATTATGTAGGTCTCCTCAGCACACTGAGCCAAGCTGTGACTTCCACAGATGGCATAGGTGCCCATGCAGTGGGTTTCTCAAGCTGCTTTAATTTCTTGACAAATATGTCTGTGCTGGCAGGATGAAATCTGACTGTTGCAGTGGTCTCACAGGACCATGACTGTATGGGACAGCTGGCTTCTTATCCCCTCACTCCTGCTAAGTAAGGCACTTTCTGCTGATTAGAAGGGCTGCAGTTGTTGGAGTCTGGAGAAGGCCAGAAATGTCTTCTCCACCCTGCTTGCTGCAGAAGAAGCATTGGGTTCTGTTGATGTGAAGCTGTGACTTGGTTGGTTGGTTTGTTTTCTTGTGCTTGGAGTCTCGGCAGCCCGTCCTTGCTGGGGATCCACAGGAAAGTGAGTGGCTGGGGGTGTCTTGCTGCCTTATGAAACGTGTCAGTTGTGTGAGCTCTACTCTTTGAGTAGGTGGTGCTTATACAGTGAACACCTTTACCTGGGGTGTGGGAGGGCAGATTGGGTGAGGGGTGGTATTGCTGATTTTACATGCTTGAAGAATGCTCAAACAATTTGTTGGAGTCTTTCATGATCAGGTCTGGTGTGCCAAGGAATAACAGGGGACCTGAGAGGAGAGAAACAGATGCCAAAGGCTGGATTCCACCCACCTCCACCCCCCCACCCCCCCCCCCCCACCCCCCCCCCAAAAAAAAGGCAACGTAAGCAAATACAATAAAAAAAGGACTTAACTATCTAATGTTTTAAATATAGCCAGGAACCACAAATGTTGTCTCAGTAAGTTTCTAGTAAAAATCAGGGGACTGTACGTTTTTTTTTTTTACTTGCCATTGCCCTCCACTCACATTTTCAAGCCCCAGCTTGTCAAAACAGACATGCCCGTTCTTATTCTGTTCCTGTAAACTCTTGACTTTGTTGTAGATGAAATAATGGAACAGCAGCTCTGAAAGGCGTCTCTTTGCAGTCCAGGCCCTTGCAGGCAGATGCCTTGAAATCATCCAGAGACTGAAAGACAGAAACTGGGAGCTTGTTAGGTGGCAACAACTTGGCTGTACCGTCCAAAGGTGACTGCTTCTGGTGAGAGAATCATGTAAAGAGGAGTTATACAGATGTCAATATATGAAATACTGATGGGTGAGATTGGAAGGGGAAGGGGTGAAGAAGCAGAAGGCATGTTTTGACATAGAATAAATGCCTATGAACTGGCCAGAAATACATCCATGTTGCAGCTCAGATGGTCTCTCATCTCAGCCTCCCAGGATGCAAAGTGGAAAAAGGCATCTAACTGGCTTCAGTAGACCATCCGGTGATCCTGGGTGTGGTGGTCGGGGATTGGACACATGTACTCAGTGAAATTCCTTCCAAACCTGAAAGCCTACAAATACCTTACTCTGCCTTTCTGGTGCTGCTGCTTCTGAGTTGAGGAAGAGCTGTACGAGAGCAGCTTGTGCTGCTACTGGATGCACTGTGCTTGTCTGGAGAGTTGTTAGAGAATTATATATGCAAGAAGGAATGAACGATAACAAGCACTAAATCAGGTTAGCATCATCTTGTCTGTTTTTCACCTCCTGCAGTGCTGGATACTGATGTGCAGCTGTAGCTACATCTTTACAGATGTGTTCTTCGGTGCCATTGCGTTGGAGTTTTAACACGTGGGAAATCCTGCTCTGATGAGGATAGAGCAGCGTTGCCAGAAATGAGAGTTAGAGTGTGTCCTCAGAGTAACGTGGCTGGGCTTGGACAGACACTCACTGCAGGAGTGGTGGGTCAGTCTGGTGGTGCTTTCTCGGGAAAGGCTTGTTGGGAATTGTAAGTCATGACCATACTTACCATGTCACAAAGCTTTAAAATTGAGTGACTTTTGTAGTGAATGCTTTCAGCCCCTGGCTACAAGGACAGTATTTATATATACAAGATTGAAATGGCTGATTAATGCTAAAGAACCAGCTGTTAATGAAGTATATGCTCAGTTTTAAAAATTATGCAGAAGGATTATTAAGTGGGTTGAATCCAGTATCCAAACTTGAATGGGCATGTTTTGAGGCTGTTAGGTACAGTTGTACTGGAATACCTTATAGCAAAGGTAGGGTGGAAGATCTTTTGTCTTAATTACCTAAACAAGCTTAGGCTGGAATATGTTTTTGCAAGGCGGTGTCATTTTTTGCAGGATTAAGTCTATAACCTGGTGTTAGGTGGCTTGCTTTTTTCCCTAGGAAGTACATTGACAGCCTCTTCTGGGTTGCTGGAGTTGTGGGCAAAGCGGATCCAAATGTGCATAGTGAACTAATGATGATAGTTCAGCATCTAATTCTTGTTCTCCTGTTCCACAGAAAGGCTCTGTGAATCACTCTCTTTTGACTTTAGTTGTGTGACTTGTAAGTCAACTGAAGACTCAGTGCACCCTTCCTTTACCAGCTGCTTGTTTCATAGGCTGCAGCTTAGCAGTTAACCACTCCTGAAGAAGAAAGGATGTTTTGGGAGAGTCTGATGTAGGTGGGAATATGAAGGGAGTCAGCAATGTGGCTCTGGTTATTCAAAGGAAAGGGAGATAAGAATCATTCCAGGTGGCAGTATGGGCGTTTTGTGTGCCTTGGCTTTTCCCAAACATGGTGTTGGCACCTCTTGCTATCCCCTCTGCCCATATCTGTTCTCCCCTTCCTGTCTGTTGAGTCTGTTAGTCGTCCTTCAATTCCCGTCTTTTAAATAGTTTTCTTCAGGAGTTCAGTAAAGCACACACAAAGTGATTGATAAGCCTTTAGTTGCAAAACTGCTTTTACTTCCACCACTCCCAAGAGACTGCAGTGTGGTTTTTGGGCCAGCCCTGTTCTTGTTCAGACATCTCTTAACATGTCTGTCAGGTGTGCTTTCTTTCCTTTCCCTCCCTCCCTCCTGTTTTTCTTGATAGCTGTGTGAGATCATCTTTTTACCATCACCTCCACTACCCTTATCCGTCCTCCCAACACCTAACATCACTGTGCAGACTTGGAGATTTTCCTCTGTGGTCTCATCTTTGCAGGGAGTAAGAATTCTCTACTGGGTGCAGGGCAGCTGCTGGCCCAACCTCCTGTCTCCTCTGCCTTTAGTACTGTTTTTATGCTTTGCTGTGGAAGTGGAGCAGTACAACTCAGTGACTTAAGTGGCTGAGAGGAGGAGCATGAGCAATAGGCATGAAATGGCTTTAGGGTAGGATCAAAGTTTATTTTGCATAATGTGTTGCTGGGTTGGAAATGCCATGTCTTTTCCTGGCTTTTCCTGTCCTTTCAGCAATGCCGAAGTGGATGGTGTACCTCCTGCCCACTTGTAAGTTATGCTTAGTCTTCACAGAGAAGTCACCTAGACATGGTCTGGTAGATCTGTCCCTGTGGGCTAAAAAGTTCTCAAAGCACTGTTCCTTGAACACCTATGCAGACTTTGGCCCATGTGATCCACCTGTCTGCATATTGCTAGGTGTAAATCTTCATTGTGGGGACTGCTGCCTAGCTGGTGCTGGGGATTGTTCAGAGAGAACATCACAGCACTTGCCTCTGCAAAGGGTAAAAAGGGTCGAACGCTGTAAGGTTGCAAGGGGTGGTTGGCACCAGATTCTGAACAGTTGAGGTGGGCACCACCTTTGAAGACTTCCAGATCGGCCAGAAGCACTAGCATTGTGGTACCCTGAGGTGCTTGCTGAAGGGTGAGAAGAAAGGTGTCTCAAGCAGGAAACATTTTGAGCCATCTTTGTTACCTCGAGCAACCCATCTTCATGGAGCAGGGAAGCTTGAAATAACTGCTCTATGGAAGTAACTGTCTCTGCTGTTCAGGAAGCTGATGACTCGTGAGAGGCGGAAGGAGTTGTGAAGTCCAGTGAGCTTCATGACATTGTGAAGTTCCACCACATAGTGTGAATTAATGGGCCCAAACTGGCCTGAACAAGTAGAATTTTGTGATGAATCCAAGTGCTGTCTTTCAAACCTGGCTTAGTGAAAGGCCTGCAACTCCCTTGATGTGTGCTGAGACAAAGCAGGAAGAGGATCACAAAAGACCAGGCCCTGACCTTGAAGACTTGACTAAAACCAAAAGCCAAGATTCCCTGTCTTGACAGAAGATAGATAAATCTCTGAAAGATAGATAATATTTTTTTTTCTGCAACTTCACAGCACATCAGGCTGTCATGTTTAAACCATGAAGCTCATGAAGCAGATCTAGCTGCAGCTCCACTGACTTCAGTGGAGCAATGATATGATAGCTGATGACGTGGCCCTGTAAACCTAGTCACAGCAAATGGGTGCCTTACAAACTAGAATTCTTAATGTACCATTTGAAGAGGAAAGCTAAAGCTTTCTTTTTCTAGGGGAGAAAATGTTTTGGTGTCAGGTTGGAATAGGTCTTAATAGCGTCTTCAGTGGAAAGAGAGGAGGATACAAATAGATTAGCCATTTGTGTCTAGATGGTGTGAGTTGTGAACTTTTTCTTCATTTAATTCCTGGAACCTGCATTAAGGAAAGCGTATCTCAAACTGAAGTGAGATGACTGAGGGAACTTACTTAGGTCTGTTTGCAGAGGTCCCCTCAGTCTTTAGCTATGGTTTCAGTTCCTTCTCCCACATAATGAATTTTAGCTTTCCTCAGTGCTGGCCGTAGTGCTCTTTGTACCTCATGATCTGAAGCCTGACCATCTTGTTTTCTTCTTTTGTTCTGTGGCCAACCTTCTAGGACTATACAGACTTTGACTTGTTACAGTGTTCCTTGTAATGTAGTCATCAGCTCAGCACTAACCCCCAGCCTGTCTTTTCTCCCCCCCTCCCTCCTCTTTTCCTGCTCATTGGATTCCTTCTCTTTTTCCCCTTTGTACTGTTTTAAATACCTCTGTAACCGAGTGTCCATGACAGCCTTTGGCTCTCTGTGTGTACACTGGACTACTGCCTTGTACGCCTCTGCTGTGAAATCCAGATTCTTTGAGTGGTTATCTATGAGCTTGACAGGCTGAAGAACAAGCTGTTCTTGTTTCTGTTTTTCTGGAAGACTTTCTTTTTACTTAAGTGGCCACTGTTTTAGTGAGGTCAGCAGATGCTCAAATGCTTTCTGCTCCCTCCACAGTAGCACTTAACACTGCTTTCATCTGCTGGCACATCACCATGGCTCTGCTGGCCTCCTTCAGTGACGCTGGCCAGAGCATAAGCATTGCTTTAAGCTCCTGTCAGAACCTCTTAGGACAAACAACCCTGTCTTTTATCTGCTCTTACTACAGATATCACTTGATGTCAGATGCAAACCTTTCCTCTCTTTAGAAGATGTCACTAGGTTGACTAGATTGTCAAAGTGAGTTTGGCACTATCCTTTCTCCAGGCCCCTCTGCTCATACCAAAGTAACTTGCGGTGAGATCTCTGCAGATTGGACAGGGGAGGGTCTTCCACATTTAGAGCAGAATCTGGGTTATAGGTCTGTATTTGGGTACTTGGAGTTACATCTGTGAGCAGTAAATCTGCCGGCCAGCTTCCCTTTCACACCAGACAGCTACGAGCAGCCGTACAGACAGCAGTCATCCTTTTGGAGCAAGTTGCCGGCTGGTATCGGTAGGGGCAATGCATATTATGCAGTCAGCCGTCTTACTTTAAAGGCCTTTTTCTATGCAGATATATTTACGCAGAGTTTACCACCCATCTGACGTTAGCCACATGGCCTAGCTTCAGGGAGTACTCTGCAGAGCTTTTCATTATCTGTTCCCCAGTGTGTGTGTGTGTGTACACACGTATGTTTCTTTTCCCAGGAGGAGCTTGATCAAGGCAGAGTTCCTTCACTGTCCTTTTGATCAGGGCTCCTTGAGGACTGGTAGAGAAGTTTCAAAGGTGTGTTCTGAAGGCAGGACAGATGGACAGCCAGTTACTAGCTCACTGTCATTGGGATTTTTGTTAATGATCCTTCAAATATTTTGCCTTCAGTCCCTTATCTCCAAAGCAGAAATTGTGACTTTATTTCCTGCCTGCTTTTCCCAGTAGTTCCTTTAGAGGTAGTGTCTGCATAGTCAGGTGATAACATCCATAAGGTTGGTGATTACTGTAAAGGGATACAGAAATATTGATACAGAGCTATCATAATCATACATATTTGACTTTATTAACAGGCCTCACTTGACTTGAAAAGAATCCTTTCCAAAGCAAAGTCTGCAAAATCAGACTTGGAGCGGGCCAGGCTGAGGCACAGCATAGGAAATAATCACTTCTGAGGACCGATGTTTTCAACCTGCACTGTAACTTGTTGGCCCTGAATTGGTAGTGTTCTGCTACAAACTTGCACATAAACTGCATGAAATAATCCTATACTACCAGAATATTTATGTGAATTATTTTTTTTCTCATCCCAGGAATTTCTTAGGAAGGGAGCAGGAGGACAGTGAAGTGGAGAGTTTATAATTATAGTAGTAATTTTGAGAAAGGGCTGGCTGAATCCACTTGTTCTGGAATCTTCTCCTTGTTTATCTAGGAGAACTGAAAAGAACCAGTTAATGCATTTGATAGCCCATAGTAAAGAAAAGGTTAAGGTGAATATAATTTTGTTAATATTGGTCTGTGGAACTGGTGGCTGCTATTTCATTAACCAGATGAATCTCAAACCTCTAGACTCCCACAGGGAGAAGCTAAAAGCCATAGTCAGTGACCTACAGTAACTAGCAGTGACTTCCTCCCAGTTGCTTAGAGGCTGTCAAGGAGGAAGTGCTTTTGCCTGGCCACAAAACCCACTATCCTGACTGGGGAAAGATACAGCAGCGGGTTT